>NC_087212.1:49037918-49116633 GCF_015104395.2 Macrobrachium nipponense
TAAAAAAGAGAGAGAGAGAGAGAGTGTGTTTATCTCTCTCTGTTCTCTCAAAAAATACTTATAACGCTTCCAGCAAAAGAGAGGGAGGGAGTTACCACTATGACACATTATTATCTTGTGGCAAAAAGAGAGAGAGAGAGAGAGAGAGAGAGTTAACCTTAATTAAAAGTGACATGGATAGATTAGTATGTATTGTATTTCTTTAAAATACTATCACATATGAATTTTGTAACTACAGTTATTATTATTATTACTTGAAAGTATTAAAAACAAATAGTACAAGTACATAAAAAATCTCGAGTCTCAGTAAATGAGAGAGAGAGAGAGAGAGAGAGAGAGAGAGAGAGAGAGAGAGAGAGAGAGAGAGAGAGAGAGGGGGGGGGGGGGGGGAAAATTTCATGGGCACTTGATTGCAACACAGCACTCTTTCCCCCTCCTGGCTGCCACAGAACTTGATATATCTGACAGTTTTTAGTACCTGGAGTTCGAGAAAAGGTTACTGAAAGAAGACAGGGATTTCCTTCATTCTTCCATAATTTTTTAAATATATAAGCTAAAATCTTACTAATTCACTATGGTATTTTCTTTAATGAATTGATATTATTCTTGTATAAATTAATATTAATATTTGAAAATAGTAAATCATTTATTTATCATACAAAAAAAACATACATCTTTGTAGTAGAGAGAGAGAGAGAGAGAGAGAGAGAGAGAGAGAGAGAGAGAGAGAGAGAGAGAGAGAGAGAGAATTATTATTTTTATTATGTGATATCATTTCAACTTATTAAACTTACTAATACAGTATTAATCAAAATTAATATTTGAAAATTAGTAAATCATTTTTGTATTATAAAAATGTATTTAGTCATGAAAATAAACATCAAAATACACTAATTAGTGATTATTTTCGTCGGAAAATACAAAGAGAGAGAGAGAGAGAGAGAAACTATGGTTTTTATATCCAAGTCTAAGTAGAGTATAAATGGATTCTTTAAGTGAAATAATGTTTCGAAGATATTTTGCTGTTTTGTATTAAATGATATGTATACTGTTTGAGAATGCGTTCCTTATCCTTGACTATGGTTACCATACAGTTTAATAGCGTAAATTAATTTATGTGCCCTCCGCTCATAAACTAGTTCTGCGTATGAGGTATTGTTAAAAAGCATAAAAAACCGTCGTAACCTTGGAATTTGCATTGTAATCTAACCAGAAACTTAGTTTTGCTAATTATGTATACTGGAAACAAGCAATGATTTTTTCATTATTTGCGCTTTTGACTTTACTAAACTGCGCATCCCAAGCTAGTGTATTCATTCGCTCAGAAACTAGTTCCGCATATGAGGCGTCACTAAAAAAATGTTAAAAACACAACATAAAAAGTGTCGAAAATCATCATAACCTCAAAATTTTTGTTGTAATCTAACCAAAAACTTATTTTTATTAATATACTGTGCTAAACTATAAAGGATTCTTATCATAGTATGCGTTTTTTAAAAGAGTCATTAACTCGGAGCGTCGTAACCCAGGGCGGATTTTTCAATGAATATTTAAGAAAAAGCGTCGTAACCTCGGAACGTCGTAAGCCGGAGCCGTCGTAACCCGGGGACCGCCTGTATATATATATATATATATATATATATATATATATATATATATATATATATAATATATATATATATGTGTGTGGGTGTGTGTGTGTTGTGATGCATGTATATATACATTGGTTCTGGAGGATTCGGCCGTCAGTCGTAATAAACAACGATAAATTTTTCCGGTCTGAAGTTATATTTTTCACATCTTATATACATTATTCTCCCAATCTAGTAAAAATCAAATAAACTTATCACCAAGAGGTATGGAAACAACCACCGATTTATCAACCGGATGAAATGTTAGTTTTCAGGGGCCGAAACATTTTCTATTTTTTTAGTTCATCTTTTGAATCTCTTATTCTCTATACAAAATAATCTTGTAGACTTGTATTTATTTTATCACAAAATAAAATATTACTAGATTCGGAGTTAGGACCAAAAACGAAATTTTACTGAGAGAGAGAGAGAGAGAGAGAGAGAGAGAGAGAGAGAGAGAGAGAGAGAGAGAGAGAGAGAGAGAGAGAGAGAGAGAGTAGCCAAGCCTTGGCAGGATGTGGAACAAACAGGAAGTGGAGCAAACAAACACTCAAGCAGTGGACAGCTCATCACACTTCTTCCAGTCCTGATAAAATCATCTCTCAACGCTTTTACCGATAACACTTGTGTGAGCCAAGTCTTGACAAGGCATCAATGGATGTCTACGATTTCCATCTTCGTCGTCTTCTTCATCCCCATCGTCATCTTCGTCTTCGTCCTCGTCCTCATCGTCTCCTTCACCTTCATCTCCTATCAAGTCCTGACTGGATGGGAAAACACGGTCATCTGTCAACCCTTATACCGATAACACTTGTGTGAGCCAAGTTTTGACAAGGTATCAATGGAAGTCTACGATTTCCATCCTCGTCGTCTCTTCATCCTCATCGTCATCTTCGTCTTCGTCCTCGTCCTCGTCCTTCGTCCTCATCGTCTCCTTTGCCTTCATCTCTTATCTAGCCCTAACCGGATGCGAAAACTCTGGCTATAGCAGATGACGTCATGGATGTAGGGGCATACATGACAAAGAGAGCGTATTTCATAGCATTCACTCCGAAGCAGCCGTGCATGGAAGACATTTGCTTGATACCCTCCCTTACCCATCCAGGTAAAAGGAAGTAAAGTTTTTCACATATATTTTATGAGAAGTCATGTGATATAAAAGTTCAATTCATCGCAACTTCGTGTACAATCTTCACAATGATACTAATGTATATTTTCTTTCTTTTCAGGTAGCCGGGCATTTTCAACTTCATTCCTCAGACGCAGCCTTGCTTGGAAGACTTCTTCGATACACTAGAGGATAACATACTTGTCTATATTACCCATCCAGGTAAAATGAAGTGTGACTTGATGTTTCATATATATTTTATGAGAAGTCATATCATATACAAGTTTCTTTCATCGTAATTTCACGTAAATTCTTCACAATGATACCTAATGTATATTTTCTTTCTTTTCAGGTTGGTTTGCTCAAACGGGCCAAATGTCGTCTGATGAGAGTGACAATGAAGATTTTGGGCCGCAGTTCAACGACTTTGAGGGTTCTACTGACCGAGATGAGAGTGATGTGTCATTTGATGACTCGGATACCGATTATGTTCCTGAAGTGGATAGTGATAGTGAAGAAGATTCAGGTACGAGTGAAACGATATCGGTGGAGATTAATGGGTCATCTCCGCGTGGAGATGTTAGTTTTAGATTGTTATCAGACCCATTTAGTGATTCACGGCCTGGCGATCTCCCCACTTACGTGAGTGATTTTGAAGATGTGCATCCGGTAATTCTGCATCACCACGATCAACATCCAATGAATGCATTTGACTGTTTACAGTTATTCTTGGGAGTGGATGTAATTTCTTCATTGTGTGAATGGACAAATACACGCGCAGCGTATTTTTTCCGTGACAATCCCGGGAAAACTAAGAAAAATTTCATGGGCAAAAAGTGGACTGATGTGACTGTGTAAGAAATGTACATTTTTTTTGCACTTCAGTTATTGATGGGAATCACGAAGTTGCCACGTATTTCAGATTACTGGAGTCAATCTTTGCTTTGCACTGGGCCACCTGTGTTTACAACTGTGATGAGCCGCAATAGGTTTTCCCAAATCTTGCGATTTCTGAGATTTTCTCATCCAGATAATGTTCAACCCAGCCAGCCAATGACCAGTATACAAACATTTTTTGACATGGTTCGAGAAAAAAGTGTGAATGTTTTTTCACCAGGGGAAAATTTTGCAGTTGATGAGTCACTTCTTTTATATAAAGGCAGACTTCGTTTCCGCCAGTATATAAAGACAAAAAGGAAGTGTTTTGGACTCAAATTATTTGCCTTGTGTCCAAGTTCGAAAGGGGGAAGAGGCTACACATGGAATTTTTGTCTTTATACGCCTCAAATGTATGAAGAAATATCTAGAGATGAGGATCTAGCACATCTAAGCAAGTCAGAGCGAGTGCCAGTATTCCTCATGAAATCTTTACTAAATAAAGGGAGGCATGTGGTACTGGATAACTGATATTCTTCAATCAATTTAGCAGAATTTCTTTACAGCAAGAATACACTTACAACAGGAACAATTCAACCAAACAGAGGTGTACCCCAGTGTCTCAAAGACCAATCGCTCCAAGTATATCAATCAGCCTTTGCAAGAAGAAATGAGTTTCTCGTTGTGAAATATTGCGACAGAAGTCCGGTTCACGTTATATTGACCAAGTACAGAGCAGGATTTGTAGAAAGGAACCATTTTCTAAAGGGTGGAAGACGGCAGATGATAAAAAACCCATTGCCCATTCAAAAGTATAATGAGCAAATGGGGTCTGTGGACTTGGTTGATCAAATGCTTGAGCCCACTGATCCCACCAGAAAATCTTATACTTGGTTCAAAAAACTCGGTCTACATCTCATGGTTAGGATGGTGCTGAATTCTTTTGTTATATTTTATAATTTGAACAACCACGAAAATAGATCAGAGTTTTCTGCATTCATCAAGACGGTGGTTCACGAAATCTTGAGTGAATATAGTTTGAAGTATGTTATTTTGGACGCAACCAAAAATGAACCTAAAGCACCCAGGAGAAAGAGACGAAGAACGGCATCTGCACAACGTGGACCTGACCCTCAGCCTGGAACTTCCCATCAACATGGACTTGGCCCTCAACCTGGAACTTCCAGTCAAACTGTACTTGACCCTCAACCTGGAACTTCCCGTCAATTTGTCCACTGGCTTATGACAATCCCAAGAATTGAGAAAAAAAAAACGCCCACAAAAGAAGGGCCGAATCTGCACACGAGAGGGTAAAGCGAAGTGGGTAAGGTCGCAATGTGGTGGTTGTGAAGAAAAGCCTGGATTGTGTTCCCCTGAACATTTCATTGTTTATCATGAACAATAATTGCATGTAAATCTGTGTAACTCTTCTTTTGTGTGTGTATTAGATAGTATAGATAATATTATATATTTTTTTTTTTAAATTATATATAGATATATATCATATTAGATAATATAGAATAATAATAGATATATATACATTAATTTATTTATTATATATTAATATTATTTATTTCATCAATAAAATAATGAGACCCGTATTTTCCTTCAATTATTTGATACATATAAAGTAACGGATACTTTACGAGACTTTTATAACTGTAGCATTTCTTTTTTGTTTTTGTATATCAATACATTTACATATATTTTCTTGGGATTAATATTGCAATGTGGTGGTTGTGAAGAAAAGCCTGGATTGTGTTCCCCTGAACATTTCAAAGTTTATCATGAACAATAATTGCATGAAAATTGTGTAACTCTTTTTTTGCGTGTGATACATACATATACTATATATACTTATTATATATATATAATATATATATATATATAATATATTATATATATAATTTTATTCTCATAAAAATAATGAGACTGTATTTTTCCTTCAATAATTTGATACATATAAAGTAAACAGGTCATACTTTACGTGACTAGTATAACTGTATTCCTTTTTTGTTTTGTATATCAATACAATTTACATATATTTTCTGTGGATAATATTGCAATGTGGTGGTTGTAAAGAAAAGCCTGGATTGTGTTCACCTGAACATTTCAAAGTTTATCATGAACAATAATTGTATGTAACTCTAAGAATAAATAATATATATGTATATATATTATCTATTCTTATAAAAATAATGAGGCTGTATTTTTCTTTCAGTTATTTGATATATATATATATATATATATATATATATATATATATATTGTGACGTTTATAGATCGTTCCGTCTACCCAGATATTAATTAATTTGATTTGGAAAATGGCAGCCATTTCCTCCAAATATCAGCTGATTTTTAGGAAACGCGGGAACCAAAACCCGCCAGCCAGAGGTAGGGGGTTCCCCAGTTGGGGGAATATAGTTTTTTGTCAGCTTTAGGGACGTATCTCAAAAGGGAAGGATGTAGGCAGATTGGTACTTCTTAGACCTATTTCTTAAGCTCTTTTTCCTGTGACCCCTCTGCTGGCTGTATGTTTTGTTTCCAGGATTTGCCTTGCTCGTGGGGGGTTAAGCTGACTCCCAACACCCAAGCAAAACGCCTGCCATCGTCCCCAGTCGACTGCAGGACGTGACCTCGGACGGATGTCCAACCACCTGCCTTCCTGTTAGGCCTATCCAGGGCGTGAGTGGCGCGCCGATCGACCCAGGCCCAAGACAAAGCGAGGCCACGTTTTTCTACAAAGGTCCACACTGAACACGACATCCAGGTACGTCTTGTGGAACAGCATATTGCCAGTCTCTCCCATCCTATTATCTATTTGATCCTCGTTTTCCCAATTCAATTTCCAACCCAAAAGGAACTCATCCTTTTGTTCCCTCTCACTGCCTCATGGCCGCATGCTTCCCCTTGTGTGATCGTCTCAGACCAATGAAGTCATTGCATACCTCAGTGAAACATTAAAAGTTCCTTCTCCCCAGTGTTAGAGAATTAATTATCAAAACAAGAAGTCATTTTTTTCCTTTTATCTCGTCTAATCTGGGATTCTTTTCCAGATTCCCTGAGCCACGCGTCATGTCTCTCTGCCCGCAAGTGTTGCATTACCCAAGTTTATGAGACCAGCTTTCATCCAATTACATTTTAGCCAGCTATCCATTTGTGAGAGATTATAAGTCCCAACGTGCGGACGCTGTATTCACTTTTCTCCAGGCCAGTACGAGCCTTTTGTAAATAAATAGCTGTAAAGTTTTAGCTGAGTCTCTGGCGACCTACCTTTTCCTCTAAAGAAATATTCATTAATAATCAGTTTTGCGGTAAGTTCAATTAATTTCAACTTGTCCTCCTTCAATTATTTCCGTTTACGTATATAGCCTCTCTCAAGGCCCGGCTAATACGTAACATATATATATATATATATATATATATATATATATATATATATATATATATATATATATATATATATATATATATATATATATATAGATATATATATATATATATATATCATATATATTATATATATATATACATTAATAATATATACATAATATATATACATTATATAATGATGTGTAGGTATATAGGATATCATCTATCTATCTATCTATCTATCTTATAAAAATAATGAATTTCTGTATTTTTTCCTTCAATTATTAGATACATATATGAATGTATGTGTTGTATATAATATTAATCTATCTATCTATCTAAATCTGTCTATATGTATATATATAGATATATATATATAGGGATTATATATATATTCTTATAAAAAAAATAAATTTGATTCTGAATGTTTCCTTCAATTATTAATTACTATAAAGTAAACTGGTTATAACTTACGTGGCTATATAACAGTAGAAATTCTCTTTTTTATATCAAGCCATTTACTTATATTTTTCTGTTCATTTTATGATAATAAATATATAAAGTTACTATAAGGCTTTATTTTTACCTTCATTTATCTGGTGTTCATATCTTTTATTTGTAAAATGTAATAAGTGAATAAATAAATAAATACAGTAAAAGATGATGCAACTGGTTTTATACTTGGGTATAAGTTATTACGTGTTTATGCTTGTCTGGTTTTGTGATTTTTTGTTGAGACGCAGTTCATCTGTCACCTACACACTACTATAAACTTGCGTGAGTGTGACATAGTCATTCCATTGAGATTCACACATATACATATATAAACATATGAGTCTCTGCGTGTGTATGCAGTTTTTAGACTAGGCCTATATCTAAAAAAAAATTGGACATGCGTCCTTTCTTTTTCATTTTTTTTTTTTTTTTTTTTTTTATATATATAAAGAGGAGTGGATAGTCAAAGGTAGTAAGGTATTTTGGATTAGAGGAACGGTGGAAAGATTTTTGAAGAAGGAAAATGTAAAAAGACAGTGTTAAGGTAGCTTTAGATTTTAGAAATACTTTAGAAAAAAGTTACGCCAGCTGACATCGCCAGAGGAGATTCATGCAATTGCACTCTGTTGAGTGCCTGCACCTACAAACAGGGTTGTAGCACTCACAGTGGAAATTATTCTACCTCTCTACATACCACTGCCAATAACGCAAGCCAGCAGGCTGTACAAAAAGGGTGATGGTAACCCACCCATCATTGAAGACAGCCTCGAGTTTTACTAGGTGATGCATACCTAACGACATTGGAAGCCAGAATGACTCGTGCGCGTCAACTACGCGTCTGGCCTCATGGAAACAGGAGAGCGTGTTGCCATGTAAAATATGTGTTTCTAAGTTTCTAAATACAATTTCTTTTTTTAATCTATAATTGAGAGACTATATATATGTGTGTACGTGTGTGTGCGAGTGCATGTATAAACTATACACAGTATAAATCCAAAAGTCTGAATGTAGATAAATAAGCAGTAATAATATTTCTTTGGGTTCATCATACGTCTGGCATCGTGTCATACTGTTTATTTTGCTCCAAACTCTTCAAACCGAAATTACACAATGATTGGAAGTCCCTATCTGAAAAGAGGAGTTTTGGTGGTACTTTGCGTACCACCTTTATGCACCCGGCGCAGTGTAGTAGACTTGAATGCTGGTACTCGCATACATCCAAACAAACTTTCGGTAATGAAGGGGTTAAGGGTTAACAGTCCCCTAGACCAGTCAAACAGCGCCGTAATCACGCAATGGTGCAATAAGTAAAATTATATTTATGTAGTATAGTACGATAGAATTTACTGCACAGTAGTACTGTACAGTACATTATAGTATTAAAAATACTGTAAAGTGAAGAAAAGCCTAGCTTTAATCCTTTGAGTGTCTAGAGTATGTATAGATATAATAAGGTTTTATACAGTGTACAGGTAGCTGTAGTGTTCAAGTTAAGATAATTCATCTTACGATAATCTGATTTTATGAGAGACCAAATTACAATAGCCTAACTTTATACCATCTTCTAGTTACATAAGTTCAACAACAGCAAAAGAGAATGATGAAAGTATGGTTTTCACGTTATACTCGTTGCGTAAACATGTACAGCCATGAATAACCGAACGAGACACAACTTTTTTTTTTTCTAAGTACAACCGAATTGGATAACATTCATTTGGCTTACATTTCAATCATCGTACTACAGTACACTATTACCATAGTTGTTATAAATGACGTTATGTAAAATAGAACTGAGATATCTTAATGTAATAACTTTATTCGTTACAGATCTCAGATCAATATACGTACTGTTAAATTTAAACCTAGTTATAACTGAAGCTTAGAAAATTGTTCAAGCTGCTAATGACTATTATCGTGCATCGGCAACAAGGATAAAACTCCAGTAAACGTATGCCATCAAACACAACCGTAGATAAAATTGAGATAAAATCATTTTAATCAAAACTACGGTGCTTGAAAGAACACATTTTACTATTGGTTTCACGCCAATATAAGATAAATAACGTAAAGTTCGTATTACAATGATATAAAGGAAAATTACGAACGGAATCACATAATTTTTTTACGCAATATACATGCCACCAACGTAATCTGTTAACGAAAAAAATAATTAGTTCACAATCACAACAAGACATATTCCATTCATATTTCCACCTAAAAACACGTCTTATAAGGAAAAAAACCCTTGTCTCATATAAGTAAAGTATCTAGATATTCGTTTATGCTAACTAGAAGCAAGAAAATTCGCTTAGAATTGCATTAAATATGGCGAAACAAACTCGTATTCCACGGAATACTGGCTTAGATTTGCCGTAGTATTTTATAATACAGTAATATGAGAATGCATACATACAATATTATTTGATACAGTGAAGTAATGTATAACTTTTAAAAAAATTTATGGAAAATATGCACGTAGCAGTGGCATCTCACCCTTGTACGGTCATACTTCAATTTTTTGCTCGAGTAACAAAGCCAAAAATCGACCAAGTTGCACAGTTATATTTTGTACTTCTATCCCATGGAAAAATGAACAAATTGCAGTTGTAAAATTGAATGTATATGTAAGTTTTGTCTTTTAAAATAAATTTATGCAACAATTGTAAGTATAATTTGTTATAAAAATGTGATTCAATTATATAAATTAAAATTTTATTATTCGGGCGCGATTGAACAACCTATTGTCTTCATCATGTGAAGGGCTGTTACAAAGACTTCAAATATACATGTGTACTGCCACTGTATCATATTTATGTACAAAAATAAAATAAATACCCTGTAATACATTTTTCATACACATTTTACACATAAATGCATGAAAATTATAAAAAAAACACTGAAGTTTCATTAACAAAATGAGTTATAATTAGCTCCCAAATTTATAAAATAACACCATGCATTTTTCGGAACAGTGGCGGACAAGAACAAACATGAAAAAACATCCTCTGACAATGTGGAGGATAGTTACAAAAGCTGCCTTAATTTGTATCATATTTATGAACAAAATTAAAAATACCCTATACGTAATGTATTTTCATATTCATTTTAACATAAAAGCATGAACATTTATAAAATTGACACATTGATAGCTAAATTTGCACTCTTTTTAACTCGATATTTTCGGAAAAGTGGCAGGCGGCGGCTTACAAGAATGAACATGAAAAAAATCGTATTTGATAATGTGAAGGGCAGTTTCGAAAGCTGCCTCAGTATCAGATTTCTGCGCAGAAATAAGAATACCCTATACGTAATACATTTTCATACACATTTTAAAGATAAAAGCATGAACATTTACAAAATCGATGCATCAATCTCTAAATTTGCACTCTTTTTAACTCTATATTTTCAAAAGAGCAGCAGACGGCGGCTCACAAGAAAGAACATGAAAAAACATCCTCTTTGATAAAGTGAAGGGCAGTTTCAAAAGCTGCCTATGTATCATATTTCTATGCAGAAATAAAAGTACCCTATAAGTAATACATTTGCATACACATTTTAAAGATAAATCGACACATCCATAGCTAAATTTGCACTTATGTAACTCTATATTTTTGGCATAGATCAGCATCAGAGGCATATATTTTACCCTAATAGGTACCTATGTAATAGCTCTCCATAAAATTTGTAAATAGTATCATTTGCATTGAATGTATATGTAAGTTTTGTCTTTTAAAATAAATTTATGCAACAATTGTAAGTAAAATTTGTTATAAAAATGTGATTCAATTATATAAATTAAAATTTTATTATTCGGGCGCGATTGAACAACCTATTGTCTTCATCATGTGAAGGGCTGTTACAAAGACTTCAAATATACATGTGTACTGCCACTGTATCATATTTATAGTACAAAAATAAAAATAAACCCTACCCTGTAATACATTTTTCATACACATTTTACACATAAATGCATGAAAATTATAAAAAAACACTGACGTTTCATTAACAAAATGAGTTATAATTAGCTCCCAAATTTATAAAATAACACCATGCATTTTTTGGAACAGTGGCGGACAAGAACAAACATGAAAAAACATCCTCTGACAATGTGGAGGATAGTTACAAAAGCTGCCTTAATTTGTATCATATTTATGAACAAAAATAAAAATACCCTATACGTAATATATTTTCATATTCATTTTAAACATAAATGCATGAACATTTATAAAATTGACACATTGATAGCTAAATTTGCACTCTTTTTAACTCGATATTTTCGGAAAAGTGGCAGGCGGCGGCTTACAAGAATGAACATGAAAAAAATCGTATTTGATAATGTGAAGGGCAGTTTCGAAAGCTGCCTCAGTATCAGATTTCTGCGCAGAAATAAGAATACCCTATACGTAATACATTTTCATACACATTTTAAAGATAAAAGCATGAACATTTACAAAATCGATGCATCAATCTCTAAATTTGCACTCTTTTTAACTCTATATTTTCAAAAGAGCAGCAGACGGCGGCTCACAAGAAAGAACATGAAAAAACATCCTCTTTGATAAAGTGAAGGGCAGTTTCAAAAGCTGCCTATGTATCATATTTCTATGCAGAAATAAAAGTACCCTATAAGTAATACATTTTCATACACATTTTAAAGATAAATCGACACATCCATAGCTAAATTTGCACTTATGTAACTCTATATTTTTGGCATAGATCAGCATCAGAGGCATATATTTTACCCTAATAGGTACCTATGTAATAGCTCTCCATAAAATTTGTTAATAGTATCATTTGCATAACCTTTATGGTCTGAACGGCATTCCCACAAATGTATGAACTCGTTAGACATAATGGCGCTAGCGGCACTGTTAAACAAAAATTGTGCCATAAAAATACCTTAAAATGCCTTATTTTTTTAATGAATATTTTTGACGACAGCCGTAAAACCGATTCGCCGCTAAGCGATTGCGCCGTTAACCGCGGGCCGCCTGTACCAACATATCACCAGAAAAGATAATAAAATATCCACCACCACCATATCAAAGGACTGAAGGGTACTCCAGGTACTTCATACCTTCAGGCTTCCCATAAAACCTCACACCTTGTGTCAAGGAGAAAAATATTTTAGGAAGGGTTGCTTCCTACACTTCCTTTCCCAACACCACATCCGCTGCAAGAAACGGACCCAGGGGCCTGCAGTCTCCATATACCGTTTCAATGTCACGGAGATAATGCGATGCAAACACGGATTTGCATTTCCAAAACATAGAATTAATAATAGAAGTAAGAGATAAATTTCTCCTAAAAGCCAGAGATGCGGCTACTGCCCTAATTTCATGAGCTTTAGCCTTGCAGACCAGGAGAACGTCCTCCTTAACTGAAGAATGTGCTTCTCGGATGACTTCTCTTTAGAAGAATGCTAGAGCATTCTTAGATAACAGTCCGGAGGGGTTTTTTACGGCACACCAAAATCTCCTCGAATGTCTTTAGTTCTGTGAGGGTAGTACTTTAAGGAACTCACTCGGCACAGAATCCTTTCCTCGTCATCATTACCCAGGACTTCTGTCAAACTAGGGATCGAAAAAGAGCAAGGACAGGGGTTAGAGGGAGACTCGTTCTTGGCTAGAAACCCCAAGGAATATGAACAAATAGCATTCCTTTTTGAAAAGCCTATTTTCTTATCAAGTGCACGAATCTTGCTAATCCTTTTAGCAGTTGCTAAGGACACTAGAAAGAGAATTTTTCTAGTTAAGTCCCTCAGACTAAGTTCAAGCACAGGTTTGAAACGAGGCCCAGACAACCAGTTTAACACATCCAGATTCCAAGACACCATGGGAGAATCTTTACAATAACAAGTATCAAACGATCTGATGAGATCAGAGATGTCTGAGTTGAAGGACAAGTCCAAGATTCTGTGTCAGACCACCCATGCTAACATGGCCCTATAGCCCTTGGTGGTAGAGGAAGACAGGTTTCTTACTGACCTCAAATGAAGCAAGAAATTGCCTATTTGCAAATAGGCAAGAAATTCCCTATTTGCATATCACAGTGGTCTTAGAAGAAGAGATGTTGGAATTCTTACAACACTCTCTGAAGATTCTCCACTTATTCTGATACACGTTGCTAGATCTTCTCCTACACATGGAGATAGCCTCTGAAGCTGCCTTAGAAAACCCTCTCTTTCTAAGGAGTTTCTGGACAGTTTGAACCCTGTCAGGGCCAGAGAAGACAGGTTTTTGTGGAATCTGTGGAAATGTGGTTGCCTGGGCAGCTGCCTCTTTTGAGGAAGCAGCCTTGGGAA
Organism: Macrobrachium nipponense; assembly: GCF_015104395.2. NCBI lineage: Eukaryota > Metazoa > Arthropoda > Malacostraca > Decapoda > Palaemonidae > Macrobrachium > Macrobrachium nipponense. The sequence continues at coordinate 49,051,705 of NC_087212.1, forward strand.
GTCCACCAATAAATCTATGAGATCATGGAACCATTCCTTCAATGGCTAGAAGGGGGTCCACCAAGATCGGAGACACATTGCTGTGTACAAGAAACTTGTTCAGCACTTGCCTTATCAGGCTGAACGGAGAGAGAGCATACAGTTCCTTGTCCAATCAGTCCAGAAGAAAAGCATCCACAGCCCACGCCTGTGGGTCTGGAACTGGCGAACAAAACAGAGGAAGATGATGTTTCCGAGACGTGGCAAACAAGGCTATCATTGGTTTTCCCCACAGTTTCCAAAGGTCCAGGCAGACCAGAGGATCCAACATCCATTCTGTCGGCAGGACTTGTCTCCGATGATTTAGCTTGCCAGCTAAAACGTTTAGCTTCCCCTGGACAAACCTGGAGACTAGACGCATATTGTTTCATTCTGCCCAAATGAGGAGTTCCCTTGCTGTTTTGTAAAGAGAGAAAGACTACATCCTTCCTTGCTTCTTGATGTACGAGAGAGCAGTCGTGTTGTCCGCATAGACCGTTATCGTCTTGTTTTCTACTTCTGATATGAAGGACATTGATATGCAGAGACCTTTGCTCTAGGGACCATACTCCTGAGATTTTACATTGCCCAAAAAGCTCTTCCCATCCTAAGTCCGACGTGTCTGAAAAGAAGTTCAGGTTGGGGTTCAGTTGAAAGAGAGACTTGCTTTCCGACAGTCTCTTCCATGAATTCCACCAAAGAAGGTCCTCTTTTATTTCCTGTGTTATAGGAAAAACATGCGAGTCTGAAATCTCCCTCCTGTTCCTGCTCACTTTTAGACAGAACTGCAGGGGTCTGAGATGTAGCCTGCCGAGTGAAACAAACTAATCCATCAATGAAAGGAACCCCAGCAGACTCATCCAATAGTTGGCCGAGCACTCGTTTAAGGCCAGAGCTTCTCGTATCTTTCTTCTGCAAGAATCTACTCTTTTGGGTCAGAAAAACCTGAAAACTCTGAGTTACTAAGATCATCCCCAAATATTGAATCTCCTGAGTGGGAATCAACTGAGATTTCTGGAACTTTACGAGGATTCCTAACTCCTGTACTAAAGAGAGAGTCTTCTCTGACGTCTTCTACGCACTGACTCTCTGACTGGGCTCTTAGGAGCCAGTCATCTAAATACAAGGATATTCGTATCCAAGTTGGAGCCCCTTCGCAATGGGAGCCATCACCCTGGTAAATACTTCAGGCGAAGCAAAGAGCCTGAAATTGAAAAATCTTTCCATCAAATACAAACCTGAGATACTTCCTTGACTTGGGGTGTATGGGAACATGGTAGGCATCCTGAAGATCTAAAGATATCATCCAATCTCCCGGGTGAATGGACGACAGGACTGTTTGGTTTGTCTCCATCTTAACTTTGTCTTTACAACGAAGACATTCAGGGCGCTGACATCCAGGATGGGCCTCCAGCCACCCAATGACTTGGGGACTAAAAAGAGAAGATTGTAGAACCCAGGAGAGTAACAATCTTGAACGAGTTCTACTGCTCCCTTTCTTACAAGACAAGTTACTTTGTCCTCTAGAGCCAAAAACCTCCTGATCCTCTTGAATAAGCCATTAAGATGACTGGCGTGCTGACCAAGGGAGGCTTCCGGAGAAAGGGGATAATGTAGCCTTCCTTCAGAACCTCGACAATCCAAGGTTCTGTCCCTTTTCTCTGCCAAACTTTCCAAAACATTAGAAGCCTGGCTCCTACACTTGTGTGGAGAATGGCGTCCTCACTTGCTAGAGGAGCCCCTCAAAGACGTTTTCTTGAAGGATGTAGACAAGAACCTAGTACTTCCTCTTGATCTTGCGAGGGATCTATGTCTGGCCTGAAAGGACTGGCCTCTTGAGGGGAGTGCTTGTCTCGCAACCATCGCTGGAGAATCTCTCGGTTTTTGGAAGACTGGGCAAGGAGAGTTTGAATACATTTCTTCTCCAGTTCCGAATCAACTCCTAAAGTGTGGCTTCAGGAAACAAATATCTCTTATCTAAGGGGGAGAATAACAGCTGATTTCTACAAGGAAGTAACGCCCTTCGGCGTGTAGGAACACCAGAGCTCCCTTTTCTTGAGCATTCCCATCGTGTAGAGAGAGAGCAAGTCATGGGAACCGTCTTTACTTCCCTTATCGATACACGAGAGGATTCCCATCCAATCTCCCAAGAGGTTCTCTGAAAGCGAAGGGAAAGACCTAATCTTGCGGGACAGAGTGCCAACAGACAAATCAAAATAGTTGAAAACTTCAAATACATTGAAAATGCCTTTCAGAAAATAAACCAACTCTGAGGTAGAAAACAAAATCTTCATCAAAGAAAAAGCCAAACGTCTGGCTGCGCCTACAAGATCAGAAAGATCTTGTGCAGAGGCGCAAACACCCAAGGAAAGAGCCTCTTTCACAGCATATGACAAGTATCTACACCTAGAAATTTGGGAAAGCAGAAAGCAAACAGAAGTCTTGCCTTGTTCCCTCTTTTCAGCAAGCCAAGCATCTATCTCTTTAAAAGCCTTCTTAGCTGAGGAGGACAAAACCATCTTCGGCATCTTCGAGCATTTCAAGGAAGGCATACTATCCATAACTAAAGTCGATTCAGTAGACAATGGAGAAGTCTGCTTGAAAAAAGGACGGATATGTGGCATGCAAGAACTTAAAAAAAGCCACATATGCTGAAGAGGGAGCCACTTAATCCTCTGTAACTTCATCTTCAGACAAAATAGGGGAAAGATCCATATCTGCAGGACCCTGAGGTGTAGCTGCATCAACTTGTGTCCCTGTCAAAACAGCCTCTATAGGAGTTTGCAGTGTTGCAGCAATGTAGAGGGAGCTTCGCCCACTACTGGCGCCAGTTGAACTGTTGTGGGTGCTTGCTGGACTGTCGTGGGCACTAACTGAGTTGTTGGAGCTTGAACTGAAGAAAGAGGCTTATTCAGTAAAAGCAGAATACTGTTGAGCTTCGCCTGAATGGGATCTGATGTCTCAACAGCAGAAGGAGCGGCAGCAGGAGATGGGAGAGTTGAAGGAAGGTCCTGCACGACAGAAAGGAGCTCGGGCGCTGCTGGGTGCTCCTGCATGACAGATACAGGAGCTTGAAGAGGAGCCGAAGAGCGACAACTAGCCTTGGGCACCAGAAGAGCGTCAACTTCCGAGAGGCAGTCAGAAGAGAAATGCTCTGGGCTGTCCCAATGACTGCAAGAAGGTCGTGGTTTTCTAGGTTTCTTAACAGGAACCACTGGAGCTGCATCCGAAGCATCTCTCTTCAACAGTTAAGACTTGCTCCCCGAACGCCACTGGCATCGTGGAGAGGAGTCATTCGAACTCGACAATTTATGCACATCCAAGAAGAGACCTTACCAATGGCTCTCTGTTTCAACCTGGGAAGTGACAACAGGTTGAACTGTGGGGGTAACTGCTCATGCTCCCTTGGGCTACCAGTTTGACTCCTCCCCTGCACTGGGGAGTGTGACAGTGACATTTGCCTAGGAGAATCGGTGGGACGAAAAGCCACCTCCTCCACTGACACAACACTATCACTTTTTGCCTTGTCCATAAGGACCTTCACAGACACACCAAGCTGCTCCATAGTCTGTACTAACAGAGCAAAATGCACATCAATCTTTTCCTCTAGACAGGTGATGAGGTTGGGATTGGAAGTGAGGAAGCCGGCAAACGGAGAACATGGCGTAGCAAGAGAAGTGGGAGTGGGAGCTAAAGATATAAAAGGAATACTCAAATGTGAATTCAATTCAGAAGAATCCTGGCTAGCAAATTTTGAACTGACCCTAATCAAAGCCTTTCTCTTCCTGTCTCTCTCTAATTTATTTTAATGATATTCCAAACTCCTCCACTTCCTTTTGTCCCAATCAACACATTCATTACATGTATTATCAAATGAACATAATTGCCCTCTACAATTAGCACATAAAGTGTGATTATCATACAATTCCTTGGTTAGCCTAGTCTTGCAACCTCTAGCGCAACATCTAAAGCTGGCAGAACCTGTGTTCGACATTGTCGAAACACTAAGACCTCTTGGTTACCAAGGGGGAAAAAAAAAGCTGGTTCTTATCAGAGAAACTAACGCTTTCTAAATGATTTGCCAAGGCAACTAATATAAGAATAGAGTTTTTCACCAATCGTGATTACAAAAAGGAAAGTCCAAAAAAATTTCAGGAATAGCTGCAACCAACAACCATAGCCATTGGCCACCAGAAACAAACTGAACTCTTTGCCATGTTGTTCCTCTCTCTTGCCCCTGAAGTTGGTGGGGCACTGTTACCTAACCAGGGCAAATAGATAGTTACTGCATCCCGCGAATTTCGGGATTTTAACTGCCAGCGAGTGAAACTCTTAGCTATATAATTACTGGGGAAGTTGTGTAATTACAAATTAATTTTATTTTTACTTATGCAAGTCACCAATGATAATTAGCAAGTTTTTAACAAGTCAACAACTGTAATGCAACTCTAAATAATGTGCATTAGTTACAGTACCTAATTTGGCAAACACCTGTTTCTCACTTCAGTTGTTCTTGTCACTTCTTCCTGCTGTCTGTGCCTGTGATTTGCTTAGCAGTGGTTATTGAAATAGTTAGTGACTGTTAATTAGTGTAAGAAATTGTAACGAATTATCAGCTTAACCAATAAGTTGGCTCATCTACTCTGTCTACGTGCCGTTACATATGTATGTACACACACATTAAACATAATTTACTGTGTTCTCTCTTTTCTTTATAATTAAATAGTTTACCATGAGAGAAAGAAAAGCAAATGAACAGTAAGTGCATAATTTGCCTTAAAGTCTTGCACACATGTATTTACACCTACATGCACAGACTGAAAATTATATGTATGTCACACTACAATAGTAGTGTACTACATGCATTTCTGTACTGCATTAAATGAATAGTACAAAATACTGCATGACAGAGAGAGAGAGAGAGAGAGAGAGAGAGAGGAGAGAGAGAGAGAGAGAGAGAGAGAGAGAGAGAGAGAGAGAGAGAGAGAGGTTGGGGGCACACATTAAGTGTGTAGTAGTGTGTTGTTAATTATACTAAAAGAAAGATGTTCATGGTTTTTTGTATATATTCTATGATTAAAGTGTATTGTACATGATTTTTGTACATTTTATATTACTTGTTTTCCTGGACATTCTACTTCCCAACAAATGTAGCCAAAACAACTCTGACAGCTTTAAACAATAATAAGAATAAGTCTGTGTATTTAAGTACAAACAGGGAAAATGCTGGACTACAAATACAGCAAATTACTGGTACTGTATGTGTCACTATTCAACCAACTACCATCCTATTTCAGATCTGTATGTGTGCACAATGTTTTTGAATAGTTTGCTTCTCCCCACATTAATGTAACTACTGTAATGTAAATTACTTAATACTTCAATGAATGCAATATTATTTTCTCTATAAAACTTATACCTATATCACCATTTACAAAATTATTCTCATATACTACAATGCTTACTTTTATTACAGACATGGGTATAAATAAGTAGCAACACTGCAGAAACAAGTTCAACATACCCCATCAGTGCGAGGTGATTCCACATCTGGGGACAATAATCCTCCACTGGATGAACGTCGTGTCATGAGAGCATCATCAAGGTCAGATCCACTAATAACAGAACTGCAACAAAACATTACATCTTTTGATCAGAACAACCTGTCTAATATGTGAATTACAAAACAAAATAACTGCATATGAACTCTGCCCAGAAATTGCAGTCAAGTTGAGTAAGAACACATATTTCTCAAAATAATGAACAGATAATTGCAAATTTGTTTAGTAATAATTAACTATTATCCAGCCACAAACAATTGCTTGATTACTGTTTTGTTTTTATAGCATAAAGCTTTTATATATAAAAAGCCACTAATGATATTTAAGTTTATATTCATGATCTCAATGTTACCTATTTAAGTTTATATTCATGATCTCAATGTTACCAAGTTCAACAATCTTTTGCTCGTCAAACAAAAGGCAGTCTCTTAAACTTAAATGCCATCTAGATTCACAGTTACAGCTCAACCAATATAACTTCTTGCTTAAACTGATGTAGGGCAGCATGGCTCATGGGGTTCTGAGAAAGGCACTCATTACATGATGTATGGGTTTGTAAGATATAAGTAAGTTTGAACTGTTACATATTTAGATAGGAGGCTGGGATACTGAATGCCCCAGAATGTGCACATACATATACTTGCAAACTGTAAGGAGTCAGACACTGACAATAGGTACCTGATATTTTACTGGTTTATTTATAAATAGAATGGTAAAAAATTTGTGATATCAAAAGTACGGTGTACCTACAACATAAGTCTTTCAGATTAGGAAGGCAAGTGCACTTATCCACAAGATGGTGTAGCTGATGTTCCAAAAAATCTAAAACCAACGCAAGTACCATGAATGAGAGATAAGGTGAGCTATGATGAAGTGGATGACAATACCCCATTTTCTTTGCCCAACAAGTAACACATGACCCCCAGTGACCAACAATCCCAATGAATAAAAGTTCACCAATTAATGGAAAATGTCAAACATATGAACTGGCATCACCATGTACCTGTACATAAAACAAAGATAGAGTAACAGCTAAACCTATGTCACTTCTGTATTATCAGCTTTATTATGATATATTTTTGGCTAGACTACATCTTTAGAAGTGATGCCATTTCATACAAATTTCTGAAATATGAATGTTGTGTGAAGCGCAGGTTAATTGAGGCTAGAAATTAAGTTAAATTTCTGTTATCTGTGGGATGTTATCTTGAAAACATTGAAGTCTTTGATTTATTATAGGGTCTTTGTTACTTATCAGACATTGTTACTTATCAAGCCCTGAAACCCAGCATAATTTAAAAACAAAAAAAGTAGTGTTCTACCAGCTGTTTTGCCACCTATAACATAACTGTGAGCTCTCAAAATTACCTGCCTAAGCCATTAGGAGATAATGTTCTTGTGAACTGTTCTTTTCCTTGGTCAAAGGAGGAACAATCTAAACCTGTCCATTCTGAAGTCTCTGGCCCTCAACACCTAGGGACCAATAGCCCTTAACGCATAAATAAAAAAGTCCTGGTTATCAGTGATTGGCAACAAGGAAGGAATGATGAAAGGGGGCCACAGAATGGTCATGGTTTCTAAAAATTTGTATTTTTACTACCCTGATGGAAGCAAACAACTTTCCAGTCACATCTAACCACTAGTTTTAGTGATTTTTAGTGACGGCATAAATTTCACAGACACATCTTGATGATGCAAACTGTAAAAATGATATTGTTATGATACAATAAAGTTTCATACATACTTACCTGGCAGATATATACATAGCTAAGACTCCGTCGTCCCCGACAGAAATTCAAATTTCGCGCCACTCGCTACAGGTAGGTCAGGTGATCTACCGGCCTGCCCTGGGCGGCAGGACTAGGAACCATCCCCGTTTTCTATCATATTTTCTCTCTTCCACCTGTCTCCTGCGGGGAGGCTGGGTGGGCCTTTAATTGTATATATCTGCCAGGTAAGTATGTATGAAACTTTATTGTATCATAACAATATCATTTTCATACAATCAACTTACCTGTCAGATATATACATAGCTGATTGGCACCCTTCGGTGGAGGGTAAGAGACAGCTACTATATGGAATAGACAGGTAAACAACATATGTTGTAGGTATAAATAAAACCTTGGTTCCTACCTGATAGGTGGTAGACTTCGTGGGTGTTTGCCCAGTAGTCTGCATCACCTCAAGAAACTTTAGCGAGATATGTGATCTATGGCCAAGAGTTCTTGTGGGTCTGCCGATGGGGTCTTACCCACTTACTCGGCAGAGCCTAAAAGGACTTTGTCAATGGGTGCTGATCCACTTATATGACAATACACCTTATGAAGGAGCACACAACCAATCCCGACCACCTGATCCTAACCATATGTTAGAACTAAGGATTGTTACGAGTTATCCCCGAACTCGTCACAACAACCGTAACTCAAAAACCACTACGCACACATACATAATTTTCAAAAAAAAATTATACCACATTTAATTGGATATGACAAGAATTCTCTTACTGAACAACATAGACGGCCGCCCGTGCGAGCCTAAGTCCTCCATTGTTCGAAGAGACTCTCGACCATATCCAAAAAGAAGAACAGTATATACATTTAAGGATTGGTGTCGGCTCCCGTACCCAGAATCGTATCTGCCGATACGATAGGACCTAGAGAAAAACACTTCTCATACGTCACACGCACGTCTTTCAAGTAATGAGATGCAAATACTGAGTTGCATCTCCAATATGTCGTATCTATGATGTTTTTAAGCGACATATTCTTATAAAACGAGAGAGACGTCGCTACCGCTCTTACTTCATGAGCTTTTACTCTTAGTAGTTGTAACTGTTCGTCAGGACAGACCTTATGAGCGTCCGTAATGACGTTTCTTACAAAGAACGCCAGAGCATTCTTGGACATCAGTCTTGTGGGGTCTTTTACCGCGCACCAGAGACCTTGTCTAGAGCCTCCCAACTGACGCTTTCTCTGAAGGTAGAACTTCAGCGATCTAACAGGGCATAGAGACCTCTCTGTTTCTCTGCCTACGAGACTCGACATTCCTTTGACTTCGAATGACTTAGGCCAGGGATTCGTGGGATTCTCGTTTTTCGCTAAAAACAGGGTCTTAAACGAGCAAATAGCCGAGTCTCCCTTGAATCCTACTTTATCCTGCAGAGCTTGTAATTCACTAATTCTCTTTGCCGTAGCTAAAGATAATAGGAATATGCATTTTCTAGTTATGTCTCTAAACGATGCCAGATGAGGAGGTTCGAATCTATCCGATGACAGATATTTGAGGACTACGTCCAGGTTCCAGTTCGGAGGTACTGGTTCCTTAGACTTTGAAGTCTCAAACGATCTTATGAGATCGTGGAGATCTTTGTTATTTGCCAGATCTAATCCTCTGTTCCTGAATACAGCCGAGAGCATACTTCTGTATCCCTTTATTGTGGATACGGCTAGATGAGATTTTACTCTCAGGAATAGCAAGAAATCAGCAATTTCCGCTATAGAGGTAGAGGAGGAGGACAACTTCTTGGATCTACACCACCTTCTAAATACCTCCCACTTCGACTGGTATACTTTCGTAGTGGAGGTTCTGCGTGCTCTCGCGATCGCGCTTGCCACTTCGCGAGAAAAGCCTCTCGCTCTGACAAGTCTTTCGATAGTCGAAAGGCAGTCAGAGCAAGAGCGGGGAGGTTTTGATGGTACCTCTTGAAGTGTGGTTGTCTGAGAAGATCCGTCCTTCTTGGTAGGGATCTTGGAAAGTCTACGATCCACTCTACCACCTCCGTGAACCATTCCTGGGCCGGCCAAAAGGGGGCTATTAACGTCATCCTCGTCTCCTTTGACGCAACAAACTTTTTCATTACTAACCCCAGGATTTTGAATGGGGGAAAAGCATAAACGTCTACTCGAGACCAATTTAGCAGGAAGGCGTCTACCATAAGTGCTCTTGGATCTTCCACGACCGAGCAAAACACTGGGAGCCTTTTTGAAATGAATGTTGCGAAGAGATCCACATGAGGAGTCCCCCACAGAGACCAGAGATCGAGACACACTCCCTCTTGTAGTGTCCATTCTGTATGAAGGACCTGGTTCCTCCTGCTGAGCCTGTCCGCCCTCACATTCTTTACTCCCTGTACGAACCTTGTCAGTAGGGAGATGTTCCTGTGAGACGTCCAAAGTAATAGGTCTCTCGTCAGCTCGTAAAGGAACGAGGAGTGCGTCCCTCCCTGTTTCCGAATGTAAGCAAGTGCGGTGGTGTTGTCCACATTTACTTGCACTACCTTGTTTGATACCAGAGGTTCTAGACTCTTCAAAGCCAGATGTACGGCGAAGAGCTCCTTGCAGTTTATGTGCCAAGTCACCTGTGCTGGTTCCCAGGTGCCTGACACCTCTTCTGCGCCTAATGTCGCTCCCCAACCTCTCTCCGACGCGTCGGAGAACAACACTAGGTCTGGGTTCTGTGTTCTTAGAGAGATCCCTTTGTTCTCTTCCAGAGGGAGCAACCACCATTGTAGGTGTGACTTTGTCTCCCTTGGAATGGGAAAAACGTCTGACAGTTGTCCGGTTTTTCAGCTCCAAGACCTCTTGAGGAAGAATTGAAGCGGACGAACATGTAGTCTTCCTAGAGGGAAGAATTGTTGTAACGAGGAAAGCGTCCCCAGAAGGCTCAACCATTCCCTCGCTGACGTTTGTTCCTTCTCTAAGAAGAGAGAGACAATACGCAAACCTTTTGCGATTCTCTCTTGCGAAGGAAAAAACTCGAAACCCCGAGAAGCCATCCGAATCCCCAGATAGACTAGGTCTTGTCTGGGGGTCAGCTGAGACTTCTCGAGGTTCACGAGCAATCCCAACGCTTTGATCAAATCTAGAGTTAACATTAGGTCCTCCAAGCACTGTCTCTCTGATCTGGCCCTGATGAGCCAGTCGTCCAGATACAGAGAGATACTTACTCCTTTGAGGTGAAGAAACCTCGCCACATTCTTCATCAGGCTTGTGAAGACCTGAGGAGCTGTGGACAGGCCGAAACACAAGGCTCTGAACTTAAAGATCCTTCCCCCCGTCATGAAACGGAGGTACTTCTTCGATGAAGGGTGGATCGGGACATGAAAGTAGGCGTCCTGGAGATCTAGAGACACCATCCAATCTCCTTGTTGTAATGACGCTAGGACTGAAGCAGAAGTCTCCATGGAGAACTTCTCCTTCTGAACAAATTTGTTCAGAGAGCTGACGTCCAGTACTGGTCTCCAGCCTCCCGAGGCTTTCGCCACTAGAAAAAGGCGATTGTAAAACCCCGGGGAGTTTTGATCCAGTACTAGTTCTATCGCTCTCTTGTCCCACATTTGTTCCACCATCGATCGAAGAGTATCCCTCAGCACAGGGTCCTTGTACTTGGCTGATAGTTCCCTTGGTATTGACGTTAGGGGAGGAGCGTTCAGGAAAGGGATACGATATCCCTTCCTTATGATAGCCAATGCAGACGCGTCTGCGTTTATCAGTGTCCAGGCCTCCACGAATCCTAGGAGCCTGGCACCTACTGGTGCTTGGAGGAGAGATGTTTCATTTTCCCTTTTTAAAGGGACGAAAGGCAGACCTACCTCTCTTCTCCGGAGCCTTCCTTCTTGCGGGAGGTCTGGAGGTCGGACCACCTCGAAAGGGCTGCAATGATGTACTAGGTCCTTTCTTGTCATATGTAGAAACAGGCTTTATTCTTCTTCCTAGCTGACTGCGTCAGAAGATCCTGAGTCGCCTTCTCAGTTAAAGAGTGAGCAACGTCCTTCACTAACTGAGAAGGGAACAAAAAGTCAGAAAGAGGCGCATACAGTAGAGCTGCCCTCTGAGCATGCGAGACTGCCTTTGTTAAGAAGGCGCCATACACCGTCCTTTTCTTTAAAAGACCTGCTCCAAATAATGAAGAGATTTCAAAAGATCCATCCTGTACCGCTTTGTCAATGCAAGACAAAATGCATAACAGGGCTTCAGGTTCGATTCCTTCTGAATCATGGGCTTTCTTGGACATCACCCCAAGGGACCAATCTAAGAAGTTGAAGACTTCCAATACATGAAAGAGTCCCTTGAGGAGATGATCCAGTTCTGAAATACCCCATGTAATTCGTGCAGAATTGAGACTTGGACGCCTTGAAGCGTCAACCAAAGTCGAAAAATCTGCCTCTGTTGTGTAAGGGAGAGATATACCCATATTCTCTCCCGTCTTATACCATATGCCTCTTTTCCCAGCTAATCTTGCTGGAGGCATGCAAAAGACTGTCCTGACTAAGTCTTTCTTAGACTTCATCCATGAGTCTAAGGCGTGTAATGCCCGCTTCATCGAGATGGTGGGTTTCATTTTTAGAAAAGACGAGGGCTTCTTCGTCTTAGCACTGGAAAAGAGCGAGCGCGGAGAAGGAGGAGCAGCAGGAGTCAACTCGTCTCCATACTCCTCAAGAAGCAGGGTAGTCAAAACCTTATAGTTGGACAGACCCTCTCTTCCATGATCTTCATCATCCGAGTTTTCCTCCAACTCGGGATCTATCTGAGTCTCCGTTCTCCTTTCTGAACTTTCCTCTTCTGGAGGAGACAAACTCCTAATAGGAGAGGGGCTAAGGGAATGATACTCTTTCCTCTTTCCCGCTTTAAAAGACTTGGAAGGCGTCACAAGCTCCGGCTTCTCTTGAACTTTAGAAGACGCCTTGTATGACGCTTCCCGTTCTCCGAGCGTCATGGCTGACGTCTCTTGCTGACGTCTTGATGACGCTTCGCGCCTGGAAGACGCTCCGCTCTCTAAAGGCGTCCTACTCGGAGTCACAATATTGGACGGAGCGTCACGTCTAAGATCCGCTTTCAATGACGCTTCACTTCTAAAAGACGTCTTACGTTTCTCTGGCTTTACGAAACTCTCGTAAGCCCCCGTTCTAGCTCTCGAACTCGAAGCTTCTGCAAGACGTTTAGCAGTTTCACGTCTGTCTGACGCTTCTCTTCGAGCAGGTGAGAGAGGACGAGACTTCTTAATTGGAAGCGTCACGTCCTTCCGACGGGGGGCGCTAAAACTCCCACAAGAGATGACAGTTGTTCCTGAACTGCCATAATTATCTTTCTTGACGCTTCTCCCACGTCTAGTGCATGACGCCTTTCGTCATCACTCGGGGAAGAAGAATGAAGGGGTACTTCCGCACAAGCGTCAGGTGACGCTGACGCCACCTTCGCTTTCTTAATAGCAGACAGAGCGTCATCTGAGAAGCGCTCTGGGCTCGAATCTATGTCGGGCTTCATATGACGCTTCAGCGGTCTCGATAAGTTCGACTCCTTCCACCCTCGTTTAGGTGAGGGAGAGGGAGAGGACGAGAAACACTCGCGAAAGACGCTTTTTCTATAGCGCCCTTGAGCCGCCTGCCATGAAGCAGAGCTAGCTGAAGGGACGTCTGACCGTTGGGGATTCCCCACGACCTCCTTAAGCCTTTCGACTTTCCTTCTCCTCTGGGCATGGGAGCTTGGAAGAGGTCTAGGCCTGGGAGCGTCGCAGGGACGATCAAACGCCCCCTCCACAACACTGAGAGAACTCACTTCACTGAAATGTTCACTATCACTAGCCTTACCTTTGGAGTCAGCCATCTTGGACTTCATGTCTCTAATAGTAGCTTTCAGATTTGGCGATTTCCGATGCCGAATCCGAAAAAGCACTCTGAGAATGAGATATATAGGGAGAATCTACATCAGTAGGATTAGAATTATCCGTGAAAGGCTCAATAGGCCTTGAACTCACACCTTTCAGCCGTCTAACTCTATCCCTCTCTAACTTCTTCAAATAAGAAGTCAAAGTCTTCCACTCTTCTGCATTCAATCCCTCGCATTCCTTACAAGTATTAATAGCAGAACACTGAACCCCCCTACATTTACGGCATACAGTGTGAGGATCAACCGAAGCTTTCGGTATCCTCACCCTGCAGCCTACATTCACACACATTCTCACACTCACATTAGAATCAGACATACTGAGAAAAATCCAAAAGAGTTATTCCAAAAAACAGTCCACAGTAGCGAATGCCAAAACACGATCCAAATACGTCACCAAAAAGCCGAAAAACGTTGATCAAATGTTGAAAAATGAATCTAAGTCAGGAGGTAATAACAACAATGTTGATACCACCGGCGACAGAGAAAATATGATAGAAAACGGGGATGGTTCCTAGTCCTGCCGCCCAGGGCAGGCCGGTAGATCACCTGACCTACCTGTAGCGAGTGGCGCGAAATTTGAATTTCTGTCGGGGACGACGGAGTCTTAGCTATGTATATATCTGACAGGTAAGTTGATTGTATGAAAATCCCATATTCAATGTGAGGTCCAACAAACAAACCCTTCATAGAGTAGTTCATGTGTAGGCTGCATAAGTCTAAAGGAAAAGGTGGAGATCCCAGGACATTTAAGTGACTCAAGGGGTGACCCACACTGAAAATGTTGGATAAGCCTTTGCAACTCCACTGAAAGAACCAAACTGAGCCCACATGGTCAAAAACTTAAAATAGGGTAGAACTATATCCCTTGATGGCAGACAGAAGACTGTATGAAACAAAACAATTGGCAATTAGGATATATAAAAGTGTCAGGGATAAATGAACCTTCCACAACACCAACAACAAAATTCACTAGGTTTGCCTTAAGTAGCTAGCTGAAGGCAACCCTGAAGCATAAAAATGATGGGTGTTCAAGTTTCTGGATCTATGGAAATGTGCCTACTTGAGTAGTCTCTTCCAATTTTGGACATATTGGATCTGTAAACCACCCCTCTTTCTGCTAAAGAGCAGCTATTAGATCCATCATGTAGGTGTGGAGCTTTTTTAGACAAGGTCAAACAAGTGAAATGCAAAAGACATAAAGGTTATCCCTAAGAGGTAACTTCATGTCTATCCTCTAGGTCTCTGGGCTTGGCTGAGCTGAACAAAACTCCATTTTGTTATAGTTCATATTAAACAGATCTATCAGTGACATATCTTGCAGAAGCAACTTCAACTGCAGAATCTGTTTCCCTCCTGACACCATTACTACCATGTAGCTTGCTGGAGTAAACCTTGGCACTATGCCAATCTTGTTTGCCTCCCCCGACATAAAAATCTGGACTTCCAGCCCACAAAAATCCTCTGACTGAGTGCCTGATTTTGTCTGTATGCACCACTGTCAACAGATTGTCAGCCATTACACCTACTGTTCTTTCTGCCTAGTATTGTGAGAATCCTTAGAAACCTAAAGATACAGCCTCTAGTTTGATAAATTATGCAAAACCTTGTCTTGTAATGTCCAAAATCCTGCCACTTGATGGCCCACAGGGTCTGTAGACTAACCTTGACTCAATGTGACCAAACAAATCAATTTCTCTGGGTGAAAGGAGACAGTGGGAAGTCTCCTACTAGATGGTGTCCAATGTCCTGTCATTATGGAAGGTCCTCCAAAACATCCTTAGAGGTTACAACTGGGTAGTCATTTATTAGTTACTGCACACCATGGGCCCCAAAAGTTAGAGCAGCAACTGCAAACTGAACAGCTGTGAGGAACTAGTTTTTCCAGTGATAGGAGACATCTGATAAGTAACTGCCACAAATTAGCTACAGGATTTGGATTCTGAATCAGATTATAAATGCCTGACCCTCATGCTAGGTGGATTAAGATGCAAAAGTAAACATACTCAAAGTCTAAAGATGCTGACCTTACCTTACAGACCTTACATCTTGTTCGGGTTGCCCCAGGTCCCTCAGTGTGAGGCACCTCTAATGTCTACCAGAGAGTTGCTAGTACATCTTCCGGTATATTTTGCATCTTCCAATCTTGGATGGTCTGGGATGCAGTTTAGATATTTGTCGAGCTTATTCTTAAACACATCTACGCTCACTCCTGATATATTCCTCAGATGAGCTGGCAACGCATTGAATAGACGCTGCATTATCGATGCTGGTGCGTAGTGGATTAATGTCCTGTGTGCTTTCCTTATTTTTCCTGGTATAGTTTTGGGCACTATTAATCTACCTCTGCTTGCTCTTTCTGATATTTTTAGTTCCATGATATTTTCTGCTATTCCTTCTATCTGTTTCCATGCCTGAATTATCATGTAGCGTTCTCTTTTCCTTTCTAGACTATATAATTTTAAGAATTGTAGTCTTTCCCAGTAGTCTAGGTCCTTAACTTCTTCTATTCTAGCTGTAAAGGACCTTTGTACACTCTCTATTTGTGCAATATCCTTTTGATAGTGTGGGTACCATATCATATTGCAATATTCAAGTGGACTACGAACATATGTTTTATAAAGCATAATCATGTGTTCAGCTTTTTCTTGTTTTGAAGTGCCGTAACAACATTCCCATTTTTGCTTTACATTTTGCCAACAGAGTTGCTATTTGATCATTGCATAACATGTTCCTATTCATCATCACACCAAGGTCTTTAACTGCTTCCTTATTTGTGATGGTCTCATTATTAGGTCCCTTATATGCATATAGCTTTCTTTCTCTGTCTCCATAATTTATTGATTCAAATTTATCAGAGTTAAATACCATCCTATTACCTCTGCCCAATCATATACTTTGTTAAGGTCTCTTTGTAGAGTGTTCCTATCTTCATCACAAGTAATTTCTCTACTTATTCTTGTGTCATCTGCGAAACTACTCACTACCGAATCCTTAACATTATTGTCTATGTCTTCAATCATAATAACAAACAGTATTGCAGCTAACACCGTACCTTGCGGCACACCGGATATTACCTTGGCTTCATCCGATTTCTCGTCGTTTGCAATAACTATCTGTTTTCTGTTGTGTAAAAATTCTTTTAACCATCTTCCTACTTTATCCACGATATTGTGTTTTCTAATTTTCTTCGCTAATATATTATGGTCTACTTTATCAAAAGCTTTTGCAAAGTCTAAATAAACCACATCTGTTTCATTTCCGCTTTTCATATTTTTGAATATGTTTTCACGGTGGACTAACAGTTGGGTTTGTGTACTTTTTCCGGGTACGAAACCATGTTGTCCTTTATTAAACAAATTATTTTTTATTAAATGTTTCATAATATTTTTCTTCATTACCCTTTCATACACTTTCATAATATGTGATGTTGGACTCACAGGCCTATAATTACTTGCCTCTAGTCTTGATCCACTTTTGAAAGTAGGGGTAATATATGCTAATTTGTGCTCATCATATATCTTGCCTGTATCTACACTTTGTCTTAATAATATTGCAAGTGGCTTTGCGATAGAATGAACTACTTTCTTTAACAAAATAGCAGGAATTCCATCAGGCCCTGCAGCAGCTCCATTTTTAATTTCATTAATAGCCTGCACAATATCAGCTTCATTAATATCTATGTCAGCTAAATATTCACTATTTTCATCCCTTACTTCTATATCATTATCTTCATTATCTATTCTAGGGGTGAATTCTCTCTTATATCGTTCTGCCAGTATGTTGCAAATTTCCTTTTTTTCATTCGTTAATCTCCCTTCAATTCTCAGAGGGCCTATTTCTATTCTTCTTTTATTCATCTTCTTCGCATATGAGTATAATAGTTTGGGGTTTTGCTTGATATTTAATAGGGTTTTTTCTTCCAAGTCCCGTTTTTCATTTTCTTTTGATTGTATAATCTTTTGTTCTGCATTTTCTATCTTACTTTTTAGTTCTATAACTTTCCATGCATTTTTTTCTTTTGCAAGACCTTTTTTCCACTTTCTGATTTTCTGGAACAAGATCCTTCTGTCTCTTGGTATGCATGAATGATGTTTACTTTTCTTCTTCGGTATATATTTTTCCACTATTATCTCCAATATTTTATATAATATCTCCGTATTTACCCTTATGTCATCACTTACGAAAGGAGAGTTTGTTGCACAGGCTCATTCAGCAGGTTGAGATCTTGATCAGTCTCCAAAAGCAATAATTAAAATAAGTCTATCCATTAAAAATATCAGAGCTACCAAAGTACAAATAGCTGCTAGTTCACAAAGCATACAAAAATTTATACTAAATCGCCATTACACTAATACTGTCATTAGAAATGCAATGAATGAGACTCATTGCATCAAAAAAAAAAAAAAAAAAACAGAATTAGGTACAAATATGGTCAGCAAATGATGCAAAGGGTACACAACTGAAAGCCCCATAAAAAAAAACAACTTAACTGACCCAGAAAATACACAAAAGTACTTGAAATATAGTTAACACCAAAACATGCCACGGATATAAAGGCAAAGACCCAAAACCACTATGCTCTTACTTTTACACTACAATAAACCAAATACTACAGAAAAATGACAAATTTTTTAACCAATTTGTATTTTTCATAACTAACAAACCTGAGGCCTTAACATTAGGATAATATACTAGCACCAAGCTGGAAACTGGTAGAATTAATAAAAAAAAACTTGAGATCCAGGGACTATTGGCATCTGTACCAGGTCACGGGGTATTGTGGTTCCCAAAATGCCCTTGGCGTCCCATGACCTATCAGTTACTCTTCCAACCCAGTTTAGACTGTTAGAGGGGTGGTTCGAGGTGGGCCTTGTCTGTTAAGATCTCGGGTTTGCTAGTTACGAAAAATACAAATAGGTTCAAAATTTGTCATTTGTTCATATACGAAACAAACCTTCAGTCAAAACATTAGGATAGACTTACGTATTGGTGGGAGGTAGGTCTCTATAACCGACTGGGAGTTTGCCACCTTTATCCATTTCCTAATAGATGTACAGTAGTACCTCAGGATACAAAATTAATCCGTTCCAAGGCGGCCTTCGTAACCTGATTTTTTCGTATCTTGAACCACATTTTACATGTAAATTGCCTAATTCGTTCCAAGCCCTACAAAAACACCCCAGTAAATTATTTCCAGGATTACAACACTATGTTCTAGGGTTACGACGGCGATCCGACGGAAGAAATATGGCTCCAAATAGGCAAAATACTGTACATACTTGAATAATATTCAACTGCATGTAATGTTCAACCCCATTTTTACTGCATATATTAGCACTGTAGCCTAGTCTATGATTCTGACATCTAAACCTAAGAAGCTAAAAGCTTAGAATATGCCAATAAAATGTATAAATAATCAGTATGAACTCATTTCAAATAATTATTAATTAATCATTAATTATAATACACAAACAAAAAAAAAAAAAGCTTCCAACCTTTTGTTTACATTCACCACTACGAGTAGCGAACGATAGCCAAGCAACCACTTTTACCTAGCACACAGTACATATAGTAATCATAAAATTTTCATTATCTCTCTTCAACTACTGAAACTACCAAGCAGTATAATAACCATTCATTTCTATTCTTTATTCTATCTTTACCTAATGGAGATACCGAGTTACTGACAGCTATAATGAAACATTTAATATTAAAACAGAAGAAGAATTCTAGAAAATATTTGTTTGCTTCGATGATAGCAGTTTGATTTATTTTATATTTTATGATATCTAATTCACAATTTTTTTTATTAAATGTATTTCATGTACTCATTTAAACAATTATTAAGTAACCATTAACTATAATAAACAAACAAACCAAAAAAAAAAAGCTTCCAACATTTTGTTTACGTTCACCACTACAAGTAGCCAACGATCGGCAAGCAACCACTTTTACCTAGCACACAGTACAGTAATCATAAATTTTCATTCTCTCTCTTCAACTACTGAAACTACCAAGCAGTATAATAACCATTCATTTCTATTCTTTATTTTATCTTTACCTAATGTTTTTTTTTTTATTAAATGTATTGCATGAATAAGTTTTTCAATTTACAGCATCCTTTTACCAATAGAATATATAGAGCACAACGGGGGTACATGCTGACCAATAGAGAGGAGGATCTTACGGCGGTGACTAGCATCAGGAACCAATGGGAGAGCGGGAGGATGGTGGTGAGTCTACTCAGTTAGCGGCGAGTGAGTTTTAAAATTGTTCTCGGTGGTCCGGGCGAATCTCAGACTTTACCCTTTCGTAACCTGAATTATTTTCGTATGCAGAGGCAAAAAAAAATCTTCGTATTTGCTTTCGTAACTTAAATTTTTCGTAAGTTGGGACATTCGTATGTCGAGGTTCCACTGTATTCTAAACAATGAACTATAACCTTTGAACCAAATATATATGATAATCTATTGGTTTCCCTCTCTGGGTGTTTCATACAATGCCATGGCTTATTGCATTACGGAAGGTGGAGAGCTATCCGTTCTCATAAACCACTCCTGACCCTGTACCTGGATCTATTATCACCCCCCCGCCCCTCTTCCTATTATTGAGAGGAGTGTGTTGCTACTGAAAAGTATCCTATGCTCTAGATTCTCTTTACAGTATGACTGTCTCCCTCATTTGCATCTAGTCTGTTTCAGCTCATGATGGTACTCTCCCTCTTACTGTCCGTAGGTAAAGGAGTAGCTAGAAAAGTAGTAAAGAAGGAAGACCAGTCATCTCATTCATTCTACTTTCATACCTTCATCTTAGACTATACACTAACTGACCCACCCGGGGTACGGATGAGCTATACCACTTGTTGGGGAGCCACCACTGGACCCAAGGAAAAAGTGTCCATGGATCTATGGGCAACATCTTTTAAATAAAAGGAAGTGAAAGTTGTTTGGCATAGCCAAATACCAGCTTTCAAAATCCTCTCCACAGACATATTTTTCTTGAATGCCAAAGAAGCTCTCAAACCCCTGATGTCATGAGCTCTAGCTCTCTCCAGGCTATTTGACCCTTTGTCTCCTGTCATGTATGCATTCCTGATTGTTTCTCTCAACCAAAATGATATTGTGTTCCTGGACACTTCCTTCTTGTTCTGTCCTGCACTCATAAAAAGCCTTCGGCATCCTGGCCTGAGATGCCACGTTTTTCTTAAGTATGCTCTTAGTACTCTGACAGGGCATAGCAGCATTTCTTCAGGATCATTGTCCACAAATTCTCCCAGAGCTGGTATGGAAAAGGAGTTGAATCTACCATCCAATACTGATGGGTTTTGAGTTTTGGCAACGAATTCTGGGACAAACTCATAAACCATAGACTTCCAACCTCTCGAATGCTTCACCAAATATGACGGACCATGCAGCTCCCCCACCCTTTTGGTTGAGGCTAGAGCCAATAGGAAGACTGCCTCCAAGGTCAAGCTTCTATCTGCGGACTGTCGCAATGGCTCGTATGGGGGTTTTGTAAGGCTGCTCAGTACCATGGTCAAATCCCAATCTGGGGCTTTTAGTTCCTTCGGGGAACAGGACTGCTCAAAATTCTTCGTTTACATAGCCATTTCCCATGAAAGTTAGAGCAGCCATGTATCCCTTTACAGCAGATACAGACATATGTCTTTCTGTTCTGAGATATATCAGAAAGTCCGCTAACTGTTGAATAGTGGTTCTGAGTGGAGACAAGTTCCCTCTATGACACCTATCACAGTATGTGGACCACTTTCCTTGGTACACAGCTGCAGATGACCTTCTGATATTCCCTGCCATCTGTATTGCTGCTTTCTGAGTAAAGCCTCTCGCTTGTAGGAGATACTTGACAGTCTCCACTCATGAAGTGATAGGGACTGCACTGACTGGTGGTACCTCTCCACATGTGGTTGACATAGTAGGTTGTTCCATGGAGGTAACTCTCTCGGCACATCAATTAGGAGGTTCCAACGGTCCAGAAACCATTCTGCCTTTGGCCACAATGGGGCTACCAGAGTCGTCTTGAGTGTTTGAGACCGCATCACCTTGTTCAGAACCTGACGGATTAGGCAAAATGGAGGAAATGTGTACACATCCAGATTGTCCCATGGGTGTTGTGGCGCATCTTCTGCTACTGCCTCTGCGTCCGGGACTACTGAACAATACACTTCCAACTTTTTGTTGTACCTGGTTGAGAATAGGTCTATGGTAGGCTTTTCCCACAAAATGAACATTCTGTCCACCACTTCCTGATGCAAGGACCACTCCGTTCCTAGAATCTGGTCCCTACGGCTCAATTTGTCAGCAACAATGTTTTTTTTTCCTGGAATATATCTGGCTCTGATGTCTACCAAGTTCTCTACAGCCTACTGATGAAGTTGAACTGTCATCAGGTGTAACTGTCGAGATACTAGGCCTCCTTGCTTGTTTACGTAATAAATACCACTGATTGTCCCTTCACCCTCTCCCAGAATTCCTGTAGTGCCAGAAAAGCTGCTTTTAACTTCAGCACATTTATATGGAGTTCTCTGTCCTTGCAATTCCACTTCTCTGAAATCATCAGCTCCTCCAAGTGGGTGCCCCAACCTTTGAGTGATGCATCCGAGAACAGCAAGAGCTCTGGAGAGGGTTGCTGAAAGGGCACTCCTACTGTCAGATTGTTGTCCTGCACCCACCACAGTAGGTCTTTCCTCACCTCTGTCGACAAGGGAATTTTCTCATATGGGTGATCTACCGTTGGCGACCAAAACTCCTTCATCCTCCATTGCAATGATCGAAGGTGTAGTCTCCTATGTGGCACCAGCTTCTCCAAGGAACTTAAAATTCCCAGGACTACTTGCCACTGTTTTGGTAGCTGTGTTTGTTTTTCAAGAAAGGCATTCGCAACCTGTTTTGCATTTCTCTACCCTCTGGTCTGCTGGGAACACTTTGGCTTTTGCTGTGTCTATAATCATACCCAGATACACCAGCCTCTGACTACGATCTGGCTTTGACTTCTCCTGATTTATCACAATACCTTGGCTGTGACAAAACTGCAGAAGGGTATCCCTGTCCCAAAGTAATTTTTCTCTGGATTTTGCTATCATCAGCCAGTCATCTAGGTATCTTATTAGCCTAACAACTTGTTAACTAGTGAGAAGCAAATCTTAACAGAAAAAGCATTCACCAAAACAATAACAAACAATATAAAATGAGTTAGGTTACATAAAAAGTACTATAATAGCAAACTAGAATGAATGTAAACACTGCTTAACACTAAACTCTCCAGATGACAAGAGGTTACCCACTTATTAATAGTTGCCAATAATTAACTAAGCCCACGACACAGTAGGCATTCTGAGTAACGGGAAAGTAACTAGTAAAAGCCAAGATCACTGCCAGGTGAACTATGTACATAAAAGAAATGAAGGGATGAAGTAAATGGTGAATAACAATAATAATAAAAATAAAAACTGAATTATTACCCAGTGCTTGTAGAGCAATCCTCCATGAAGTAAACACCTAGGGAATAAGTGTAGCACTCTTAATAGCAACAAGCATTCATGAAAAGTGAAATTATTAGTTAAGATACCTGTAGATTCAGAGGGCATGTGCATGGCGAGACTGTATCTTTCTGTCTGACAGACAAAAGACTGGTAAGCCTTAGAACATATGGGATACAAATATTGGCATATGTAAGATTAACAGGGTTGTGGTAAAATATAATGAGATTGATTTAGGCACAAAAATTAACAGAAACAGCCTACTTGTATTTACTATTAATTGGTAAAAACAATACATAAAAATTACAATACATTACCTGCTTACAATTACATATATCTTAAATAAAATATATAAGTTGAAACAAATTCAGGCAAGTATCCTCAAATGCTTTCTTCTGTATGTGTCCTGTCCTTATATACAGATTAAAAAAGACCAGGTACAATTTTTTTCCAGAGATACTAATAAAATCTTAATGAATAAACTTCAAACCAGGAATACATCACTAAAATCATATGTATCAGGTAATGTGACTGCTTCACTTTTGCTAATCAGACTCTCCCCAAATAAAGAGCTAATCACATTTCCGATCATCATATATACAATGAATTGAATTGAATTGAATATGAAATTACGCAAGTCTTCTGCCCGTTAGACAAAAGGCTGTCAAGTCTGGGGTCATAAAAGACGAGGAATAATGGCACATAGACGATTAAAGGAGCTGTGATAAAATAAACTCTCTTTGGTCAATCTTTCCAAAAATTTCTGGAATATTATGGTTTGAATTTCAGTTCACTGTTTTAGGACAAGATATACATGAAATTCAAAATAAACTGTCAGTACATACTCCAAATGCAAAATAAAACTCACTTTATGTTTAAAAACACTTACTGCAACAAGAAAATTTCACAAACATGTCTTGATTACCTTCAGAGATAATATTTCATTAAGATTTGTATCAGTTCTCTCTCTGTATAGAATCTCATAAGCATCAAGCACCTACCAAATTAAAAAAAACATAACCTGAAAATATATGTGAAAATGTTAGCTTGCTTTTAGCATAAAAGTTACCTGAATCCATCTACAGTACCAACTTCAAGGGTTGCTTTTAAAACCATTAGTCCAAAATGGTAAATTCAGTATCTAATTAAATGTTAAAAAACAATGGAAAGCTTGTAAAGATGCACAAATGAAAAAGGACCATTAAATGTTATACAAACTGGGTAATAAGGGTAGTTTACCTGGTATATGAAAGAGACGAGAGGTATGAGGAGGGAGAGGCTGGGGAGACACTGGGACTGCCAGCAGTGTTGCATCGAGAGCCATAACCATACCCGAACTCTAAGCTACAACACAGAGAGGCATCTATCACACTCATGCTGCCAAACAACTTACGAGCATATGGCTAGGACACTTAGAGAGCATCAAAGATATTCTCAGGAGTGTGGCAAGAGATAGGCAGAGGCTTATATAAGGCTGGCTTATGAATCACAAGCAATAAGGAAGTATTAACATTGTTGCAAGACAGATATAAACTCTACATGTAAGATATATGAGATGGGTTGCATAAATTAAACATTCAAAATAAAAATATTACACTAATGTAAATGAACACTGAAAAACAGATATTAAAATGTCATTAAAATATTTTGCAAACATAAAGTTAACAATTACTGTTCTCTCCCTGAAGCTGTCAGACTAATTGGTTAAGTAACATACTTTATGAATACTAGAGTATTCAGTACAAAAACAATAAATAAAGTTTACTAAAATGTACTATATTACTGAATAATAAATAAAACATAAAAAATCTTGTATTTCCCTAAAAGATTTAAAACAATACAAGTTACTCTACTATATTACTGTCATGAAAACTAATAGAAATGCATCTCCTTTTCAGCATCTACACAATATAAAATGCTTGTCTAAATTCTTTGTATTTAACAACTTTAACTATAAATATCATGTAGACTCAACTCTTCATGCTAGGACTAAAACTGAGGAGCATGAGAAATGTACAGGAAATATACTTCCTTGGGGAAAAGACAGGAAAATAAATGCAGGAGCAATTATAATGTTACCAGAAGAATAAGTGCATACCACTTGAATGATTTACAATATCAACACATTAGCAAGAACACAAATCTTTGGACCAAACACTCCACAATTAAGCATGATTTTTGGATGGATTTTTATTTTAAATTGCAATATAAATATATCCATATATCCATACGTACAAATAACCTGCATACATACTGCTTGTTTTAATGCTAGAAAGTTTATCAGGAGCAAATAGTTTTGATTCCGAAGTTAAAGAAAGGCTAAACCTGTTTAAATACAGAATTAAACCTGAATTAATATTCTGTTTGATAAATTTCACTGACACTCATACACATACTCATAAAAGTAACACCTCAATTTAACGTATCTTAGCTCATCTCACTTCATTACTTATTGGACATTTCTAAGTCCAAAAGAAAAAATTCCTTAGCGGAATATTCCAGTGAGGTCAACTATTGCCAAGATTTTGTTTAATAATGAATACAAAGGTTAGATACAGCTCAATTATTTTATTCCTTGTAAAAGGAATTAATTTTCAAAGTTATGTCAAGATAAATTCCTTTCCTTTCTTTAAGAATAAATGTTCATCTTATACTGCTGTAGTTCTTAATCATTTATATCATCATATACATACATACAATGCTAGAAAAATTTTCTGAGCTTATATACCTAGCAGCTTTCTTTTTCTTGTTTTTACTAACATTAACTTTCATGATAATTCCTAGCTTAATTAGGTAAGTAACAATAATAAGGATCTTACAAATTGCAATGAATACAAAAAAAGATGCAGGCATAATTATAATGAAAAAACACCATATTCACTACATAGAAGTATGTATCTGTCTGATGACGTTATACAGAGCAGCTACTATTTGCTCACATTTTGGGATGTCCACATTAAAGCCTAACAAACATTTCATCCAAGTCCATGTGTGTATGGTATGGCATAAAAAAATTTAAAAAATTCTAACACCTGTAATAACCTAGCAGGTTTATGCTATCTTATATAATTGGCTGAAAACATATACTACTAGTAAACTATATTTACTGATAGACTTCTACTACTCTACTCGTTACTGTATGCAAAAAATTTAAAAATCCTTACACCTGTTTAAGCTACAGAGTTTATGCTATCTTATATCATTGGCTAAAATTTTCTTATAATGTACAGTACTGTGGTATGGTAAATATGAATTTCAATTTTTCCAGACACAGACACATCCAATAAGTAATATCTGTCTAGTTAAAAGGAAACTGAACTCAATTATATAGCACCCTTTGAAAAATACATCAGGTACTGATATTGACTGCAGAGGCATAAATCTGGAGCTCTCAGTAAACCATGCCAGAAACCCTGCTATCCAAAGGTAAAAACCAGCTAGGGTTCAGGAATTGGTTTGTAACTGAGAAAATGGCAATCCAGTAGTAATGAATGAGCTTGGGAATTCTGCAGGGAGTTGTCAACAGCCCTGCAGACCAGCAAACAATAAGTGATTGATGGGGTCTTGATTATCTATGTGGTGCATGCTCCATGAAACTACTTTCTTCTTCTTCTTCTTCTGTTTGCTTGACATAATATTTGAGCTTGAGGTCATTAGGACACCAGAAATGTGTGGATATAGAGTGCTAAATGGTTGTGATGAAACAAAAACTTATCAACCAAAGCATTAATTCTGAAAAGACTAACCTTATTTCTTTGAAACCTTATGTAAGCAACTATATATCAATCATAAAATTATCAAAACAAGACTAAAACTTCACATAAATAATACTTTCGGAATCATCACAAAATAAATGACAGCATCCTAATAAACCTTATCTTTCTCCTAATATCAGCTAACAAGCTTACTTTTACATATTTAACAACAGTTGCTACTAGTAGAATTAAACATTAGTATTAATGGAAATGGTTTATCATTATATTTATGTTTAAAGGCAAGAAGCCTACAGAAGTAGAATTAAATATTAGTATTCATGGAAATGGTTTATCATTATTTAAGTTTAAAGGCAAAAAGCCTGCAGAAGTCTAGTAAGACAGAATTATCTTTTATATTTAGTAGACACTATCAGCATACGATTAAAACATGGCAAATAAGACAAAATGACAAAAAAGTATGTTATCATGCAATTTCAGCAGATAAGTTTTAACACAAAGGCATATTCACTAATTAAAAAAGCTCATTCAGCAAAGAAAAGCAACAATATAGTAACAAAAAACAATCCCTAAGAATCTCAAAACGTACAAACAAATAACAAAAGGTATGGAGCATATTTTACAATTCAAAATATCAATATGTCAGTGTTGTTTTGTCTTCCATCCACCTCTTTAGATATAGAGTAAAAACTGATTTTAAAAGTTTCTTATGTTCAAATCAATTGCACCTGTCAATCCCTATACAGCAGTACCTCAGGATACGAAATTAATCCATTCCGAGGCGGCCTTTATAACCTGATTTTTTTGTATCTTGAACCACATTTTACATGTAAATTGCCTAATTCGTCCCAAGCCCTACAAAAAGACCACAGAAAATTTTATAATAAAAGCTACATTGACCAATAAAGATTGAAATACAATAATTTGGAACATTCAATACCTAACTTAAACTACATATAGTACTAGTATGTACTACATACCTGTAAATAAAGTGTATTAGTGTACATGGTACTACAAGAAATACTGTACGTACATACGTACGTATGTAGTAAAATGTGGAACCTTACCTTTCGAGTGAGGCGATCTCCGAAAGTGGTGACAGAGGAGGAGGACAAATGGCAGAAAACTTGAACACTTAACTTTACGAAACACATTAAAAAATATCAGGAAACATTAACACTAAACTTTACAAAACACATATACAAATGGCACAAAACGTTAACACTTTAACTTTACAAAAAACTTAAAATTAAATTTTTTTTTTTTTTTACATTTTTTTACTTATACTTTAGGTTTTTTTTTTTTGTTTTTTTTTTTTTTTTTTTTTTTTTTTTTTTTACAAAATTTAAAATTTTTCACCACTTTCAACTTTCTGTTTTTTCATAGTATCACTTGAATCTTCATGTTTGCTTACTCCTACTAAAGGCCTCTTTAAAAAATAACTATCCTAGGAAGATTGCTTCTGTCTGCTTTTCACAATGTTCCTGAAACGACTCAGGCAAACGTCATCAAACTGCGCAAGTATACGGCCCGTGTATGCCTTTTTGGGGTGTCCCTTTCTACAAATGATTGCACCTTATGAAAAGCAGCTAGAGCATCCTTAATTTCTGCCAATGTCCTACTCGCCGCTGCTAGAGAACTCTTCTTGAACAACGTTATGTTGCATGGCCTCCAACTCCTTCAGGTCATCCGTCATAAGCTCCTCTTGGTGCTCCTAGAGACGGTCATTGATGTCGTCCTTGTCGACGACCAGCCCCATGGACTTGCCGAGTGCAACGATCTCGTCAAGATCTGGTTGCGAAAGTTTCGGGATCGTCAACTGTTTCTAAATCTACATCAGCTTTGCCCGCGTTGAATCCCTCGAAGTCTCGAGCGGATACGGCATCAGGCCAGAGTTTCCTCCACGAAGAATTCAAGGTTCCCCTCGAAACCTCCTGCCAAGCTTGATCGATGAGTCGGATGCATATTACGATATCGAAATGCTCCTTCCAAAATTCACGCAAGGTGAGGTTTGTGGTATCAGTGATGTAGAAACATTTCTTGAAAAGATGTTTTGTATACAGGCAGTCCCAAGGTTACGACGGTGTCGGCTTACGACGTTCCGAGGTTACGACGCTTGTCAACAGACGTTATTTCCAGAGTTACGACGCATGTTCCAGGGTTACAACGCCTACAACGCTCATCTGGGAGATGAAATATGACACCAAAAATGCAAAATAATCAATATTTGAAGGGTTTTTTTTGATGAAAAATGCCATAAGAATGCAGTTTACATAGTTTTCAATGCACCCAAAACATTAAAAGTAAGGTTTTCTTAGGATTTTTTATGATGTTCCGGCTTACGACGATTTTTGGCTTACGACGCGTCTCAAGAACGGAACCCCCGTCGTAACCCGGGGACCGCCTGTAGTGCTTCTTGAAGTTCGATATCACTTGCTGGCCCATGGGCTGGAGGAGAGGGGTGGTGTTAGGCGGAAGATAAAGAACCTTGATGAAGGAATACTCCGCTAGGATATCTTCCTCGAGGCCAGGAGGGTGAGCAGGGGCATTGTCCAACAACAACAGACATTCTTCCTAGAATTTCTTCACTGTTGGGTCGAAACCGAGATTTACCCACTCGATGAACAAAAGTCTTGTTACCCAGGCTTTCGCATTAGCCCTCCACATCACCGGAAGCTTCTCCTTTAGCACTTTGTGGGCCTTGAAGGCTCGAGGAGTCTCCGAATGATAGACAAGTAGGGGCTTCACCTTGCAATCCCCACTGGTGTTCGAACAAAGTGCAAGCGTAAGCCTGTCTTTCATAGGCTTATGCCCGGGTAGCTTCTTCTTTTCCTCCGTGAAGTACGTCCGACGAGGCATTTTTTTCCAAAAAATGTCAGTCTCATCACAGTTGAAGACTTGCTGAGAACTGTAGCCCTCGTTGATCGTCATCTCGTCGAACATCTTAATAAAGGCTTCGGCTGCTTTTGTGTCCGAGCTGGCCGCCTCCCCATGCTGCACCACCGAATGGATGCCAGTCCGTTTCCGGAATTTTTCAAACCACCCACAAGAAGCCTTGAAGTCTGAGGTTGGCGTCGATGTCCCTTCTCCTCCGTCGTCTTCGGCCTGGGCAATCAAAATGTCGAAAATAGCGCTGGCCTTCTGGCAGATTGCCGTCTCGGTTATTGTATCGGCAGCAATTTCTTTATCTTTTATCCATACAAGAAGCACCCTCTCCATCTCATCGTGCATGTGGCTCCTCTTGTTGGACAAAATAATCAAGCCCTTAGAAGGTGTAGCTGCTTTGATGGCTTACTTTTGCTTAAGGATGGTGCCTATTGTCGACGGATTTTGGCCGTATTCTTTAGCGATCACACTCAACCGCATGCCAGCTTCATACTTCTTGATAATCTCCATTTTAGTCTCCATAGAAAGCATCCTCTTCTTTCTATGAACTTCAGCAACTTTCTTGGGACCCATGACTATACTGTACATAATTAAGTTATGTAGTACAGGTAATGACCTACTTACGACCTATGCAACATACGTCTGATCAACTTTACGACTATTATTTTCGCCCTTTTCAGCAGAACGTGCATACGAACGTACGATACTTTTTCCTGCAGCATCCGTGCATCTCTCGGGTCCCGCGCTCACTCAGTGTTGCCTGTAGCTCCGTACTGAACGCATCTCTCACTCTGCTGTGTTCATTTTTCAATAATTTTGTTAATTTTGATCATTTTTGAAATGTCTGCCAAGAGGAAACTGTGTTTATCTACTCCTCAACATGCCAAGAAGGAAAGGAAGGCCATTGACTTGGACACAAAAATGACAGTGATTAAGCAGTTCGAAGGAGGGAAGAAAGTGAATGTGATCGCACGTGATATGAAGTTATCTCATTCTACTGTGTCCACGATTCTTAAGGATAGGGAAAGGATTCGTGATGCTGTGAAAGGTTCTGCACCCATGCGATCGACAGTGATTACGAAACAACACACTGGCCCCATCCATGAAATGGAAAAATTATTGCATGTTTGGATGAAAGATCAAATCCAAAAAAGGACACCGTTAAGCCTTTTTACTGTGCAGATGAAGGCTAGAAGTCTGTTTCAGACTTTGAAGGAACGTGCTGGAGTAGAGTATAAGCAAGAATTTTTGGCAAGCGTTGGCTGGTTCAAGAGGTTCAAAAACCGATTCCAGCTGCATAGTGTTCGAGTGACTGGAGAAGCAGCGAGTGCGGATGAGGAAGGAGCTAGCTAGTTTGTCGACAGTCTCGATGAAATGATTACGGATGAGGAATATCTTCCAGAACAAATATTTAATGTTGATGAAACAAGTTTGCTCTGGAAACGAATGCCAGAACGCACTTACATCCATAAGGAAGCCAGTAGCATGCCAGGATTTAAAGCTTTTAAGGATAGGCTGACTCTACTGCTTGGTGGGAATGTCACGGGGTTCAAGCTGAAACCCTTTTTAATTTATCATTCAGAAAACCCATGAGCGTTCAAGAATGTAAGCAAGTACACTTTGCCTGTCTACTTTCGCTCTAACCGTAAGGCATGGATGACGCAGACACTTTTTGAAGACTGGTTTGTCAACTGTTTCATTCCTCAAGTGCGTGAATACTGCCTAGAGAAAGGAATTCCTTTCAATATTTTACTGCTGCTCGATAATGCGCCTGGACATCCACCTCACTTAGCTGATCTGAATCCTGATGTGAAAGTGGTTTTTTTGCCACCAAACATCACTCCAATTCTTCAACCTATGGACCAAGGTTCGATTGCAACATTTAAGGCAAACTATTTAAGAATCACCTTTGCGCAAGCCATAGCTGCTCTAGATGCCGACCCAGAACTATCCCTAAGAGAATTTTGGAAACGCTACAATATTCTGCATGCTATCAAGAATGTGTCGACTGCCTGGGAGACTGTGACGGAGAAGTGTATGAATGGCATATGGAAGAAGTGCGTTAAGCGTTATGTGAATGATTTTGATGGATTTGACAGTGAACAAGAACTTGATGTGATACGGGGAAAAATAGTGAAACTGTCAAAAGACCTTTCCTTGGATTGTGAAAAAGAAGATATTGAGGATTTGCTAGACCACGCTTCCGAAGAACTTACAAATGAAGAGCTGATTGAATTGGAAGAAGAACGAGTGGCGGAGGAAGAAAGGAGAGAAGCGGAGGATGAAGAGTTGCCAGAAAGGAAATTTACCACCAAGGGATTATCAGAAGGATTAGCTCAACTGAATAAACTCCTTGCACATTTTGAAGAAATGGACCCAAATTATGAAAGGTTTGCAAAGATTGAACGGATGGCACACGATTTGTTTCGTCCGTATCGTGAAATTTATGAGGAGAAAAAGATACAAACAATCCAGACGAAACTCACCATGTTTGTGAAACGAACAACTCCTCCCGTCACCCCGACCGTCGCTTCAGCTGATGAAGCCAACGACCCCCAGCCAAGCACCAGCGATGCCAGCAGTCATTAATTTTATTATATTTTCCTGTACTACATACTAGTTTTCAATTGTATTTTTGAATGTTTTCTATTTTTTGCACCTGTATTTTGTATTTTTCAACATTAAACAAATTGTACTGTAGCATCCAGTGTTTAAATTAAACCTGACAAAAGTAACAACAGGAAACAGTATGATGCATAGAGAAACGGGTTTGCTATGAACTTAACAAACGTAACAATACATAAGATGCAATGTCGTGTACGTAGAGACGTTACAAATGGTATAAAAATTCCAAGAAATCACAACTACAAAAAGGATGAATTTTTATATGAGCATGACAAACGAAGTTCCTCTCTCTCTCTCTCTCTCTCTCTCTCTCTCTCTCTCTCTCTCTCTCTCTCTCTCTCTCTTCAGTGAAAGCCTCGATTCGATAGAATTTTTTCCACGTAAACATAGGCGTACAAGGTGAAGTTCATTTGGGAAGGCAACACCTAATTTGCCCGAATTTTCATTATGAAACAGTATGATGCATGGAGAAACAGTTTGGACAAATGTTTGGCGAATGTAACAGTACGTAGAGAGACGTTACAAATGGTATAAAAATTCCAAGAAATCATAACTAGGAAATACAATAAGTAAATTAACTAAAAAAAAAAAGGATGAATTTTTATATGAACGTGACAAACGAACCATTATGAAACAGTATGATGCGAGGAGAAACAGTTTGGACAAACGTTTGGCGAATGTAACAGCAAGGAGTAGTAATGTCGTGTAGAGAGACGATACAAATGGTATAAAAATAATCATAACTAGGAAATACGTACAATGAAACTAAAGAAAAGGTTGAACCTACAAACGTAGCAATATGAAACGGTGTGATGTGTGGAGAACGGGTATGTCTGACGACTTTGACAAACGTTAACAGTAAGGCGTAGTAATGTACACGTCATTACTACGCCTTACTGTTAACGTTTGTCAAAGTCGTCAGACGTACCCGTTCTCCACACATCACACTGTTTCAAATTGCTACGTTTGTAGGTTCAACCTTTTCTTTAGTTAATTTATTTTGCCATCTTTGTTTTCTTTAGACTTCATTGTATTTCCTAGTTATGATTACTTTTATATTTTTATACATAGGTGTGAGATGTTACACATGCTACAAAAATGTAAAGAAATCATAACTAGGAAATATAATACACATTCTAAAGAAAAAGACAGCAAAATAAATGAGCTAAAGAAGGGGTTGAATTTTTACATACGTATATGAACTTGTGAAAGGGTATCGTAAAGTACCATCGTAATACATATATGACAGTAACAATATGCACTAAGAATGGTAATACAATGGTTTTAATGATAATGAATGTTAAATAATAATGAATTATGACTTAAATATGATAATATAAGTAATAATCTAAGAAAATGTTGATAAAATATGACTTTCAGATGATGTCAATATCATTACCCAATATGTATATGTACGATAAACTCTACGGTAATTTAGCAGATCTCGACATGCGTCCAAATTGTGTTACGACTTGTTTTGCAGAACCAATTGCGGTCGTAAGTTGGTCACTACCTGTATACTAATTAAGTTCTCACACAACACGATAAAGTACAAAGCGAAATCACTAACATGAATTTACGTTAACAAACAAAATTGTGTACGCGAACGAAAAAATTCAGCGTGCATACGATAACGCTGGTGCGACGAAGTGGCCGAAGAACGCCTTTACATAGAGCATGATGGGGAAGATGCTGACCAATAGGAGAGCAGGATCTTATGGTGGTGACTAGCATTAGGAACCAATGGGAGAGCAGGAGGATGGTGGCAAGTCTACTCAGTTGGTGGCGCACAAGTTTTAAAACTGTTCTCGACAGTCAGGGCAAATCTCGGGACTTTACAGCAACAACCTTTCATAAACTGAATTATTTTCGTATGCACAGGCAAAAAAATCTTCATATTTGCTTTCGTAACTTGAATTTTTCGTAAGCTGGGACTTTCGTATGTCGAGGTTCCACTGTACTTTCATACAATACAGGAGGTGCCATTAAGTAATGTTTCCTTTCAAACGACAATACACTGTTGTAATTACAACGGACCTTAATAAGTTCATGTTTTTATTTAACTTTTTATTTTCTGTATAAGAGCTAAATACAACTTATATAAGTGATGGTTAAGCACTAAAATCTGGTCTAAGATGCAAGTCCACATAAATCAATTGAGGCTTTTTGTGTGTGTGTGTGTTTGTTATGTTAATGTTCTTCTTTACTAAATTAAAATAAGTAATTTTTAATTTTATTTGTCCTATAAATTATAAAGTGTGACAGAATGCTTTAAAGTAACTGGATGGACTCCATAACTTGGAAAACAAAACAAAAAATCAATTTCACACAGCATTTTCATAGACATAATTTTGAATGCACAAAATGCATGAAGAAAATTGGACAAAAATGTAGAAAATCAAAATTCCTAGAAAGAAAAAAAATGAAAACTGAAAATTTGTAAAAAAATTTGTAAGTTAGTGAAGGGCCAATTTACCAAATGGTCTCACCCATTTAACTCAAATTTTGGAGGACTGACCGACTCTTCGATCACAGATAAAAAGATGCCTCTGTTCAAAGAATGGAAAATTATGACTAAATATGATGCAATCCTGGCTTATAAATATACTGCACTGAATGAAACTTCTTATTTGGTAATTACTACAGCATTGCGCACAACTTTTAGTACTCTGATACTAATTTATTAACAAGTTTGAGTCATGCAGGAAAACTACAAAACATGCTCTTGCTAATGAACTGCACTGTTGTACTATCAATACATTATGTATGCTGCAACTGATTAGAATTCACTAAGGCAAGGCAGGGTAACACTGTATACTATGATACTCAGGAATATTCTATAATATAAAACAAATAGCTGAGTGAGAACTGCCTCAGTCTTTTATTGTACTTCTAATATATTTCCAAGGTTAAAAAACTTGCAGGATATAAAAATGTAAGAAATAATCTATACATATCTCAAATTGACAATACACAAAATAAATTAACACTTGTTTGATATTTTGACATGTTTTTCATTACCTATGCTTCTAAAGAAATTCAACGTCAAGGTGACATTTAGAGCACTAGAAAGCCTTGATATTTCACCAGCTACAAATTGCCAACTAATAATGAGAGTGAATAATAATGTTGCATCCCAACATGGTTACCACCAGCCATTTTATTGTTTAAAGCACTTTTGGCAGTGCTGACAATAGATATATGTATATATATATTAAAAGTACTTAGGGTCCTTGATCTTTTCCCAAGTTATTAATCTTCACCCAGGTGCATTCTCCATCTCTCATCTAAAAATAAATCCTTGCATAATCTAAAATGTGGCAATGGTCTGGCTTAACAACTTTATAATAGCAATTGTATTGTATTGTCATCTTCTGCAGACAGACAAGCTGTATGTTTGTCGCAAGAACTAAGGGTAGTATTTATATATGACTTACTGCAGACAATCTACTGTGATTCTGAAAGTCGACAAGCATGAATTACACAAAAGAGAGCCCAGAAGCTGTTTTCATGCTGTAAGCATCATTTCCTAATTTAAACAGCTATCAATAATCAAACAAGCATTTGTACTATCTATTTGTGTATCATCTACAATTTTTAGATCATGTACATACTGTTAAACTCTACCCTCAAGAGACGAAAGTTTTTCACTCCTATATTGCCTGTTAATACTCAAACAAGAGGAATAGCATAGTATACACTGCACTGCATCTAAACAGATAATCTACAGTCAATTACATATATGATCAAGCTGACTGGCTTCCAAGAACCTAGCTACAATGCTGTTTTAACATCCTTTATTTTATTTGTTGATTAAACCAAAAGAATATTTATGGAAGGTAAAAAATGTGACATCATCTTCAGTCACAAATGCACAAAAAGAATCTACAGAATATTCAACTGTTACTGTACAACAACTATTAAAAAATAAGATATAAAACATAAAGTAAAGTAATCCATGAAGTTAAAGAATTATTCTTAACCATTGAATCAAATAATGCATAATTACAATTAAGCTCATCTAACTTACCCATCATCTGGAGAACTAGCCAAACGAGGTTTTTCACCATGCCTGATACTTCTGTCAGCTGGGACGGATATGCTCCGAGAGAATTCCTGCTGATTTGTTAACCTTACTCCTTTTTTTTTTCTTCCTAGTCTGAAAATGTTTCAAAAATTTAAAAGTTAAATTGAACTTGACCACAATGAAGGCTAACCATTATTATTCTCATAATTCTAAGTTTACTTATAAAGTCCATAGTCATAATAAATTAGCACAGATACTTATCCATCATTTTCTACATACACTCAACACTAATGTTGAATATGATGGGTTAAACTTATTTACTCAAATATACTATCATCAAGATGAAAAATAACTCTTGGAATTGAAGTTATCTACTGACTGTCATTAAATTCGTCTAAATTTATTACCTGTCATAAAATTTATCTAATAAAAACCACAGAAAGGAGACTGGACTTATTACTGATTGGTTTAAAATCTTAGATTTCTGAAGTAACTATGTATCAAAAGATTTCTGAAGTAAATACGTACCATGAAGACCATTACCTCAGCACAGTGAATTTTTCAAACTGATATTTATCAAAAGATACATAAAACCTCATCAATTTTACTCTAATTTAGCTTACCAACTTTGGAAGGCCAATGTTATTTGATGATAGGACACTTTTACTCTAGTAAGACTCCAATTTTTGAAGTTGAAGTACTTTCCATGTAAAATAAAGGACTAAATTAGTACAATCCTTACTGTCCGAGACAGAATACAAATATCATACGGCGTTTCTGAATCTTAAGTAGAAATGAGCAGGTCCTCCTGACCATAGGACATTCTATTATTTATTGCCCTACCTAGAATCCTGTACAGCATGTATACCATTAATCTGTCTCTCCTCTTGCCTATAGCTGAAATATCCACATCTATGATGGCATTTGTATCATATACTGTCCAACCAAACTGAATAGATCTCTCCTCTGTCTGTGGTTTCAATTAGTGTCAGTTGTAGGTTGGATCAAAGGCATAAGCACAGCCAGTCTTGTAGGTTTGACCAAAGGCATAAGCACAGCCAGTCTCTCTCCAGCCGTTAGTTAAATCATAGACTTCATTGTATCTATCATGACCATTACTCATACCTCTTCAAAGTCTTATGTCCCTCCAGTTTCCAACAGCTGAATAAAGATTCAAACCTTGGCTTTAGGGACAATTTTGTTCTAGTATGTATTTGATATTACTGGGTTTTGTTTTCCTCCTTTCAGGGAGTCATTTGCTGGCCATTCTATTTTTAAATGCCTGTCTGATAGAACTTTTTGATTTGAGTAGCTTGATCTGAAAACAATGAAGCTACACTTGATCAAGGTCATTAACTTATGAACTTAAATGGAACCCAATACACCCTGGAGGCATGCAGTAAGCCTCTTTCCAGGACTTAGTTTCTTTTTCCTATTAGAGGAAATAAGAGGCAGAAGTTGTGCAAAAGGAGAATAAAAAATTCAATAAAGAGGTGACAAAGGAGGAGGAGAAGGAACTCAATGAAAAGATGGATGAGGAAGAAGCATGCATCCACCTTCACCTGACTCCTACCATGCATATCAATCTCTTTTCCTGCAGCATCCAAGGACAAAGTGGAGACATGCTGCTGAAGATGACAAGGAGTACAGGAACCACCACAGTGACTGCAAAGTTAAAAGTTGACCTAAAGAGCAGAAGCAGCAAGAACACCAAGGGCCAAAGATCCCTTAACCAAAGTTAAGTGATCCTCATGGAATGCACACGGTAAGCTTTATCAAGTTTACTCCAGAGCAGCCAGTGCTGACGACATAAAGAGTGGACATTACACAATCATATGCATAAGAATAACTTGAGCATGTTACAAGCACTATGGGTGCTAAGGAGAGAGAGCATGTGGTGGAAATCCTTCTCCACATTACATGGTAACTAGAGGAGAACAAACAGCAGTGGAGTCAGGCATGAGTCATAAACTTTGTGGCACAACAAAGAAACTGTCCCTCCCAACCTAAAATAAAATAAAAGAAAATAAAAAATAAAAGGAACAAACACACACGTAGGAGGGCAAATCAACACTTCAGACCCTACCCTACAAAACGGAAAAAAAAACTGCAATCTTCTATATACTTCATCTTCCCAGACACATCTCCACTGTTAAGTTACAACCTGATTTTTATCATCAAAAGAATGCTAAACAGTTGTGAAAAAAAACTAAGGACAGTTATCAAGCCAGGAATATTTTATATAAAAAAAAGGAAATTTTTTTAACCAATTTGTATTTTTCATAACTTACAAACCTGAGGTCTTAAAATTAGGATAATACTAGCGCCAAGCTGGAAACTGGTAGAATTAAAAATAAACTTGTGAGATCCAGGGACTATTGGCATCTATACCAGGTCATGGGGTATTGTAGTTCCCAGAATACCCTTGGTGTCCCATGACCCATCAGTTACTCTTCCAACCCAGTTTAGACTGTTAGAAGGGTGGTTAGAGGTGGGCCTTTACCTGTTATGACCTCAGGTTTGTTAGTTATGAAAAATACAAATTGGTTAAAAATTTGTCATTTGTTCATACACGAAACAAACCTTCAGTCTTAACATTAGGACAGACTTACTTATTGGTGGGAGGTAAGTCTCTATAACTGACTGGGAGTTTGCCACCTTTATTCATTTCCGAATAGTAGATGTATTCCAAGACAATGGACTATTAACCTTTGAACCAAAGACATATGAGAATCTATTGGTTTCCCTCCCTGGGTGTTCATACGATGCCAAGGTTAATATAGGTTTTAACCTTACCACATCTGGGTTAATTTGTCTAGATAGCAAAGGAACCATAGGTGTCGCATAATATTTCCTATGTTTCATCAATGGAGGGGAAATAAACTTGAACGATCTATTCGATCTTAACGAATTATCCCTTCCAGCAATCCGTGCATTAACGTGCTGTAAAACTGACTCTGCATGACTTGAGCAAGGTAATTCATACGACACCTTCGTATTCTTTTTCGGTTCAAATACCATATCGATTCCCGGAGGAAGCATACTGACAGGTGCCTCTGTGCTCCTCGAAAGGTTATTGAATTGACGAATCAAATCAACCACCTCCGCATACGAAGCCAGAAACTCCTGGTTTTCTCCCTCCTCCAGTTCCAAAGTATTGTGTTCGGCCGCAGGAGAAGCTAGTTCACTTTTATCCTCTGACAAACGTTCAGGTGCATCATGGCCGTTTGACCCTACGACCACGGCCACTTTGATCTCTGATGGCCGTCGTCGGCTCGATCTCAAATAGTTAGCAGGAGAACGTGATCGCCTAACTTCTTCTCTACTCACAGATCTAGAG
The DNA here is from genome assembly GCF_015104395.2 of Macrobrachium nipponense. NCBI lineage: Eukaryota > Metazoa > Arthropoda > Malacostraca > Decapoda > Palaemonidae > Macrobrachium > Macrobrachium nipponense. Next base: position 49,091,035 of record NC_087212.1, read on the forward strand.
CGAGAACCCCGTCTATACCTCCAAGATGAAGGTTCTCCCAAAACCGAGCTAATTTCCTCTCTATCTCTATTAATATCATTCAAGGTCATTTGACTATCATCTCCAACGGCCGTCAGGGAAGTTGGCCTTGATCTCTCATCAAGGCGAACAGCGCCTTCCTTCAGGCTATCAGAAGAGGTTACCAACTCTTTATTATTCGACCTTTTAATGGGAGCTCTCTCATCCTTTCTCCTTACCTTAAAAGGTCTTACAGGTGAAACTAGTATCCGTTCTCCATTCTTCGTTGAATGCTGCACACTCACCGTTGATTTTACCAATGGCAGTGGAGTCTCTCCTAAACGCTTTGTCCTCACTGCTGGCATCTCCGCAGCGGCCGCTATCCCGTTGATGCTTTCGCTCGTTCAGACACCTGCAAATGAATTCGTCCGTTTGTGTTAAGCTTACCAGCTACTGTCGTCTTTACTTTGTTGCTGACAGGGATGTGACAGTCCTGGCTTGAAGATGAAGAAGAATTTACTCTTCTTCTCTTGGCCCGAGGATGAGTCACGAAGTCCCGTATCCTCCACGCTTGACTGGTACACGCAGTGATGTCATTGAATTTTGCAATGACGCCGAACTAGAGGAAGAAGACAAAGAAGAAGATGATTCACGTCTTTTCTTTTAGTCTTTCTTATCCATCTTGTCCTCTTGACCTTGTAATTTCTCCATGAATCTGTGTACCAAAGAGTCAGAAAGCGTATTTGGCTCCGGAGGCAATGAAGTAGTGAGAGAAGCAGTAGGCTGTGACGTCATCGTGTCAGCCATGTCCGTGTGTGACGCCAGTTGTGACGTCACCACTCTTGTAGGGAGAGATTGAGTGGCTGCTGCTGGAAGTCCTGTGTGTGCTGCAAAACTACTTCCAATGTTCTGCATCACCGGAAACATTGATGTAGTTGTCGTTACCGTGGCTTTACCTCCCATAAAATGCAGTCCAGGGGGATGAAGAGAATTCATCGTTGTCGGGTCCGGATGGAAATGTGACGCCATATAATGAGAAAGCAACCCCTCCAAGGTTGGTATGTCTAACGTTGACCACGTTCTTTCCATTCTCTGAGCATCGGGAGCCGACACCTGGAACAAAGATGGCAATGCTCCCCCTGTCCCTGCCGGGAATGACGGAGTGTAATTATGCATAAAATTACACAAAACCCCACCTGGAGTTTCCAATAACAAATCGCTAGAAGAATCTGAAGGGGTATGGGAAACATCAAAAGCAGGTGACGAAACAAATGGAGCAGTCTGACGTATTGAGGATACAAAAGAAGCCGACGATGCTTGGTCATCCAAAGGTGGCGTCGTCTCCTTTCTTTTGTACTGGCCCTTTCCATAAATCTTCATCCACTGTTCCACCGACCAACCACGACAAACTGAACAAGGATTAGTAATAGTACATAAGTTTTCTCTGCACCTACTACATGTTGGATGTGGATCTGTATACACCGATGTAAAATATCTTGAACAAGGAAACCCACTTACTCCAGGGGATTTCCTTTGTCTCTTACGAGAACCCGAAAAAATTTCTGTTGGTGAAGTAAAATTCTCCATCCCACAACGTACCCACACCTAGCAGATCACACCCACACTGAGAACACCCAGAGAAAGGAAAAGGGAAAAAAGGGAAAATATGAAAAAATCGGGCAAACTAAACTGGTTTTAAAACAGATAGAAAGTAATCATGTTCTATCTCAAAGGCAGTAGGAAAGTAACTGATGGGTCTCGGGATGCCAAGGGCATTCTGGGAATTACAATACCCCATGACCTGGTATAGATGCCAATAGTCCCTAGATCTCACAAGTTTGTTTTTAATTCTACCGGTTTCCAGCTTGGCACTAGTATTATCCTAATGTTAAGACCTCAGGTTTGTTTTGTATATGAATAAATAATGGTTTGTATTCTTGTAGAAACAAATAATACGAAACTAAGAAAACTACTATGGAAATACATATACAGTACTTTTATTATTATCATTATTATTACTAATTGCTCAACTAGATCATGGAGCTAATTTATTTAGCTCTTACAGGGCTGTTCCAAGAATTTATAAAATATTCATCCAAGTAATAGGGTCTGCATCCAGACAATCACCTTCCAGACTGTTTTTGTGATCCCTAACCCAATCATACAGCAACAGATAAACAAAGTAAAATACTACATGTATATTAATCCATTGCATAGAGTAAAGGGAAGATTATTCAATTCTGTCGTTTCAAAGTATTTAAGTTATTAAACAAACACCACAATCTTCAAAAAGTGTTTAAAAATAATTCAAAAGTGTAATAAAGTATATTCCACAACAAACAGAAAACGAGGAGGATCAATCCGCATGCCACTACAAAAGAGGCAGCAGTCCTACGTGTCATACTCGGTGAGGAATGGATCCTCGAGTAGTTGTGCAGCTGTGGCTCTCTTAGTTGGATCAGCTTCAAAACAGCGGAGGATAAAGATTCGAGCCTTTTCAGTTAGTTCTTCTGGGATGTCAGGATGCATTTTGTACAGTCCTACCTGTGTGAAAGAACAATGAGTGGTGCATATTAATCACTTAGGAGTGGTGCATATTAATAACTTAGGAATACAATGGTTAATGTACACCATGCAGGTGTACAGAAGTTATGAAACAAGCATAATGTCTCCTACACAGTTGGTATTTGACAGCTATACATACAACACACTCACAATCTGAAAAATTTTTGTGAAATACAGATGAACATCACTGCAAAGCTGTATACACTATGAAGAAGAGACTTGAAAATCCTTATGCTACAAAGTTATAAAAATTTCCTTACAAAATTCTCCCCAAGCATGCAATAGTCACCCAATACTATAAAATGCAAATTGAAAAACTTAATCGCAATATTATGTATTTTACTCAGACCTCTTATAGCTATAAGCAAAAAAAGTATTCAATACAAATTGCATACTCTTTACATAAAAGAATGACTGCTATTATATAAAATAGGATCACAACAAAATTCATTAACACTAAAAATTTATTATTAACTTAAGTTAAATATTTACAAAACTAAATCATAGTAATATGTTTTACCCACTTACATTTATACAGCCTACACCTAAATTAGTATTACTCACTGAAATCATAAAATCATGACCAGCTTTAGGTTGCCTTTTAGTTTTAACATCTACCCAACCTCAGAGACCTCTGAGACTCCGCATGGTGTCTTTATTACTATAAATTTCTCACAAATTCAAAATTCATATTACTGCAAAGAAACTCATTCATGTCACTAGATGCTTGAGGTTTCTGTAGCTGATCATGGACAGGGTTTATAGCTCAGGATACAGCCCACATTCATCAAAACAAAAACAATGTATTATCATGCAAACCTGACATCACACTGCCCAAAGTGCTTTGGTATTTTGGTGTTGCAGCACATTTACTAGGCCTATACTGCAATTGTTTATTGTGTAGTTGGTGCATTTGGAGATCTTTATTTATGGTTGATTGCTTACCATAGTTCAGGGAGCTGAACCAAGGCTTGTTTCATTTTTGTTGGTGATTGCAATGCTCATCACACTAAATGATTGAGCTCAGTTACTACCTTAGATAACTGTGGTGTTGCTACTTTAGATTTTTCCACATTCTGGTTGCGAGTAATTAATAACTGAACCCACACATCAATTTGGTAATCATCTTGACCTTGTACTATATTACGGCCCGCGGTTAACAGCCTTATTTTTTTAATGAATATTTTTGACGACTGCCGTAAAACCGATTCGCCGTTGAGTGATTGCGCTGTTAACTGCGGGCCGCCTGTAGTGACAAGCAGCAAGAATTGGAGAACACTGATTGCTATGCTAGTCATGCTATTCTTCTAGCCTTAGGTTTGTAGTTGCAAAATCCCTGAATTGAAATCAGCCAAAATATTCGTGAGAAGGGTATGCTTTGGGGCATGAAACTTAACCCTTCTAAAACTCTATGATAATAGTTAGTAAATCCAGACTACTTCTGCCTTTGCATTTTGATTTAAATTTTCATGGTACAGTTTTAAATTTTAGTGACATGATTTTAGGCCTAACTTTTGATAAGGAATTGACCTTTTAGAAGCATATGCGGAATGGGATGGAATGCAAAATTTATACCATAGGTCCAGTGCTGGGGCCTATAAAGTCATTAGGTGCTGAAAGGGAATCAGTAAAAAGGTTTTAAAGATGTAATAGGAGGAAAACCTCACAGTTGCATTATGAAATAATTGTAAGAATGGGGTAGCAAGTAAGATGGAAGAAAGAAAATATTAGCTCTAGAATTACAGTAAAAGGACTCTGCAAAGAACCCTACGTAATGCCTACAATGCAACATGTGAAGTGCATAACAGCATTACCCCCTACAGGGAAGAAGCGAATTTGTAATATTCATCCTTCTGTTTCTCAACAAGTTGATATTTTGTTGACATGTTTTAGAATGTTTGGTGATGAAGCTATCATATCTAAGTGTTCTAACTCTTATATCTAAGTATTTTAACTCTTTCTTCTTCCTTGTTAGGAGTATGGCTCCACAGAGCAGTTTTCTGGTGATAACTCTTTTCTCAAACTCTTGGACAGAGTTATTTCATTGGTCAAAGTTTATTTCGCAAACTCCTAATGTTGATTTTGACCATACTAGAAAAGAAATGTGACCAGCTCTGTGGAATAACAAATCTCTTGATAATAAACGAGAATGGCTTACACGTACTGTTGGACTGTGATGCTCATAACTTCACAGAGAAACAAAATGAAGTAAATTTATGCCATCTTTAATTCTGTGACACTTATGTGAGCCACTGAGATCTGAATAATCCTTATGATCTAAACCCAGGATACAGAGAATCCAATTTTAATTAAAAATGTTCTGCGACATGTTTTAAGTGACTACCTAACTTTCACCTAAAAATGTTGTTCTGCAACATGTTTTAAGTGATTACCTAATTTTCACCTAACACAATGTATCAACTCTTAGGAAACATTTATGAAAGAAATCTTCAATTTTTTTGTTTACTGTCACTAAATTTTGGAACTGTAATTGATTAAATTCATGAAAATAGGTCTCATACATTTGTTAAAAACAAACCCTTTGGCCTTCTGAGAGTTAAGGATGTTATTGCAAAACCTTTATCATTAATGACTATAGGAAAGCTTTTCCTATTATGAAGTTATACATAAAACGAGTTCTCCCCACTCTCTGTTGTCCTGTGCATGTTCTGCCTGTACTCCTATTAAATGTAGTTCTTCCAATACACCCTGGCTCCATAATTTTCAGAGCCTTCCTCCTATCTATTTGTCCTGATACTTCCACAGCTACTGCCTTGCTGGGTTGCTTTAGTGGTCTAGATAAATAATTTGGAAAAAATATAATCATCTTTGTAGCATCTTTCCATGCCCCAGGTGTACTGCTCTCTACATTTTAATATTTACTCATTCTCTACAGTCTCTTCCTAGGTGGAAATGTAGACCTCTGGAAGTTGTGGGAGATGTATTTGGGGTAATACAAGACTTCACATAATCAGAGTGACTAGTGAAGAGGGAAGAGGACCTTCTTGAGGTAAGATGACAGGTATTTAGAGGTAAATTATTGAAAAAAAAGGGAAAAAACAAAGACTAACCACACTATTGAAGCTGAATGAGATTCTAAGTTACTGGTAAAAAAAAAAATAGAATTCAATCAGGTACTACTTGAAAAGAGTAAAGACTTATGAAAAATAAACAAGATCTATGCTTTTTCACAACAGAAAGAGATGCAAAGAATGTGGAGAAGATTCTGAAGAGATGTATCTACAAAATGTTTTGATTCATGGTTATGGTAGATTTGGAAGATCATGTTTCAATTGAGGGAGTTGCTAAAAAATGTGGTGCCTTGAGGATGTAAAATAGACTGAAATCTCTGAATTAGATGGTCTATACCATGGAACTATAAACATGGAATGGATTTATGCAAAACCGCCGTGTGCAGCATGCCGCCATTAAAAAGGGTGGAGAGAACTTTGTATCTTGCCATATTGGAGTGTAATCTCTTAATTTTCCATGGCAATATCTTGTCATCTATGACACTTTTCATTATATTCAAGCAAATTTAGTAGTACACATTCAATACAGCAATTTCTGTTTACATGATAATACATTTAAAATAACCTAAAATTATTGGTATTGATAAGGCTGACATTAATAAGTGATCTGCAAAAATTAGTGTGTTTCTTTTTGTAATAATGACTGATATAAGTAAACAATAAGCATAAGTCAACATAATTACAATTTAAGTCCATTGTGTCATGGTGATATGGTTAATCCCAAGGTGAAACAGACAGGATAGCAAGGTAATAATACCTAGGTAGTGCATAAAATACAAAGTAGAGTAAAAATACTTTTATACTAAGAGGATATTAAATATAAGGGGTTCAACAGGCTTTAGTGGTAAAATTTATTATAAAACCCCGTGGCAAAGACACAAAATCATTTATTCTTAGCACATGGCATGCATGATTATTTCTATTATATGAGCCATATAGTACATGCTTCATTGGGTTCATGGGAAAGTGCTTTTCAAGAGCTATTAACCAATGCTAAATGTATTAAAATTTATATTAAAAAATAAGGAACAGTAGAGAAAAAAAGTGAACCCAGGTAAAATGCATACCTGGATATCTTCACTTAAAACACTGCAGCGCTATATTTTCTACACACTCAATTACATGTATATAAAAGGGATTTTCAAGAGCTTTCCAGTGAGCCCATATTTATTAAAATTGATGGAAAATTAAGGACGACAGAGTGAAAAAGCGTCTGCAAGACTATGCTTTAATAGCTTAATTCCCGATCATCTCCACCCTTTCCAATGGCAGTCCGCAGTGACAATCAGTCAATACATATATACGCGCATGTCCATTCCATGTTTATAGTTTCATGGTCAGTACATCTGAGAAGATGGGAACAGGAGAAACTAATTGAGTAGTAAATATAGATATACCAGGGAAAAGACCATTTCGTGACATAATCTCAGTAAAGAGGAATATATAAAGACTAGACCACCTGGGAATTCAAAATAGAAGTGAGGAGAGATCTAACTACACATTTAAGCCTATAAAGTTGAAATAAAAATTACTAATAATAGCAATGATCTTTGTTTCTTCCCCATAAAAATATTCAACAAAAAGTTTATCTTGCTTCAATTTTCACCCATTTTTTGAGAACATATCCACTGGTTGAACCAGATTAATTTAGTTATGTGGCTTGGTGATTTTCATTAGCAACTTAGTAGTAGTAATAATCATAATAACATCATGAAATCACACTAGATGACTCTCTGAGATGTGATCTTAACAGAAACGTGATATTTGGAGCAAGGCCGAGATAAATGATAAAGTTAGACAGCTAGATAAAAAACCAAAGGGATATAGCTGAAAAGGAAAGGTAGTTAGCAATGTAAGTAGGTTGAAGGAATGTTCTTTGTGTTTGTAAACATGCTCTTGTTTTATGTAAAAAAAAATAAAATAAAATAAAGAAATAAATACTACATAAAGAAAGTTTTTCAAATGATCAGTAGTTGTTCTTTAATTAAATCCCATAACATCTATTTTCCCCCTCATATAAAAATAAAGAAAAATATAAAATAGCCTGCTTTATATCAATCCTAGGAATAATACAGTTTATAGGAATTTCATATTAGAATATTCCAATCAGCATTATTATACCACAACAGAAACCGAATTGTATGCTACAATGCATTAACCCTCTTACGCCGAAGCGGTAAAAAAAAAAATTGTCTCCCGTGTACCGGAGGTGTTTCAGAGTGAGCGCGGAAGCGGAAAAAATATTTTTTTTCAAAAAATCACAGCACGCTTAGTTTTCAAGATTAAGAGTTCATTTTTGGCTCCTTTTTTTGTCATTGCCTGAAGTTTAGTATGCAACCATCAGAAATGTAAAAAAATGCAACCATCAGAAATGAAAAAAATTATCATTATCATATATAAATAATGCGATATATGATAGCGCAAAAACGAAATTTCATATATAATTGTATTCAAATCGCGCTGTGCGCAAAACGGTTAAAGGTAACAAGTTACTTTTTTTTTTCGTTGTAATGTACACTAAATTGCGATCATTTTGGTATACGTATAACACATTGTAAAACAATAAAAGCAACACAGAGAAAATATTATCACAAAATAATGCATGAATTCGTAACGCGCGGACGTAAACAAATATTTTTTTCAAAAATTCACCATAAATCTAAATATTGTCCTAGAGACTTCCAATTTCTTTCAAAATGAAGACAAATGATTGAATATTACTATACTGTAAGAGTATTAGCTTACAATTGCAGTTTTCGACCATATCTGACGAGTTAAAGTTGACCGAATGTCGATTTTTTTTTATATCTATATATGTTTTATATGCAATTATTTCGGAAATAAGAAAAGCTCCAACCTTCTAATATTTTTCATTTTATTCTACATGAAATTGCACACATTTTCATATATAAAACTCTATGAAATGCCTAATATGAAACGGAGCAAATATTCCGAGAATGGGACGTACGCATTTCGGAGATTTGTGGCGGAGAATCCCCGCGTGGAGGGAAGGAAAGATTTTTTTTTAAATTCACCATAAATCTAAATATTTTGCTAGAGACTTCGAATTTGTTTCTAGATGAAGATAAATGACTGAATATTACTAGACTGTAAGAGTTTTAGCTTACAATTGCGTTTTTTCCGACCATTTCGGTAGAGTCAAAGTTGACCGACGTGGTTTTTTTTTCTATTTTATCGTGATTTATATGCAAATATTTCAAAAATGAGAAAAGCTACAACCTTCAATTATTTTTAGTTGTATTCTACATGAAATTGCGCACATTTTCATATATATGTAACGGCTAATTTAAAATGGTGCAAACATTACCACAATCGCACGTATGATTTTTTCGGAAGAGTTACCTCGCGGACGTAAAGAAAATGTTATTTTTTTCATAAATTCACCATAAATCGAAATATTGTGCTAGAGACTTCCAATTTGTTGCAAAATGAAGGTAAATGCTTGAATATTACTAAAATTTAAGCGTTTTAGCTTACAATTGCGTTTTTCGACCATTTTGGTAGAGTCAAAGTTGACCAGAGGTTGAAATTTTGGCAATTATCGTTATTTATATAAAAATATCTCAAAATTGATAAAAGCTACAACCATGGGTTGTTTTTAGTTGTATTGTGCATGAAATTGCGCACATTTCCATATATAAAACTTTATATAACGGCTAATTTTAAAATGGTGCAAACATTACCACAATCGCATGTATGATTTTTTTCGGAAGTTACCGCGCGGACGTAAGGAAAAAGTTTTTTCATAAATTCACCATAAATCGAAATATTGTGCTAGAGACTTCCAATTAGTTGCAAAATTAAGGTAAATGATTGAATATTACTAATATATAAGAGTTTTAGCTTAAAATTGTGTTTTTCGACCATTTCGGTAGTCAAAGTTGACCGAAGGTTGAAATTTTGGCAATTATTGTTATTTATATGAAAATATCTCAAAACTGATAAAAGCTACAATCATGAGTATTTTATTGTTGTATTCTACATAAAAATGCGCACATTTTCATATATAATACTTCATGTAACGGCTAATTTACAATGGTACAAAAATTATGTCAAAGTGACGAAATAATTTCCGAGATGTGTCACAGATACTTTTTAGTGCGGCAAGAAAGAAATTCGCACTTGCGCGCCTGCGTAACGATTGTAAACAAAACAACACCTTGATCCGTGAACTCCCAGCATCCCCCAAGGCGCGTGATTCAAAAGTTTTAGGCTGGTAGGCCTATAAGTATTTTTCCGCGAATTTAAAAAAAAACTTTTGTAAGTCAACGTAAAATACGTCCAGTCGGCACACGGGAGACAAAAAATGTAGACGTAAAATACGTCCAGTCGGCGTAAGAGGGTTAAACTATAGACTCCAATCATTGCACAGAATAAAACAAGTAAAAATTACGCCGAGGTTTGTTTGGCGCAATGAAGTTTTCTGTATAACGTATAATGCTGTATAAAACCATCAGCTATGACCAGTAGACTTTCAGTTGTTCACCAGATATGGCAGAGTAAGGGTGCATCCCATGACTCCAGAAAGTGCTGCCAGATGCATGATCCATGGCTAACTTAAACCTTAAGGGGGCCGGCCGGCTAATGCCATTTTTTAAGGACAGGACTTTGATATTCATGCCACTTAATAAGTTAACTTGGGACATCTCCAAACCGCATATGATTTTCGCCTCTGACCTTCGGTTTTGTGACGCCAGGGCGATTTATCCCGAAAATAACCATTTTTCAAATTCTATCTCCTCCCTTGATATTTAATATTAAGACCTGGGATAACTACCATATATAGACCTGATGTAGACCTCCAATCAAATAGAGAGTTTTTTTTCTAAAAGTCTTTTTTTTGCTAGATATGAATTTTTCAATATGGTAAAAAAATAAACCCTATAAATCAGGAGAAAAAATTTGTAAAAAAAAAAGACGAAACAAAAATTGGAAAAAAGGGCTCTATTTGATTGTTCTATAATGTCTTTCTGAGTTATATACCAAATTCCAATGTTATAGCTTTAAAACTAAGTGAGAAGATAGATTTTGAAGGTCAATAAGCATAGTTTTGAGATACGGGCGTTCAAAGTTTTCCTTCGTATTTCTATAAAGACAATGTTAATAAATAATGATTATTATGAATGTATATTCCTTTTTTGTGTATTAATAAACCAAAACTATTTTATTTATCATAATTTAATCATAAATGATGATCCCTTTGCTCATATATCGTAGCCTGGGGCACTGCTTGAGGCAAGATGGGGCATTCCTTCCTACGCAATTCTCTCTCTCCCCTTCACTAACTCGGCTTATTATAGTGAATTTTCTTCTTCTGTATGTTAGCGAGATGTTTTCCTTGTATTTTCCTCTTTGGCATGATGAAAACGTAAATGCAAGAGAATGTCAGAGTCAGAGGTGAAACTCGAAGGTGTACTCTCTTTTTACAAAGACAATTTAATAAATCATGATTATTATGAATTTCATATTTCATTTTGGGTATTAAAAAACCAAAACTTTGTTATTTATCATAAATGAAGATCTCTTTGCTCAAAGATCGTAGCCTTGGGCACAGTGTGACGTGTGCTGTCAGGCAAGACGGGGGCGATACTACGCAACCCTTACTAGCAACCCTCCCCTCTCTCTTCACTAACTACACATGTATTATGATATTCTGTAATAATACTAGAGCGATTTTTTTTCGTCTGTATGTTAGCGAGATGTTTTCCTTGTCTTTTCCTCATTAGCATGATGAAATTCTTGCCGAAACATACATAAACATACGTAATAGCAAGCGAATGTCAAAGGTGAAATCGAACGTGTAAACTACTTGAAGTTTGTGATCGCACTAAATCATGACTGGACTTGGTAGCAGAGCTGAAGTCTCCCTTCTCAACTCAGGGAATGTCTACAGATGCCATTTCTCCCAATTTCTTTGACAATAATTATCAAAATTTACGATATTAGAAGAAATATGACAATTTGTCGAAAATTGCATTTTTCCTAACTATACAAACCTGAGGTCCCTTTAACAATAGGAAGGTAACTAGCGGCAGCTGGGACGGTCGTAAGCTTCGAACAAGGAGAACGGTAGTTAACTGCTTGTCCGATCGTGCGCGCGGGCAGAATCACTTTCGCTTTAGGCCCATGCAAAAAGTTGCAGAGTGAGGGGTGGCATGAGGTGGGACTATATGTAAGGACCTCAGGTTTGTATAGTTAGGAAAATGCAATTTTCGACAAATTGTCATTTGTTCCGATACGTAATACAAACCCTCGGTCCTTTAACAATAGGAAGACTCACTTCTTGGTGGGAGGAATCTGAGTCTTTTTGGTGAACAGACTGGTGTTCGTCCAACCCTGGAGTGCCTCCCTGGTCGTAAGAGCAAGGGAGGGATCCAAACCTCTGTCCGATTGATCGGGGTGTGCACCGCAGGATCAATGGTCAGACCTCTGGGCCAAGTACTAAGAAGAGGCGGAGCGGTATATCTTCGTACCAGCAAGCAAGAACTTGTTCCTGTTTGCAAGAGAACAATCATAAAATGATGAGTTTGTCTCAATTTGGCATCCACTTCCTCCCCTTGTTGGAGGAATGTGGATATTTACTCCTATCCCTACTGAAAGGGATAGGATGGTGCTCTATTGAGTAGCTCACCTGCATCTCGTCCTTACCCAGCAGGGGGTGACGACCGTGTCCCTCTACCCAAAGGTAGAGGGAAGAAAAAGATGGGAAGAGGAGCCAGTCACACTCCTTCATTCCTCATCCATTCTTACGGTCACACCCAGGACTCGATGCTGTTCAGCCTGCGAGGGTCTGGGTTAACTACACAACGTGTTGAGCAACCACCACGGTTCCCAAGGAAAAAGATCCAAGGAACTGTGGGCAATATCCTGAAGGTAGAAGGAGGTGCATGCGGTCCGGTTGGACCAGGCGCCTGCCTTCATTACCTGCGCCACGGAGAAGTTCTTGCGGAACGCGAGAGAATGATGAAGAGGCGTCCACACTCATCCTGGGTGTCGAGTTTTCTTCAGACAGCTCCGTCGCACCTTCACAAGACAAAGCAGCATAGCCTTCGTATCGGAGGCGGTGACGTCCATTTGGGAGGGTATTGTGAAGGACTCGAACCAATCGTCAGTTACCGAAGGGTTCTGAGTCTTCGCTACGAAGATCGGTACGAAATCGAGCGTCACAAATCCCCATCCCTTTGTGCTTGACTTCTCAAGAGAAGTCATGCAGTTACCTAAGACGAAAAGAAGGGAATAGTCGTATGACCTATCCCTCTTCTCGACTTTGGTTATGTACAGTACTCATACTGACAAGCTATTAAGACGAAGTAATGATTGCTCTGGAACAACCGAACTAAGTCCACAGCATAGTTCGTAACTGACTCGGGCGCTCTGACAGCTGCCGACTGACTGGTTCGGAATCAGTAGAGGCAAGTTGTCCAAGCATCCGGGTAAGTCACGTGACCTTCGCCCTTTAAAGAGTTATGCTGAGAGATCAAACAAATAAAATATTTGTTAGTCACCGATGCCGGACGGCGCGGCAATGATTCTCTTAATGCATAAGCTCAAAAGGCGAAAGTCAATTGCCTTCAAAAGACCGAGGTCCCTGATGGCAAGAAAATCTCATAGACGTTTGAATCTCAGCTTAAGGAGAAACAACACTATGTGACGTTGAAGACGAAGGTAGGCAATGAATGCAACCTACGTCTTCCAGCTGAATCGAGAGAAGGAATCTCAAGATTCTAAACCTGTGCTTACAAATGACTGAAAACGCTAACCGCCATTTCATTGCTGTCCGTTGTGCAATGAAAGCGGGGCGTTCTTCAGTAATGAAACACAGGGAGAGCCGCTTGAAGAACTGCTTCTCATGGGCTGAACGTTTGGAAGTAGAGCTGGCAGGTGTGGGAGTAGGCGATGTCTTTCAATACATCTGCTAATCCGGGGTGAACAATGAACAATTGTACACCTCCGAATACAAGATATTTTGAGGACAAACTCAGATTCCGCAAAAATCATTCGCATTATCGGATATCGAATAAGCAGCAAGAGACTATTACAGAATTCTGTTACCGTGCGGTAAACAGAAAGATGAGAGTCGAATAGATATCTCTGTTTAAAATTCTTGCAATACCGAAGACGATGAATACTAGCGTTTTCTCAGCAGTAGATGGTCATTCATGTATGCGAGAATCCCCGTTAATCAGAGACTTAAGTCCGTGATTGTTGGGCAGAGATACGGTTGTTATTCAATCAAAGCAGGTGAGAAAGACATAAACAACCGTCTATCTCAAAGCGGCAGCTGATACTGAAATGCCTCGGGCAATTCAATACGCAGTAGCTGTCGCTGACTCGTCATCCTGAGTTGCCAAGTAATCCTTTCCACGAAGGAATGCGTTCGGCTAGAACCACCGAGCATAAAAAGATATGCTCGAGCAATTATATTTAAGCGAAACGAATTTCGGTAAATATAAAAGCTTAAATGGTGTGTTGTTGTGACAACACCATAAGTATATAAAATTGAAACTGGAAACTCCTGGGAGGTTGCAGGCAACCCGGGTTGCAGTTCAATTAGAATACTTTTCGTCTAAGTCGCAATCCGTAGAATAACCAGGATATGCGCCTACCCCTCGGACCATTCAACTGCTTAGCGAATCATGTCGCGAGGTTAATATACGTAGTATATTTGTAGGATTCTGAACAACGATCTCCATCCTAAATTCTTTTCTTCAAGAAAACAAAATAAGGATTGGAGATCGACCACCTTCGTTCTCTATTAAAGAGAGTGAAGGAGAAGTCTTCCTCGAAGGAAGCTTCAATGGTGAACAGAATACTAAGACGATAGTTCCAGCCAAACTGGATATTCCCGTCCGTTCTTCTCTATTCCAGGTTGGTCGCCTACTGTGAGATAGTCTTCTTTCAGCAGCAGTCTTTCTTCCTAATGCTAGAAATTCCAGGAATTCGAGCATAGGCGAGGTTCCCGATTATCGTGTAACATATCGGGGATTCTCGTCTCGCTCACTTTGGACCGTGGTCTCGCCTAAGTGTTCGGAGATCGTAAGAAACTCTAACACTCTGAATGCGCTAGAAATTCCGTAGAATTCTAAGCAGTCTGTGAAACCCCCACCGAATTCGTCAAACGATATCGGCTGGTGGTCCTCTCGATTCCCGTAGAAATCGAGAATGGGGCAGGATCCCTCCTCAACGACCGGGGCTTACGTCAGGTAGGACCCGAAGGTCCCCCCTGGTAGCGCAGTCCCCAACGTGGGATCCTACAGAGAAATCTCTGTAGGATCCTTCCCCTTTCCCTCGTAGCCGTAAGGAGAGAGGAATGGGGGAGGATTGGATACTCGCTCGCCTTCCCAGTGGAACTAGCAGTTGGAGAAGAGTAGGAGCAGCCCTCGCCTTGCGGCGATGGCCTCTCAGAGTCTGGGAAAACGTATCGTCAGGAGAAAACGTTTTCCCCGAGGAGGGTTACGAACTCTCACTGTAGGTAAGGGTCTGCCGCCACTGTGAACGTCGTCTGGGTGGGGCTGATCGACACCTGACAGGAGAGAGCCGATACCGTCCTCCGACTCATTCCAGTCCTCGTCGAGGTCGAAACCTCTCAGGAGGACCGAAGGAGTATTTAAATACAGTGTCCGAAGACACGTAGAAACGCCGCTGTCGCAGTAGAGGAGGTGGAAGTAGCTTGATCGACCGGCCAGAACTGAGAGAGCCTTCTTGTCCGGAGACGAGAGACTCTGGTTCAAGACAGAATCGGCAAGCTCCGATCGCGGCATACCCACCGTCGGTTTGGGTTCCCTCTCGGGCCCCAAAACGACTCGAGCAGAGACATGGGCTCTGCTGTGGGAGCGGCGATCCTTGCCCCCCGGTCGTTGTGCTGACGAATCAGTGCAATAACCTGGGTAAAGTTACTCTGAATCTCGGAAGTTACAGCGTCTTGAGGAGAGGACCGTCCAGTCCCTCCAACAAGAGCAGCTCCCAGGACCCTCCTCCTTCAGAAGAAGGACCAGCAACAGATCCCTGACGGTTGCCTCCAATCACTTGCGCGTACGTCCTGGTTGGTCCTAAGACCAACCTGGCACGTTGCGGCGTCGTGACGGGATCGTGAGCGGCGCATCTCTCACGATCACTCCTATATACCTCGCTCTTCCTGGCGTATGCCGAGGAAGTTGAAGGTATCGGAGAGACAGAACTACGCTACCCCCTCTCCCCCTGACGGTCGCCCTCCATCACTTGCGCGTACGTCCTGGTTGGTCCTAAGACCATACGTGGCACGTGCCGGCGTCCCGTGACGGAATCGTGAGCGGCGCACCTCTCACGATCACTCCTAGCTACCTCGCTCTTCCCGGTGTAAGCCCGAGGAAAGGAATTTGAAGGTAGTGGAAGACACGGACCTGACGATTACCCCCCCCGCTCGCTGGCAGGACCAGCGTACGTGGGGGGCTGCAGCCGATCACCAACCCGCGGTGGGATCGATCTGCAGGCCTGGCCGTGCCGCTCACCTGTGGCGAGCGGCTCGACTGAGCACGTCAACCCCGGTCCCACCCGTGGTCAGACGAGCTGCTGCTGGTCACCGTATCCGCCCGGTCCCTGTGGGAGCGGCGGTCAGGTGACCTGCAGAGCTCGCTTTCGCCGTGAGACCGGTGAGCGTCCTCGCGGCACGTCAAACCGCTGGTACCAGCCGAGGCTGGGTACCGTCGGTCGAGGGGACCTGGGGGACCTCTTCCCAGCCTCAACCCGTGGCCGGTCAGAGACCGTCACGTCCACGAGAGGTACCGGCTGGTCGCTGCGAGAGCGGCCGCTGGCCTGGCGAGAGTCACCTGAGCGGCTCTCGACAGTCTTCTGCTCCGTGCCTCGGTCATGACGCTGAGCGAACTCAGGCGTCTTAACTTTGGCTGCACGGTCACCCGAAGGAGATCGTACACTCGGAACTTCTCGCGGACGAGAAACCGAGCCGGTACCTGGCTTAGCAGCAGAGCTGCCAAGACCAGGCGAGGGTGTACCCGCGGTAGCCAGCACACCCTTGGTCCCCGTCTTCTTCTTCTTCTTCTCAGAAGGGGAGACGGGCCCCGTTCCCGAAGGAACAGGAGGACCAGCAGAAGAACCCCCCCGTCACACCGGAATGTGACGAGCCCTTCGAAGTTCCCGAAGGAGTCTTCTTAGGGGGAATAACAAAACCCGGTTACCAGCTGGTCGCTGCGAGAGCGGCCGCTGGCCTGGCGAGAGTCACCTGAGCGGTTCTCGCCAGCCTTCTGCTCCGTGCCGTGGTCTTGGCGCCGAGCGAACTCTGGCGCCGAAACTTTGGCTGCACGGTCTCCCGAGGGAGAGCGTACACTCGGGATCTCCCGCGAACGAGAGACCGAGCCGGAACCTGGCGTAGCGGCATCGCCGCTAGCACCAGGTCGAGGACGTACCAGAGCTAACCGATACTCCTCTGGTCCCCGTCTATCTCTTCCTTACGGAAGGGGAGACGGGCCCCGCTCCCGAAGGAGCAGGAGGACCAGCAGAAGGACCCCCCCCTTAGAAGTTCCCGAAGGAGACTTCTTAGGGGGGGGAGGCAGCCTTCTTCTTCTTCGGCTTATGGGCCTTAGAAGTCGAAGGGGAAGAGGCAGCAACAGACGAAGACGAAGATGACACCTTCCTCTTCTTCGTCAGCTCACGCAGGACAGTCGTCAGGTCCTCCATCCAGGCCGGAGTCGGGCCTATTGCCGAAGCAACACGGCCCGACTGCACCTGTCCGGAAGGACCTGGGACTGGGGAAGACACACCATGGGCAGGACCAGCATGGACAGGGCGCAGGAACCAGGAGCGACAGGAACAGCAACCAGCTCAGGAGCGGCAGGAACAGCGGCAGCGGTAAACACAGAAGGGACAGCCAAGCCAGTAGCGGGAACCACATCAGCGACAGGTACGGCAGGCCCAGCCATCGCCTCGTAGAATCATCGGCAGCCAGCGTGGTACTGGCGGCCGGTCCAGGGGCGCGAGCTGCTGGAACAGCGGAAGTCTGGGGCAGGCAACACGAAGAAAACACAGGCGGCGGCGGCATACCCCTCCTCGGTACGGCGGCGACCGGCCCTAGAAGCGGCAGACGGCGTCACCGACACAGCATGGGGAGTGTAGACCAGCGGGGGGAAGCCAGCATAAGCGGCCGTGAAGGTTGTAGTGGAGACCACTCCAAGGTCACCGCCCCAGACCTCGCTAGACTCTGCAGCAGATCGTGGATGCTAGGCACGCCCTGCAGCCGCAGTGGTCCATACCTGTCCAAGGTCGTCTCCCACGGCTGTAGCACCTGCGGTAGCACAGACAGATTAGTAAGAGGGGTTCCCTCACGCACGGGGGGGGAGACATGCCCCACCCCGAACGGAAGGAAGACCCCAAAAAAAAAAATACGAGGAAGCTGAGCGGGGGGGCAGGAAAGAAGACGAAGAATCGGATACCAAGGGAGTCGCGGGAGAGCTTTCCGACGACTTCCTGGCAGACCTTCGCTTCCCCTACCCCCGCACAGCAGTGAAAAGTAATATGAAAATGAAACAGAATACTGCACTTGCGATTCACTTCATAGAACTTAAAAGAGGGAAAAATCAATTCCCGGTAAGAGCGGAAACTTGATCCATAATAATATGATGCTATCATAAATATATATGAAAATGAACAATACTGCACTTGCTATTTTCACTTTCACAGCAATAAATCGTAAGGATTAATTCCCGGGTAAGAGCGGAAATTGATCCAAAATTAAATTTGATGCAATTAATAAATGAAAATGAAAGAAAACTGCATTGCGAATCCACTTTCATTGCATTCTATTCATACAAAATAAGAGGCTCTTGCCGAGCGCAATCAAGCTCTCGGCAACGAACGCACAGGGCAAAAATATAATGAAAAAGAGTACTTACATCTTTCAATTACACACTTTCGCCCAAAATACATGACTCGGCGCGAGTGCGCCCGCCCTCGGCACCGAGACATAATTCAAGGGTTCAATACATGAAAAGAGCGGAAATCGCCGTCTCTACGGCGATAGCTCCATGTTGATTCATAATTAAGTAATGAAAATGAAAACAGTGTACTTACAGTTTCATTTTCAAGTCAAACCAAACCATTAGTAGAAAACACAATATAAACAAAGCATACGACGATGAAGCGGGCAGAGAGCGATGACGAACACGTCCTTCACACCCGCGGCCGAAAGCAAAAGTGATTCTTCACCTCTCGGGCGCGCGGGCGCGCGCACGATCGGACAAGCAGTTAACTACCGTTCTCCCCTTGTTCGAAGCTTACGACCGTCCCAGCTGCCGCTAGTTACCTTCCTATTGTTAAAGGACCGAGGGTTTGTATTACGTATCGGAACAAATTGCATTTTCTTGTACGGATCAATGTTTTAGGCTTATTGAGTTACGTTAACTAATTACCCTGTAACTACGAAAGTAAGAGGAATTTTGACGAAATATTTCGTATACGTATTCTCAATTGCCACATGAAGCTCCATGAATTTTTTCATGACTTTACATTTTTCGCCCTATACCACCATATATAGGGGTTCCGGCCGGCCCACTTAAATTAAATCAAATAAAAACTACTGAGGTTAGAGGATAGCAATTTGGTACGTTTGATGATTGGAGGGTGGAGGACCAAAATGGCAAATTTTTATTCAATTTGCATTTTTGATAGCTTACAAACCTGAGGTCTTCACAATAGGATGATCTTCTAGTGCCAGCTGGAAACCGGTTAAAAACAATAAAAGATTGTAAAGCAAGGAATCTATGGCTTCTAGCAATCCATACGTATACGAGGTGGAAGCTCGTCACCAACCAAGCTTGGGACCTTGTGACGCATCAGTCTTTCTTTGACCACCTTGGAGAGTAGTCGTGTTGTGCTTTCCTTTCCAAGCCAGTTGCTGTTTTTGCCTGTTATTTCTTTACATTTTAGAGTGTGTGTGTGTGTGTGTGTGTGTGTGTGTGTGTGTGTGTGTGTGTGTGTGTGTCTCTCTCTCTCTCCTTTAATCATGGATTCCTCCAAGAACTCCAAGCCCCTTCAACGCATGTGTCCAGGAGTTCAGGGATTTCCATGTTCCAGGTTTTTGGCTTCTTCTGTTACAGATCCCCATTCAACTTGCAGTAGGCACCGTGCGAATTTTTGTACTACCTCTAATCTGTCCCTGGAATGTTCTTAGCCTATATCTCAGTGGAGGGGTTTCTATAAGAAGAGGGATCAACGTAAGGTGTCAACTTGTCTGTCCTTGGGAAGGCTTTTTGCCTCCCCAAGCAGACATTGCAGCGTCTCCTTCTTCCAGTAGTCTTTCCCCTGCATCTTTTGTTCCTGTGTCCCTGGCCTTTTCTCTCATTGATTTGTCTTTGTACGTATCAGGTGGTGCACGAGATAGTTTTATGTTTAATGAGGCCCCTTCTCTTGTGGGAGACAATCACTCCCTCAGGAGAGGAGGCTGCCCCTCCAGCTTCCTTTGTTTTAGATTGGGAGTCCAACAAAATGGCAGTGGTTTGGGTGTCCCTAAGCCTACAGGGTTCACCATCTTTTGATGGTTTACCGGCCCATTTCTTGTCTGCTCGCCAGACTCCCCCAGTCCTACTGGCAGTCCCCCCTCCTCCTAGCCTACACTACTTTGGTACAAGTATGATGCCTTCAAGTGGGTCAGAGCCGTTCAACATTGTCATCTGCTGAGTCGCTGCTTATCTCCTCGCCATGGCTTGTGCTGCCATGCCCAATGTTGCGACGTCACTCCCAACTTCCACACAACCTATGACATCGACTGCGGTGTCGGTTCACCTTCCGTCTCAGACTGTGACATCGTTACCATCCATGTCTCTTGCTGTCTGCTCAGCTTCCTCGGAGACGTTCTTTCTGGTGACGTTTGATAAAATGGACTGCGTTTTCTGTGAGTTATGCAATTCCCCCTTCAAGAAGCGTCAAAGTAGGAGAGAGCTCCCAAGCTTGGTTGGTGACCAGCTTCCACCTCATATATGTATGGGTGATCAGATGCCACAGATTCCTTGCTTTACAATCTTTGATTGTTTTTAACTGATTTCTAGCTGGTGCTAGCAGATTATCCTATTGTTAACACTGAGGGTTTGTTCTGAATATGAACAGATACCAATTTGCATCCCTCTAGCCTCAGTAATTTTTTAGATCTGAAGGCAGAAAGAATAAAGTGTAGATGGATGGACAGACAAAGCCATCACAATAGATTTCTTTTGTAGAAAACTAAAAATCTACATGAAATAAAAAATTCATCACTTATCAGACTTAAAAAGTACCAATAATGCATCACATCCATACCTTAAACATTGCAGCCTCAGGAGATCCAAGCTCAATGAAAGGGGGATTACCCGTTGCCATTTCCACAACAGTACAACCTAAAGACCAAATATCTGCCTGAAAAGACAAGGAGGAAGACTGGTATTGAACACAAAATCAAAATAAAAAACTGGAAAGATAACTGCAAAGCAATGCATAATGTACCTCAATGCAAACTATCATTTATATTCCGCTTAAAACACTTTACTTAATTCTAAATGTACTCCGTAGGCAGGTCAAGAGAGCAGAACTTAAGATTCAAGACACACCTAATTTTTTGGAAGAAATGAAAACCCCAAAGCAATACTGTACTATTCTCTACTTTACATTATATGGTCACTAAACTTGGGAGAAATTCTTCAATATCTAGTTATTTTTCCTTAACACACGTTTACAACTAGAAAGAGAAATTTTTTCTTAAGGTTCTCTTTGCACAGAGTAAATACTAAAGAAAAGATATGAATGTTTGAAATTTTATTAGCAACATAAAAAACTATCACAAAAAACATTATTAATTTAATGAATGGCTCTCTGAATGGTATAAGCATTCTCTACTCTCTCATTTTCTCTTTTCAACTAAGACATTGGATGTCATCTCTCCTTACCTATCCAGCTTTTCTGATTTTGCCTTGTTTAAATTCTAGCTTTCACTTATGAATAAAACAAAACACTGTGGGTGAGTACTCTTTGAGTTTTGAAATGTAATTTAAGGCTTTCATGTTAACACTTTACAAAAATAATAACTATAAATATACAGCGGTTATAACAGAACACTTTGCACATTTCTAGACTCACAAGGCTTGTTAAGGGTTTTGTTTGTAAATGAAGGAGAAAAGCTGTATCAAAGCAAAGCTAACATCCTGTAAAGAGAAAAAAAGAGAGAGAATGAAAAGTAAAATACTAAACATAATGCAGCCATTATTTTTAGTATTCTAACTGATACACAGTCTGTACGCTATATCATTAATACAAGAGAAAGAGAGAGAGAGAAAGAGAGAAAGCCCTTACCGGTGCACCATAGCCTCTGGCTCCCTTGTCAATAACCTCTGGAGCCATATACTGCAAGGTTCCAGTAAACGTTTCTGTACTTAAACAAACACCGGCTAATCGTTTTGATGTTCCAAAATCCGAAATTTTAACAACGCCCGTATAAGTATTGACTAGAACATTATCACCTGTGAAATATCAAGATTAATTATGAACTGCACATACTTGTTATTCTACATTGATGATTTACCTCTTAAGTTACATACAAAGACATACAACCTTGCACATCTTTCAAATTGAAAATTCTTCTTTGCACATTCAAAATTAAAATTACTATTCACAAATAAAATTACTATGCTCAATTTATTATGAAGCCAAAAAATTCACCTAAAACTTGTACCAACAAAATAAAACCAACTCATTCATAACATAGGGAGCTGAATAAAATAAGTTTACTCAAACAAGTTTCTTTGAGACTAAGTGCAACTTTGATTTGTCTATGTATTACAAAAGTAAAAGAATAGAACTATCAGACCTTTTGAAAAATTAACATAAAATTTTTTTTACTGATGTCAGGTTACAAAAGCATTACTGCCAATACAGTGACAAGTACGTTTAATAAAGCAAACCATGAAAATAGGAAAATGTAATTGTCTATACTTTCATCAATATACCAACCTACCAGAATACCAGTTTTAATATTCATATATAAATGATCCTGAAATATCAGTTAATCTAAAACATATGAATAAAGATTTTTCATTTTAAGAAATCAATTAAACAGGAAAATAACTGAAAGTACTAAAATAACACAAAATATTATATCCTAAACACAACACTGTTTTAGAGTGGTCATAAATGAATAAATGATAAATTTATCATACACACTATTTTGTAAGTAAATAAATTTTTGTCAATATACATAATGCAAAAGCCCTCAGTATGTATCCTACACTAAACATTTTTGACAAGCCAAAGAATCGTGCTAAAGCTTTGAGTATCCACGCAAGCTTACAAAAAACCAAACTAGAGCTTCATGTAAACTAGAACACTAATTTGGATAAATGAATCAGTAATGAAATACAAGAACAGAAACAAAAAATATTACATTTTTTAAAAACAATGATTTTTATACTGAAGATCTGAAATAAAGGAAATTAATTTCTATAGTTCCTTTTTGAAGGATAACACATACCTTTTATATCCCTATGAACAATTTTTTGGTCGTGAAGATACTTGAGCCCTTCAAGTATCTGCTTTGTATAGTAAGCTATGGTTGCTTCATTCTCTTTCAGAGGGCCCCACTTTGACCTCAGTAAAGCAGAAAGTGACCCTCCAGGTACCTGTTCCATGAAGATTTTGAAATACCCATCTTCCGAGGCTGTTCCCAGGTACTGAACAATGTTGCGATGACGCAACTCAGAATGAAGTTTGATTTCTTCATGGAGAGGCTGTACTTCCCTGTAAGGAACAATATGTTTTACATGACACAGACTGAAAAATCTACGGGAAGAGGAACACATGACTACACTCACATTATCTGCAAAATGCTACCATCCTGCTACTTTTGTTCTTAATGATTTTTGTTTAACTTTACTTGTTGCATGAACTTTCTCTCAAGTCTTGTATCTGATCTTAAAACATCTCTGTTATTCAAAGAATGAAATGCTGCTCAAAAAAAGTGTCTTTTGGGACATTATCCTTTTTTTTTTACAATAGCATTATTCGATATTACTTCAACACTAGATGCAAAAGAGAGGAAGTATCTGACAAATGGTTTCAACTTGGTGAGAACATGGATCACCTTGTTCATATCCTATATTCAATTATAATATGAATTATTCAGTAACAAGACTAACCAGTCAGAGAGAGAGAGAGAGAGAGAGAGAGAGAGAGAGAGAGAGAGAGAGAGAGAGAGAGAGAGAGAGATGTGTGTGTGTCTGTCCTACAAAATTATCATAACCGATGATCCCTTATGAGGACCTAGAATCAAATATGGCAAGCCATTAAAATCCTGATCCTTCATTTTTTGGAAGCAAAATTTAGCATGTAAAAATGACAATTTGTCGAAAATTGCATTTTTCCTAACTATACAAACCTGAGGTCCTTTAACAATAGGAAGGTAACTAGCGGCAGCTGGGACGGTCGTAAGCTTCGAACAAGGGGAGAACGGTAGTTAACTGCTTGTTCCGATCGTGCGCGCGCCGCGCGCGCCGGCGGTGAAGAATCACTTTTCTTTGCTTTAGGCCCATGCAAAAAGTTGCAGAGTGAGGGGTGGTATGAGGTGGGACTATATGTAAAGGACCTCAGGTTTGTATAGTTAGGAAAAATGCAATTTTCGACAAATTGTCATTTGTTCCGATACGTAATACAAACCCTCGGTCCTTTAACAATAGGAAGACTCACTTCTTGGTGGGTGGAATCTGAGTCTTTTTGGTGAACAGACTGGTGTTCGTCCAACCTTGGAATGCCTCCCTGGTCGTAAGAGCAAGGGAGGGATCCAAACCTCTGTCCGATTGATCGGGGTGTGCACCGCAGGATCAATGGTCAGACCTCTGAGCCAAGTACTAAGAGAGAGGCAAGCGTATCTCTTCGTACCAGCATTGCAAGAACTTGTTCCTGTACAGGAGCCAACATAAAGTTATGGGTTTGTCTCAAGTAGGCATCCACTCCTTCCCCCTTGTTTGGAGGGAGTGGAGGATATTTGCTTCTATCCCTAAGCTAAAGGGGATAGATTGGGGGCCTCGGTTGAGTAGCTTACCTGCATCGGATTCCTTTCCAGCATGGTGACGACCGTGACCCTCTGCCCACAGGTAGAGAGAGAGAAAGATGGAGAAGAGAAGCCAGTCGCACTCTCATTCAACCATTCATTCCTACAGTCACAACCAGGAATCGATGCTGTTCTGCCTGCTCGGGTGCTGGGTAAGCTTACACAACGTGTTGAGCAGCCACCACAGGTCCCAAGGAAAAAGTATCCAAGGACTTGTGGGCAATATCCCGAAGGTAGAAGGACGTGAAGGTAGTCTGGTTGGCCCAGACACCTGCCTTCAGGACCTGCGCCACGGAGAAGTTCTTGCGGAACGCCAAAGAGGGTCCAATACCTCTGACTTCGTGGGCTCTCGGTCGGAGCGTACGGATGTCGTCACTACCATCAGCCTCGTACGCTCTCCGATCACCTCACGCAGCCAGAAAGAAAGCGTGTTGTTGGATACTTCTTTCTTGGTAACCCCAGTGCTAACGAAGAGGCGTCGACACTCAGGCCTGAGGTGTCGAGTTTTCTTCAGATAGCGCCGTAGCGCCCTCACAGGACAAAGCAGCATCTCATCCGTATTCGTTGTCGGTGAAATCCATTAGGGAGGGGATTGTGAAAGACTCGAACCTGTCGTCAGGGATCGACGGATTCTGAGTCTTGGCTACGAAATTCGGAAGGGACGAAATCGAGCGTCACAGATCCCCAGCCCCTGGAATGTTTTAACATTGAAGGACAGACCATGAAGTTCCCCTACTCTCTTCGCCGATGCCAGGGCCAGCAAGAAGAGGGTCTTGAGGGTCAGATCCTGTCTGACGACTCTCGGAGTGGCTTCCGAATGGTCTTTCGAGTCAAACTCCTAAGGACGAGAGTCCCACATCCCCACTCAGGGGGCCTGAGCTCCCTGGGTGGGCAAGACCTTTCGAAGCTCCTCATTAGCAAGGAGATCTC
>NC_087212.1:49117133-49152133 GCF_015104395.2 Macrobrachium nipponense
GCTGATACTGAGCTGCTATCAGGCAGTTTCAATACGCAGTGGCTGAGCCTGCTGACTCATCATCCTGAGTTGCCAGGTAATCCATTATTCCACGAAGGAATGCGTTCGGCTAGAACTACCGAGCATAAAAGATATGCTCGGGCAATTATATTTAGGCGAAACGAATTTCGGTAATATAAAAGTTGAAATGGTGTGTCGTGACAAAACCATAAGTATATAAAATTGAAAAACTGAAAACTCTGGGAGGTTGCAGGCAACCCCGAGTTGCAGTTTCAATTAGAATTACTTCTCGTCTAAGTCGCAATCCGTAGATTAACTAGGATATGCGCCTACCCCTCGGACAATTCAACTGCTTAGCAGAATCATGTCGCGAGGTTAATATTACGTAGTATATTTGTAGGATTCTGAACAACGATCTCCATCCTAAATTCTTTCCTTCAAGAAAACAAAATAAGGATTGGAGATCGACCACCTTCGTTCTCTATCAAAGAGAGTGAAGGAGAAGTTTTCCTCGAAGGAAAGCTTCAATGGTGAACAGAATACTAAGACGATAGTTTCAAGCCAAACTGGATATTCCCGTCCGATCTCCTCTATTCCAGGTTGGTCGCCTACTGTGAGATAGTTTCTTTCAGCAGCAGTCTTCTTCACAATGCTAGAAATTCCAGGAATTCGAGCATAGGCGAGGTTCCCGATTATCGTGTAACATATCGGGGATTCTCGTCTCGCTCACTTTGGACCGTGGTCTCGCGTAAGTGTTTGAAGATCGTAAAAAACTCGAACACTCTGAATGCGCTAGAAAATTCCGTAGAATTCTAAGCAGTCTGCGAAACCCCCACCGAATTCGTCAAACGATATCGGCTGGTGGTCCTCTCGATTCCCGTAGAAATCGAGAATGGAGCAGGATTCCTCCTCAACGACCGGGGCTTACGTCAGGTAGGACCCGAAGGTCCCCCCGGTAGCGCAGTCCCGAACGTGGGATCCTACAAAGAAATCTCTGTAGGATCCTTCCCCTTTCCCTCGTAGCCGTAAGGAGAGAGGGAATGGGGGAGGAAGGAATTGGATACTCGCTCGCCTTCCCAGTGAACTAGCAGTTGGAGAAGAGTAGGAGCAGCCATCGCCTTGCGGCGATGGCCTCTCAGAGTCTGGGAAAACGTATCGTCAGGAGAAAACGTTTTATTTTCCCGCGGAGGGTTACGAACTCTCACTGTAGGTAAGGGTCTGCCGCCACTGTGAACGTCGTCTGGGTGGGGCTGATCGACACCTGACAGGAGAGAGCCGATACCGTCCTCCGACTCATTCCAGTCCTCGTCGAGGTCGAAACCTCTCAGGAGGACCGAAGGAGTATTTAAATACGGTGTCCGAAGACACGTAGAAACGCCGCTGTCGCAGTAGAGGAGGTGGAAGTAGCTTGATCGACCGGCCAGAACTGAGAGAGCCTTCTTGTCCGGAGACGAGAGACACTGGTTCGAGACAGAATCGGCAAGCTCCGATCGCGGCAGACCCACCGTCGGTTTGGGTTCCCTCTCGGGCCCCAAAACGACTCGAGCAGAGACGTGGGCTCTGCTGGTGGGAGCGGCAATCCTTCCGCAGGGTCATTATGCTGACGAATCAGCTTAATGACTTCTGCAAATTCCTCTGTATCTCGGAGTAACCGCGTCTTGCGGAGTAGGACCGTCCAGTCCCTCCAACAAGAACAGATCCCGAGATACTCCTCCTTCAGAAGGAGGAACAGCGGCAGACCCTGACGGTCGCCTCCAGCTAATTGCGCGTATGTCCTGGTCGGTCTAGAACCGTGCCTGGTCCATACGGCGTCATAGCGGGATCGCGAGCGGCGCAACCTCTCGCGATCACTCATAGGTACCTCGCTCCTCCCGGTGTAGCCCGAGGAGGTTGAAGGTACAGGAGAGGCAGACCTGACGCTCCCCCCTAGCTCGCTGGCAGGACCAGCGTGCTTGGAGGGCTGCTGCTGATCGTCAACCCGCAGTGGCGATCGAGCAGCAGGCCTAGCCTTGCCGCTCGCCTGGGGCGAGAGGCTTGGCTGAGAACGTCGACGCTGATCTCTAGCGTCAGGCGAGCTGTTGCTGGTTACCGTCTCCGCCCGGTCCCGATGGGAGCGGCGTCAGGTGACCTGCTAGGCTCGCTGTCGCGGTGAGACCGGCGCGAGCGTCTCTCGGCGCGTCGAGCCGCTGGTACCAGCCGTGGCTGGTACCGACGGCCGCGGGGGGGGGACCCCTTCCTCGCCTCAACCCGTGGCTGGTCAGCGACCGTCACGTCAACCCGAGCAGCCAGCTGGTCGCTAGCGAGAGCGTCCACTGGCCTGGCGGAGAGTTGTCTGCACGACAACTCGCCAGTCTTCTGCTCCGCGCTTCGGTCTTGGCGGCGAGCGAGCTCGGGTGTCAAGACTTTGGCTGGACGGTCTCCCGCGGGAGACCGTCCACTCGGTACTTCTCGCTAACGAGAAGCCGAGGCGGCATCCTGGTTTAGCGGCAGAACCGCTAGAACCAGGCGAGGAAGTGCCAGCCGAAGCTGGTACTCCTCTGGTCCCCGTCTTCTTCTCCTTGGTAGAAGAAAAGACGGGCCCTGTTCCTAGGGAGAGCAGGAGGACCAGCAGAAGAGCTCCCCGAATCGCCGGAGCGAGACGGGCCCTTAGAAGGTCCCGAAGGAGCCTTCTTAGGGGGGAAAACCCCGGGTTACCAGCTGGTCGCTGCAAGAGCGGCCGCTGGCCTCGGCAAGAGTCACCTGAGCGTTCTCTCACCAGCCTTCTGCTCCGTGCCGCGTCTTGGCGCCGAGCGAAACTCTGGCGCCGAAACTTGCTGCACGGTCTCCCGAGGGAGAACGTACACTCGGGATCTCTCGCGAAACGAGAGACCGAGCCGGAACCTGGCGTAGCGGCATCGCCGCTAGCACCAGGCGAGGTAGTACCAGAGCTAACCGATACTCCTCTGGTCCCCGTCTATCTCTTCCTTACGGAAGGGGAGACGGGCCCCGCTCCCGAAGGAGCAGGAGGACCAGCAGAAGGACCCCCCCGTCCCACCGGGGTGGGACGGGCCCTTAGAAGTTCCCGAAGGAGACTTCTTAGGGGGGAAGGCAGCCTTCTTCTTCTTCGGCTTATGGGCCTAGGAAGGTCGAATAAGGGAAGATGGCAGCAGCAGACGATGAAGACGAAGATGACAGCTTCCTCTTCTCCTCTTCCTCGTCAGTCACGCAGGGACAGTCGTCAGGTCCTCCATCCAGGCCGGAGCCGCTATGCCGAAGCAACACGGCCCGACTGCACCTGTCCGGAAGGACCTGGGACTGGGGAAGACACACCGTGGGCAGGACCAGCATGGACAGGCACAGGAACCAGGAGCGACAGGAACAGCAAACCAGCTCAGGCGCGGCAGGAACAGCGGAAGCGGTAGACCCAGAAGGGACAGCCAAGCCAACAGCGGGAATCACATCAGCGGCAGGTACGGCAGGCCCAGCGATCGCCTCGTAGAATCATCGGCAGTCAGCGGAACCTGGGTCCTGGCGGCCACGGTCCAGGGGCGAGCTGCTGGAACAGCGGAAGTCTGGGGCAGGCAACACGAAGAAAACAGGCAGGCCGGCGGCAACCCCACCTCGGTACGGCTGCGGCCCTAGTAGCGGCAGACGGCGTCATCGACACAGCATGGGGAGTGTAGACCAGTAGGGGGGGGGAGCAGCATAAGCGGCCGTGGTAGTAGTGGAGACCGCCCCAGACCTCGCTAGACGCTGCAGCAGCCCGTGGATGCTAGGCACGCCCTGCCTCCGCGGTGGTCCATACCTGTCCAAGGTCGTCTCCCACGGATGTAGCACCTGCGGTAACATAGATAGATTAGTAAGAGGGGTTCCCTCACGCACGGGGGGAAGACATGCCCCACCCCGAACGCAAGGAAGACCCCAAATACAAAATACAACGAAGAAGCTGAGCGGGGGCAGGAAGGAAGACGAAGAATCGATACCAAGGGAGTCGCGGGAGAGCTTTCCGACGACTTCCTGGCAGATCTTCGCTTCCCCCACCCCCGCACAGCAGTGAAAAGTAATATGAAAATGAAACAGAATGCCTTGCGATTCACTTGCATAGAACTTAAAGGGGAAAAATCAATTCCCGGGTAACGGACAACTTGATTCAATAATATGATGCTATCATAAAATATATATGAAAATGAAACAGAATACTGCACTTGCGATTTCATTTTCACATAAAAAATCGTAAGGATCAATTCCCGGGTAAGAACGAAAATTGATCCAAATTAAATTTCATGCAAATAAATAAATGAAAATGAAAAGAATATTGCAATTGCGAATCCACTTTCATTGCATTCTATTATACAAAATTAAAAGGCTCGTGCCGAGCGCAATCACACTCTCGGTGGAACGAACGCACAGGGCAAAAACTATAATGAAAAGAGTACTTACATTTTCAATTACACACTTTCGCCCAAAATACATGACTCGGCGCGAGCGCGCCCGCCCTCGGCACCGAGACATAATTCAAGGGTTCAATTCATGAAAAGAGAGGAAATCGCCGCATCTACGGCGATAACTCCATGTTGGTTCATAATTAAGTAATGAAATGAAAACAGTGTACTTACAGTTTCATTTTCAAGTCAAACAAACCATTAGTAGAAAACACTCGCCGCATCTACGGCGATAACTCCATGTTGGTTCATAATTAAGTAATGAAAATGAAAACAGTGTACTTACAGTTTCATTTTCAAGTCAAACAAACCATTAGTAGAAAACACAATATAAACAAAGCATACGACGATGAAGCGGGCAGAGAGCGATGACGAACACGTCCTTCACACCCACGGCCGAAAGCAAAAGTGGTTTGTTTAGCCGCGCGACTGTCGGACAAGCAGTTAACTACCGTTCTCCCCTTGTTCGAAGCTTACGACCGTTCCAGCTGCCGCTAGCTACTTCCTATTGTTAAAGGACCGATGGTTTGTATTACGTATCGGAACAAATATGGAATGTTAGTCCATATATATAAAAGTCTAAAACTAAAGAGGTCAACCAGATTGCTTGCAGGAATGTGATCAGACTAGAGATGCTAAAGATGACGTATACAATAAGTATGTAGGCTAAGATAACATGCCGTCACCTGTAGTCATTCAATTGTTTATAAACATTAGTCCAAGCTCCCTGCTTGAGACAACTACCGCCTACGTGATCTGTAGCGTGTCTCATTTGATTGTGTGTTCGTATGAAACTATGTCATTTGTATGTATGTTCATATGTTCGAACTACTGTCTGTTCCCTCATAACTTGTAACAGAGGTGGTAGACAGGCAGAACAGAGTTAGCTATCGTCTTTAGAAGACCTGTACCTCTTTACCTAAGCTTTATCATGTAGAGGAATAGGATTAGCCATCATCATTGGCAGAAGCGATCAAGCTATCGTCATAGAAGACTTGTACAATCATATCTGATCTTCAGCATGTAAAACTTCAAGAATATATCTATTTTTATACTTAGTGTTTTCTACAAGAACCTCCTCACCATGAGTTTAACACATCGTCGTAATAAACAACAAGATAATACCGACTTCGTAAGTGATCTACAAACCCCCAGACACTCCATTGAAGATGGAAGTGCAATACCAACCGACTTAGCGTAAGATTATCGCTAGTCTACCATTACCTCATAGGGCGCCTTATCATACAAGGCACAAGCCCTAATATATGCCTTCATTTCTTTTTCTTACACTTACAATCTCAACTGGTAGGAGGATACTGTTCAAAATATGCTTTGTGCAGCAAACTGCAGATAATCCTAAAGGTTCTTTGCAGTGACCCTTTAGCCCCAGCTGCAGTGCTTTATGAAATTTACTTAGCTGATTAACTTTACCTTTACTCTGTTGTTGTATGCAACGTTTTTATTTCAATAATAATAATAACCAAGTGCCACAAGTGACAACCACAGCAATTAGAACAACTTCCTTGCCTCCTGATTGAAGACTAAAGAAAAGCTCCATCAGCAATAAGATTCAACAAAAGGGGCTGTGGTACCATTCCTATATAAAAGGTGGTTTTTATTTCCAAAGAAACAAACACTTATTTTTATTAGTTGAATGAAAGCAGATGTCACATGCAAGTACAAAATCAAGCAGCAACAAATACTGGCTGTAATGCCATCACAACTAAATCGTCATTTGCTGTTCTATACAATAAAAAATTATTCAACTGCTTAACCAGACTAAAGTCCAAAACCCAAATTCTCACAGGTGATCACAGATTTCATTTATACTTTCCAAAAACACGTGCTATCTAATATATTACAATGCTTTATGTTACAAAACTTGATAACTGGGTAAAATCAGTTATTATATTGCACCAGAACTCTTGGAACTGTATTGACTGTGCCATCACCTAGTTAAAAACTTTTTCTCCAAGTGGGATGGTTTCACCTAAATTAACAAAGACGCCTGTTTCCAATAAATTCCAAAGCCATACCATTACCAACCCTAGTCCCTGACAATTACCACAAATCTCATTCATTAAATTGACAGTCACACCAACCTAAAACCAGACTAGTTATAGCAACAACTACTACTTCTCAAATATCACAAATTCTTGGTAATTTGTATTTTTCCTAGCGATACTTACCTTGAACCATTCCAGTGGAGATTCCCGGATGTCAATCCGGGTCCGAACCAGAAAAATCTGGTTATATGGCGCACCCAGGTCAGGCCTATGCCCTCCGGGGTTGAAGACCACGCCATCCTACTAACCTATCGCCAGTCCTTTTTACTCAACTCCAAGGTGCCTCCCCTAAGCTTCAGCAGGGCTGGAAGGGAGGGAAATATACTTCCATGGTTCGAGGTAAGTATCGCTAGGAAAAATACAAATTACCAAGAATTTGTGATTTGTTCCGATGCGAGATACTTACCTCGAACCATTCCAGTGAAGACTTACTCCTTAGAAGGAGGGTGAAGGTTAGGGGAGGAAACGGCCCCCAAAGGTGCTAGGTCAGAGGAGGGGCGGCTGCTCCCCTTAGAACTCAACCCAGCTCCGTTATAGTGGGGGTTGGTTCGGAGAGGTGCTAAAGCAAGCCTGGTGCGGGTATAACCAAACCTTGACATGTAAAACTGTGGGTTGTACTGAGAACCATATGCACTTCCGCGTATCTTACCTGAGTATCCTGGATTCCTCACTTCCTCCAAAGGCCCAGGGGGAACAAGGACAAGGATTAGGGGGGGTATGAGGAAAAGCCACACACACTCACACACACTCCATACACACTGGCCAGTCCACTCCAAGAAGGGTGAAGAGGGGATCTTGACCTGTTGGTGGCCTGCCACCACGGGGCCAATCTCAAAGGCATCGAGCGACCTCCTCATACAGTCTTTTAGATAGTGGGCTGTGAATGTCGACTGCCTATTCCAGACTCCTGCCCTCAGGACCTGGTCCACTGCCATGTTCTTTGAGAATGAAAGGGAAGCCCCAATTCCCCTGATGTCATGGGGCCTGGCTCCCTTTGGAGGGGAAAGGCCCCCCTTCTCGTAGGCCCTCCTGATGGTTTCTCTCAGCCAGAAGGAGATGGTGTTTTTCGAGGCTGCCTTCTTCACTCTCCCCGTGGTGACGAAGAGGTTCTTTACCTCCAGCCTGAATTGGGTTGTCCTTTCCATGTACTTCCGTACTGCCCTCACTGGACAAAGGAGGAGATCCTTAGGCTGGTCTGATTTCGGGAGGGCAGGGATGGAAAACTCCACGAACCTGAGATCCGAGCCCGAGGGGTTCTGATTCTTAGCCACGAAGGGGGGGGACAAACCTGAATGAGAGTTCTTTCCACCCCCTCGTGTGGGTTACTATGTACGACAGGCCGTGGAGCTCCCCCACCCTCTTCGTGGAGGCCAGGGCTAGCAGAAACACCATCTTGAGGGTCAGCTCCCTATCAAGGATGTCCTTGAGTGGCTCGAAAGGGGTTTCCTCAGGGAGTCTAAGACTATCGCGACATCCCAGCAGGGGACCAAGCCGGCGCTGGGGGGACACTTCTGCTCAAAGCTCCTTATGAGCAAGGACAGCGGCTTCGAGTTCCCCAGATCCAGCCCTTTCAGGGAGAAGACCTGGCTCAATGCGGCCCTGGCTCCTTTGACTGCCGGAAGTGACAGGCCTCTGTCCAACCTCAGGTAGGTCAAGAATTCTGCGATGTCTAGGAACTTTGCTCGGAGGGGTTCCAGGTCCCTCTTCCTACACCAGGCCCCGAAAACCTTCCACTTTGCCTGGTAGATGTTAGAGGAGGACTCCCTCAAGTAACCAGACATGTGAGAGGCCACCCTCCCCGAGACCCCTCTCCTATTTAACAGCCGCTCGATAGTCTCCAGTCGTGAAGGGAGAGGGCTGGAATGTTCCCGTGGAACCTCTCGAAGTGGGGCTGCCTTAACAGGTCTGGCCTGGGGGGCAGCTCCCAAGGCGGAAGAGAGGCCAACTCTAGAAGGTCCGGGAACCACTCCCTGTCCGGCCACCAGGGGGCCACCAACATCAGAGCCGCCCCTTTCGCCTTCCTCAGATGGTTGAGGACCTGCCTGAGGACTCTGAAGGGAGGGAACGCATACATGTCCAGGCCGTCCCACAGGTGCTGGAACGCATCCTCCCAAAACGCGGCTGGGTCTGGCACCGGGGAGCAGTACACCAGCAGTTTGGCGTTTAGCCTTGTTGCAAACAGGTCCAGGGATGGGGAGCCCCACTTCCCTATTAGCTCTCTCGCTACCTCAGGGTGTAGGGACCATTCGGATCCTACCACCTGACCCCGTCCCGCTGAGGCCGTCGGCGATTACGTTCTTCTTGGCGGGAATGAATCTTGCCGTCAAGGAAGTCCCGAGGGCTTCAGCTCGGCTCAAGATCTCCTCCGTCAATCTGCAGAGATCCCGTGATCTCAGGCCCCCTGCTTCTTGACGTAGGCGACCACCGTGGCATTGTCGCACATCCGAGACACCAAGTGTCCTCCCACTGCCTCCTTGAAAGCTTCCAGGGCACGCTTCACTGCCAAGAGCTCCAGGTGGGCCCCCCAGCCTACCTTCGACGCGTCCATAAACAAGAGCATCTCCGGGGGCACTGACACGAGAGGCACACCTCGACGAGAGTTTGCAGGATCCAGCCACCAACCGAGGGCCTTCCTTGCTGCCAGAGAGATGGGAACCGGCTTTTGAGGTGTTTCCTCCTTCTGGGACCACCCTACTTTTAGGTCCCATTGTAGGGGCCTTAATCTCAGCCTTCCCTGGGGGACTAGTTTTTCCAGGGAGACCAGGTGGCCTAAAAGCCTTTGCCGGTCTCGGGCAGTGGCTCAGGAAGTTGCAGGCGATTCTTCAGAGGTTTGCCAGTCTGTCCTCCGATGGGAAAGCTCACGCCACCTCCGTATCCAACTCCATCCCCAGGTACACCATCCTGGTGGAGGGGGCTAGAAGGGACTTCTCCCAGTTCACGACGACTCCCAGGGTTTAGCAAAAGGCCAGGAGGGCGTCCCTCTGTTCTACCAAGTGCTCCTTTGAGGAGGAAAGGAGTAGACAGTCGTCTAGGTACCTGAGAAGGCGTATACCTCTCTTGTGGGCCCAAGACAACACAAGGGTTTAGCAAAAGGACCAGGAGGGCGTCCCTCTGTTCTACCAAGTGCTCCTTGAGGAGGAAAGGAGTAGACAGCGTCTAGGTTACCTGAGACAGGCGTTTTATCACCTCTCTCCTGTGCGGCCCAAGGACAACACAAGGGTTTAGCGAAGGCCAGGAGGGCGTTTCCTCTGTTTCTACCAAGTGCTCCTTGAGGAGGAAAGGAGTAGACAGTCGTCTAGGTACCTGAGAAGGCGTATACCTCTCTTGTGGGCCCAAGACAACACAAGGGAGAACACCTTCGTCAACACTTGTGGGGCCGTTGCCAGTCCGAAGCAGAGCGACTTGAACTGGAAGCTCTGGTCCTCCCACCTTATGTGCAGGTACTTCCTGGAGGACGGGTGTATCGGGATCTGGAAGTAGGCGTCCTTGAGATCCAGGGACATCATGAAATCCCCTTCTCTCACGGAAGCCAGCACCGAGCGTGGCGTTTCCATTTTGAAGGGCGTCTTTAGGATGAACGAGTTAAGGACCGAAAGGTCTATGACCGGTCACCAACACCCCCCCCCCCCTCCCCCGGACTTCTCCACCAGGAAAAGGCGACTGAAGAACCCGGGGGAGTGATCTACCACCTGCTGGAGGGCTCCCTTCTCCAGCAGTGCCTGAACTTCTAGCCTTAGGGCCTCCCTGTGACCAGGGTTCTGGGGCTGAGAAGCCAGATTGGCCGGCTCCCCTGTCAGGGGAGGCTTCTGGTCTAGAAAGGGGATTC
Organism: Macrobrachium nipponense; assembly: GCF_015104395.2. Taxonomy (NCBI): domain Eukaryota; kingdom Metazoa; phylum Arthropoda; class Malacostraca; order Decapoda; family Palaemonidae; genus Macrobrachium; species Macrobrachium nipponense. The sequence continues at coordinate 49,127,447 of NC_087212.1, forward strand.
AGTAACCGTCCCTGAGGACCTGGACTGTCCAGGGCTCGGGTCCAAGATCCTCCCACTTCTGCCAACAGCTCAAGAGGCAACCCCCCACCGGTGGCGAAAGACACAGTAGGGGGCCTCGACTCCTACTTCCTCCTAGAGAAGGGGTTGTTACGACCCCTTCTGGAAGAAATGGGGTGTCTGGACCTGAAGGGTGCCTGGGAAGGTGGGAGGGTCCTGGGGGAGGGCTTAGTTCCCTGGTCTCCCCAGTTCCGAGGGGCTGACTCCGAGGGGGGAGCAGCGAGGGTCCTATTCTGAGGCTTCAGTCTCTCACTAGGTCTTTTCGGCACTGACTGACGTAGGGTAGGGGCCCTATAAACGATTGGGCCTTGGCTGGCCTTCCTCCCCCGTTCCACAGACTCCTCCCCCAGCTTCTCTGGAAAGAGAGCAGCCCCTTCCACTGGGCCGTTCTGAAGAGTCCTAAGCTCCCTTTCTGGAATGTTCCTAGGGAGCTTGGCTAGCACAGAATCCCTCCTCCTCAAGACCCAGTTTGCCCATGAGGAGACCAGTTGGGTCGTGAGGAAGCCCAGGGACTTATCCCCCGACAAAATCAGTTCCTTGAATTGGGCAAGAGAGGCCTCGTCCCTCAAGTCGTGGAGGGTGGGGAACCTGGCTACCGACCCGGACCACAGATCTAACCATGAAGCCTCTTCCTCAGTGTCCCGCGACGGAGGCGAGGTCCCAGACCCTAGACGGGGGGAAGCTGGAGAAGCTCCCCGGAGAGGGACACCTAAACCTGGTTGTAAACCAGTCTCCTGCAAGGGGGGATGCCCCGAATGCCCGGACCACCGCGAGGAGGGGCTCAATCCTGAGCGGTGGAGGGGCTCTGAACCCCCTAAGGAGGTACTGGACCTAGGCTCCGTCCGTGAAGGCGACAAGCGTGTGGGAACACGGAAGAAGGGAGCCCGCTCGGTCATGGAGGCCAACCCTATGGCTGACGATACCGAGGGGGGATCCACCGTGACCGAGGAAAGAGCAAGGAGGGAGACGGCTGGGAACCCCCGTGAGAAACCGCCACTGGGGCGGGGGCCACCCTCGGCGAAGGAGAACGCTGCCGCCCCTGGAGGGAGTTGTCCCGACGCCTGTCACTCCCTTTACGATCCCAGTTAGGAAGATGACAGCGTCTCTTCTTAGAGGAGCGTTATCTCCTACGGGAGGATAGCTCCCTCAAGGAGGAACTCGAAGAACTCCTATCCTCAGACGAGTCCCGACGTCTCTTGCTTCTGCTCCGGCGACTCCCGTCGCGGGGGGAACCCGGGGAGCATTTCGGGCGCTTCGGGGACACCCCTATCACAACGGGACCACCCCAGAAGGCTGCTCCCAAGGCCATCCCCGGCTCCTCCTGTCCCCTAGACAGGGAGCCCCAGGACGGGAAGGCATCGTCCTTCATCGGGGATCTGCCCGGAGTACAAGGGGGAAAGACATCCCCAACGGCAGACGGGAAAAGGGTCGGAGCCGGGTGGTTTGGTGGCTCCGTGACCTAGTACACCGGCCTGGCTCCAGCCGCGAGTGGCGAGCTCCGCTCGAGAGCGAGTGGAGCCGCAGGGAGGCGAGCCGTAGCGGGGAGAGCCAAAGCGGGAAGCTCCGTAGCGGGGAGGGATGGGTCCCCCCTGCACTGATGCTAAGAGAGAGGACCAGGACAGGGAGCCCTGTAGCTGCAACTGCGACCAGCAGTCCCTCAGCACCGCGGAAGCTCCGGTACCACCTGTTGGGGAAAAGACTCATCGGGAACCCCCCCGGGGGGGACCCGGTAACGGATTCATCTAGGCCCCCTCGCTGGGAGGGGGCAGGAGAAAGAACCTGTAGAAAGGCAGGAGACTTCCTCTCCGACGATACCGAAGGTGAAGGGGCGCCACCATCTCTGCTGCTGCTCCCACTCCTCGACTCCCTCGAAATCTTCGCCGACGAAGCTTTAGGTCTCTTTTTCTTCTTAGTGGAAGCCAAATCCCACTGGTACGATGGCCAAGAAACGCACTCCAAGCACGTGTTGGCTTCAGAGCAAGTGCCCCCCCTACACAAATTGCACAAAGAGTGCGGATCAATTAGAAGGGGCGAGAGAAAAGCTCCACAAGCCTGTCCTTCAGGACCAGGGCAACGACGTTGAGGCTCCGAAGCCAACATCACACATAAACACAACACACGTACACAAAGCACACACAAGGACAAAGGAAATGGGCCGGACACCGGACGAGCAGGGGCGTATGCATGCTCCTGCGACCAAAGAAGGACTGGCGATAGGTCAGTAGGATGGCGTGGTCTTCGACCCCTGAGGGCATAGGCCTGACCTGGGTGCGGCATATAACCAGATTTTTCTGGTCGGACCCGGATCGACGTCCGGGAATCTCCACTGGAATGGTTCAAGTATCTCGCATCGGAACAAATCATACGATCCTGTTGTCACTTTGCTGTCCACCTGCCATTGTGATGGCGCCTGAGGAGGGCAGGAGATCTAGGCTAAGAGCAACAGATTACCCAGAAGTAAAATGAGAGAAGGTCCATAGAGGGTAATAATAAACTTGTTTTAAAATCCAAGTCTTAGCACAATACCATGCTATCTTAAGACAAGCAAGCATCATCATAAGTTTTCTCACAGATGCAGAGATTATTCACACAACTAACAAAAACATAAGGGTGAAGCTATCATGTCTTCCTCTCAACATTAGAGCATGAGCTTCAAAACCAGCTTACAAAATCTTGAAAACAAAGTACAGCATTTAAAATAATGAAAAATGGCAATCCTTGTTTGTACCAAACAGAGATAAACAAGACACAAAAATAACTGGGGAACAATAGATCTAAAAGAGCACAAAGTTATTAAAGTACTTATTACCAACAGTATATCAAGTAATTTAATACAGGAGAGAATTTACTTTGTTTAACCCCATACAAGGAAAATCTGACAAAAACTAAACAATGGTGGAGACACTTGATAAAGATCACTACATAAAAAATCAACAATGGTGGAGACACTTGAAAAAGATCACTAAGTCACAAATCTAGCTAAAAGGGGCTTTCCACTCAAGGATATTATTCTGTGCTTCCATTTTTTCTTTTTTTTTTCTTTAAATCTACAGCTAAAACCCCTTATGAACAAGGTAAAAAACTATAAACCAAATAAAGCTCAAAAGATTATCAACCCAAGAGTGCTACAAGGGAAATCAAACTGCAGAAAGTAACAAGCTATGAAAAAAGATAATACAAATAAACAAGGACTAGAAAATACTTTAATAGTAGGACTGCTTAAAATAATTCAAACACTTACATGGCTTTAGAATTAAAATTACTATTTGGCAGAACAAATGAGTTACTTTATCCATTACATACAATCTTAAATTTCAAGCAGTGGGAATCTTTACTTTTCCCTCTCTCATCCATTGCTAATGAATGTACATACTAAAATGGAAGACCTCTCACCACTTTTGAGCAGAAACCTATAGATAATTTTAACCAGTCTAAAAGAAAATTTCACCTACCTCGCACTCAACATTTTTGTTTTCCTATATTCAGATCCTCCAAAACTAACTGCCAAGACAAGTCACAAAGAGAATTATTATAAATTTAATCAACCATTCCTCTGATACTGCTACCTCGTTCATAGAAAACAAAAATAAAAATAAAAAAGGGGGCTTTTTTGGCTTAAATCATCTAAATTTGGCTAAATTAAATCATCAATAGTAAAGTGGGTCAGTAATAAAGAATACAAACTTTAAGATAGATAAGTCATAAAAACATAGTAAAGAAAAATGGAGGATTCTAGGTATGTAATCTTCTTCATACCTGAATAGGGCCAGCAGAGATTTCAGCTTCCAGATCCATAACAGTACCCTTTTGATTAGCTATTAACTCTTGTACCAGACGATAGAAAATGAGGCGACATTGCTCTGACGGAAAAAACATTTGGAAGTCATCGGAATTTTCTTGAACATAAAGGAATACTGCTCTTTCATCTCTCTTGTACAACCTGAAAAACAACAATTTCAGCAATAAGTGAAGAAGTGCTATGAAAGAGATAAGAGCCATTTGATACTCACTAATTAAGCAATCCAATACAGAAGCCTTGGAAAGTACAAGACTTGATTAGACATTTGTGTATACTCACGTGATTGTCTTGATACTGGATGCATTGAACAGCCATTCATGAACCTGTCGACACGTTCCTTTTAACTGATCAGCACAAAGATTCCTGAGTTGAATATTCTTTTCTTCTGCACCTAAGTTAACTGTCACATAACTTGGTAAATAGTAACTTGGTTGATACATTCTTGATGGCTCTAATATCAAAATCTGGAAAGTTACTACAATCAGACCTTATCCTCATACAAAAATATATATATGCAGAACTTTTTAAATGCTTCCACACATGAATTAATAATCTTTTTGTATTAATATTAGTATTATTTCTATCTAGAACATAAACCCTACCCATAAGGAACAAGCCCACAGGGGACACAGACTTGAAATTCAAGCCTCCAAAGAATATGGTGTTCATTGTAATATGTGCATAAACTGTATTTTCCAACATTGCAGTTGCTCCAACTGAGAGAAGCACCTCCAATTGTGGGGGGAAAAAAATTCACACTATAATGAATTGATTGCTTTTGCCTTTGTAGGTGCACTGCACATATTTGACTGCCTCGGTCCACAAAGTACCATGGGTTTGGCTGCTATATCATAATGACTATTGAAGTTTTCAGTTATTTATTTAAAAAATACAGTGCTTTGTTCTTTTAAGTTCATTGATTCTAAGATCTAATAACCTTTTCTGAAGTTGACATACCAGCGAAGCGAAAACTTGCAATTGATTACTAAGTAACACATATGGTATAAACTGCCCCAATGGATTTCATAAAAAGTTTTCTTTGCCAAAAGTGTCTTAGTAATTGCAAATGGATGGGGCTGCAGCTGTTGCAGTATCTTTTATGGTATTGAATGTAGGCTTGTGCAGCAATTTTTTTTAATCCCAGAAAGGAAAGCTTACCATCACAATAGAAGATACTAGAAGTAAAGAATAACACTGCATTGCACAGTTACATATAGTAAAAACACCACAATAACATGATGTCCCAAAAACAACAGAATAAAGATACAATAAACATTAAAATCCACATACAAAACATTTTTCAAAAACCAAAACATATTTTGCACATTATTTGTAGAACACACATGAACATGTTGAATTTTGATAGCTACAGTTAGTTTACTGACAGGAAAAAATCTTTGTGGTTACGTATTTTTTTTTATACTAACACATTTTCTTCTTTTACTATTTTAAATAAATATAATGTATACCCTTCATTCAAGAGGTTATATAAAGGTATTCTGATTACTTGTCTAGCTATGATGACTTTCCTCTGGGGCTAGGATAGGTCTATTAAAAATGTAACCTTCAGGAAAAAATAGCATCTTTGTTGATGGGGAATACATAAACAAAATTTCAGTAAATAACACAAAATAAAAAGTAAACATATTTTTAAGATTCTCAACCCAAACCTCTGTAAACAAGAGATAAAAACTTACAGGGAATCTAATAGAATCTTGAACTTCAGTGTTGGTAGCTTCAACAAAATAATCAATCCAGAAATTGAATATTACTTCTTCCGGTGAGGGCTCATTATCTTCAGGTCTTTTCCGGAATCGATTTATTAACATAATATTACCTATTGTAGATTTCAGGTACCTGGAAAATAATCAGCTGAAGTACTAAAACAAAATAATTTTTCAATACATACTCATTACTTGTATCATAGCCTAATCATGCATCTGCAAAAATCACAGACATTCTAAACCTCAATAAAAAGAAAAACGATCCACTGCTCCTGGTAGATTGGTGCATGTATAAAAATGGTTACCTTAGATCACTAGTGGGTAACCATTTCACTTCTTGTGCAATATAAAGAGCTATGACACAACAGCGCGGTCAGGATGTGGGACCTTCAGTCAAAGGTAATGCTATGTTGTAGGGAAAAAATTATGTTTTTTGAAAATCATATTTGCTTTACCATAAACCCATTATTTTACCATAGCCTGAATTGAAATTATTGTGGGAGGGGATTACAGTGAGCAGTTGACTTTCCACAAGGATGTAAAGGGACCTGAAGGACTAGTGGGAGGTTCTAGGAGAAGAATGCAAAGAACCCCAACTCCTGAGAGCAAAATGGGATCAAGAAGGATCTGAAAATCTGTTAGAAAAATACGGCATGCTTCTTTTATAACTGCCATCAAGAGGTATAAACACTCACTTGACTTACATTAAGGAGATTAACTAAAGAACCAGAAATATCTAAGGCTAATAAAATGCCTTGATGAAAGGGTTAAGAAATGATGAAGATGATTCTCAAATACTGACTTAATATGGCAAGCTTTTAAAACAACAGTTTGGTCCCTCCAAGTGCAAGCTATGAAAACAGAGTTGTAAAAATAAAGCTGTTAAAACCTAAGTGGGTTATTTTCTAAGACATTACCTCATGACATTGAAATGACCAGTGGGTAAAAATCAGCCTCTTGAAGACTCCTCCATTAACTTTTCAGTTTGCATAGAGATACAATCAGAGAGCTCTTACCAGACAACAGGTCATCAGTCCTGGCTTGTGATGACAGCAAAAGAATAGCAAAGTTCATATCAAGAGAACAAGTTGATTAACCAGTCTAAATTTGAGCTGCCTTTCAGGAAAAAGTGTGGTACTCACTGATGTGAATTGTTGGGAAAAGGCTAAAAAAAAAAAGGAACTCCAGTGTGAAATTGGATAGAAAGGCCTTATTCAGGGGTACATAAGAGGTCTTGTCAGGCTCAATAACAAAAATATCCCAATTAGACAGCTTGATACACCTTGGAGGTACCCCCATTTTCGAAGTGCTGGCAGCCTCTTTTGCTCTATTTCTGTTAAGAAAATGCTGTGACCACAATTCCAAGATTGGGGTCAGAGCAGATGTACATCCTTTTCTTACCAAAATTTATATCCTCTCTTATGGGAAAAAATTAAAATTAGCTACGACTGGAACTCAGGATTTGAAAGCAAAGGTTGATTATAGTTTTGACAAAGTTCAATAATGACAACCTCCAGGCCTGAAGGCAAAACACACCCTAGTTCTCATGCAACCAATAAAAATGTTGCCGACAGATTCTCCCATCAGGACAGGCTCCTTGGGATCTCTACACAGATGACAAAGATCTCGGAACCATTATTTCTGTGGCAAGAATGCAGGTGTTTAGAGCACTGCAATTCATTAATATAGTCTTGGGTGCAAAAGGTGGAAAGGCAAGGACCCTTAGGCTGCCTGAGGGTTGCGTAGGTGTGTCAACCTTCCAGGTCCCAGGTCTGTGATTGCTGAACAGTAGTTAAAGACCTTTATTGTTGAGGTTCATAGCAGAGACCATTCGAAGAGTTCTTTAAAAGGTTCTATAGCACCTTGCACGCAACTTGAAGTAAGAGTCTGCTACTATGTTGTACTCTGCTGGGACAAATCTCAGACCAGGACAACGTTCTCTTCTGCCCCAACATAGATGGTGAACAATGGAAAACAGCCTCTCTTGTTATCCATCCTTGATATTGAAATGAATGTCTTACTGAAAGTGTGGGGAGAGAAAGGTCTTCAATTCATGGCAGATGATATGTCTCTCCTTGTCCTGATGGGAACTAGACGATCTATGGTCATAGAGTAACCAAATCCCTACTCAAATTCTGGAAAAACTACCACCACTGAAAATCTGGAACGCAAGCCATTTACTGAAGAACATTAGCATTCGGCAGAAACTTGAAGGAGCAAACCCTGCATAGGTATTAGGAACAAATTTAGGTGTTGGTCCATTGGTGGTTGCAAACTAGCAATAAGAAGGTGTGACAGTCAAGGTAGTGTACTCTGAAGCATAAGAGCAGCTAAACAAAACTGCACCAAGGTGCACTGATCGAGTCAGGACTGTGGATATAGGATTAATATATATATATATATATATGTATATATATATATATATATATATATATATATATATATATATATATATATATATAAATCTACTATATATATATACATACATACATATATACATATATATATATATATATATATATATATCTATATATATATATATATATATATATATATATATATATATATATATATATATATATATATATATATATATATAAAGGTTTTTTTGCCACGAAGGAAAAAAATTAAAAAGCAAGATAGCCGAGTACTTTCGGTCCTATTCGGACCCTTTACTGAGGCAAACTGATTTTACAAAGAACACCATAGTCAAAAGAAGGCTTGAATAATACAAACTGACACTACCAGATTAGCCATAAGGGCAATTTTCACTCTACAGAGAGGCAGGAGTCGCCATAGGCTAGCCACACTTGAAGGATACCCGCAGTAAACAAGTGATTCTTCCAGAAAACAGTACATTTTGAAAACAACACGGGAGCATATACAATTTAATATCATGAATTTTTCACACAAATTTTCCCAACAAAAATTATTATTAATGAAAAGACGAAAGAAAATATAAATATATATATATATATATATATATATATATATATATATATATATATCGAGCAAGAGAAAGAGGGAGAGAGAATATCAAACCAGAGAGAGAGAGAGATAGAGAGAGAGAGAGAGAGAGAGAGAGAGAGAGAGAGATGAGAGAGAGATTAGAGAGAGAGAAGGAGAGAGAGAGAGAGAAATAATAACTATATACATGTGGGACTAATTTATTAGTTGTTCATTTATTTTGAGGTCCTTCATAACATCTTACAAATATATGGGTCCAAATGGTACATTCCCGGGACTAAGATTTAGGTTGTTGTTTTTATTAGTGATTTGTATAATTGCCGATTCCAGTAAATTTCTTGAAACATAATCATTAGATCTAGAAATTACAGAGGTATCACCCCAATTAATACAATGAGATTTTTCACTCAGATGGACAAACAGTGCATTTGAAGTCTGGGCTGTTCTAACTGATACATATGCTGCTTATAATCCGAACACATACATTTTACTAGACTGACCAACGTAAAACGATGGGCAATCCTTACAAGAATTTTGTAATGATGATGTTATTTGTTCGGACTATTCTTAATTAGCCATATCTTTAATGGTATTGTTATAAGAGAACACTACATTAACATAAAACGATTTAAATATTGATTTTTGGTTTCAAATCCACAAAAATAAGGTAGCTAAGTACATTTTTAGGTCATTTCTTTTTCATTAATAGCAACATTATAAAACTTTTTATGAGCTTTTGATAACATAAATCAATTAAATGAGGTGGGTAGCAGAGATCGTTTCCTATCTTTTTTATGTATTCTATTTCTTGGTCCAGGTATTGTGGACTCGTGATACGCAAAGCTCGTAGGAACATAGAAGAAAAAATTGAAATTTTAATATTATGATGGTGGCCAGAATAAAAATGTACATATGTTAAATTATTTGTGGGTAATAAAAATGTACATATGTTAAATTATTTGTGGGTTTTCTATAAATACTGAATTTGCATTGGAAAGATTCTCTATGTATTAATACATCTAGGAAAGGGATGACATTGTTATTTTCAATTTCAACAGTGAATTTTATGGATGGCACTAAATTATACAATTTAGACAGTAAATCATTTACATTGATACCACCAGGTAAGACTACTAAGATATCATCGACATATCGGTACCATTTTAAGGGGATAAGTGTGATATTCAGGAGGTGTTGTCTCTCATAAAATGTAACATATGTACATTTTTATTCTGGCCACCATCTTAACATTAAAATTTCAATTTTTTCTTCTATGTTCCTACGCGCTTTGCGTATCACAAGTCCACAATACCTGGACCAAGAAATAGAATACATAAAAAAGATAGGAAACGATCTCTGCTACCCACCTCATTTAATTTATTTATGTTATCAAAAAGCTCATATAAAAAGTTTCATAATGTTGCTATTAATGAAAAAGAAATGCCAAAAAATGTACTTAGCTTACCTTATTTTCGTGGATTTGAAACCATAAAATCAATATTTAAATCGTTTAATGTTGATGTAGTGTTCTCTTATAACAATAAAATTAAAGATATGCTAATTAAGAATAGTCCCGTAACAAATAACATCATCATTTACAAAATTCCTTGTAAGGATTGCCCATCGTTTTACGATGGTCAGTCTAGTAAAAATGTGTGTTCGGATTAAGCAGCATATGTATTCAGTTAGAACAGCCCAGACTTCAAAATGACAATTTGTCCAAAATTGCATTTTTCCTAACTATACAAACCTGAGGTCCTTTTACAATAGGAAGGTACTAGCGGCAGCTGGATAGGTCGTAAGCTTTTGAACAAGGGGTTCGGTAGTTAACTGCTTGTCCGACAGGCGCGCGCGCGCGACTGGAGGTAAACAAACAAATCAGCTTTTGCTTTTGGCCCAAGCAAAAACTGCAGAGGAGGGGTGGCATGAGGTGGGAACTATGTGTAAAGGACCTCAGGTTTGTATTAGTTAGGAAAAATGCAATTTTGGACAAATTGTCATTTGTTCCGACACGGCATACAAACCTTCGGTCCTTTTACAATAGGAAGACTCACTTCTTGGTGGGAGGAATCTGAGTCTTTTGTGAACAGACTGGTGTTCGCCCAACCTTGGAATGCCTCCCTGGTCGTAAGAGCGAGGGAGGGATATCCAGCCTCTGTCCGATTGATCGGGGTGTGCACCGCAGGATCAATGGTCAGACCTCTGGACCAAGTACTAAGAGAGAGGCAAGCGTATCTCTTCGTACCAGCAAACAAGAACAAGTTCCTATTTGCAAGAGGCAACATAAAGTTATGGTTTGTCTCTTGTTGGCATCCACTTCCCCCCCCTTGTAGGAGGAAGTGGTGGATATTCGCTCCCATCCCTAGTGAAAGGGATAGGATGGGGCTCTGTCGAGTAGCTCACCGGCATCTCGTCCTTATCCAGCAAGGTGATGACCGTATCCCTCTACCCACAGGTAGAGGGGGAGAAAAAGATAGGAAGAGAAGCCAGTCCGCTCTCTCATTCACTTATCTATTCTTACAGTCATACCAGACTCGATGCTGTTCAGCCTGCTAGGGTCTGGGTTAGCTACACAACGTGTTGAGCAGCCACCACGGGTCCCAAGGAAAACGATCCAAGGACCTGTGGGCAATATCCAAAAGGTAGAAGGAGGTGCCAGTGGTCTGGTTGTACCAGACCCCTGCCTTCAGTACCTGCGCCACGGAGAAGTTCTTGTGTAACTCGAGGGAGTGTACTTCTAGGTCATCTTGGTGCTGACGAAGAGTCTTCAACACTCAGCCTGGGATGTCGAGTTTCTTCAGAAAGCGCGGTCGCGCTTTCACAGGACAAAGCAGCATCTCCTTCGCATCGAAGGCGGTGAAGTCCATTAGGGAGGGGATTGTGAAGGACTCTAACCGATCGTCAGGAACCGAAGGGTTCAGAGTCTTCGCTACGAATTCGGTACGAAATCGAGCGTCACGAATTCCCATCCCCTGGATGCTTGACTTCACAGGAAAAGTCATGCAATTACCTCAGAGGAAAAGAAGGGAATGGTCGTATGACCTATCCCTCTTCTCGACTTCGGTGATGTCCTGTACCCATACTGGTCTATCCGTCTGCAGCGAAGTTGTTCTTCTCGGTAGTGGATAGGACACCGACACTCAATGGTGGGTGTCGATGGTATGGGTACTGTGACAAGCCGTTAGGACGAAGAAAAGACTGTTATGGAACAACCGAACTAAGTCCACAGCGAAGTTCGTAACAGACTTGGGCGCTCTGACAGCTGCCGACTGACTGCGTTCGGTAGGAGGCAAGTTGTCCAAGCACCCGAGCAAGTCACGTGACCTTCGCCTTAAAAGGGTTATGCCAAGAGACTAAACAAATAATTTGTTCGTCACCGATGCCAGAAGGCAAGGTGATGACTCTCTTAAGGCATGTGCCCAACAGGCGAAAGTCAATTGCCTTCTAGAGACCGAGATCCCTGATGGCAAGATATCTCATAGTATAGTTGATTCTCGGCTAAGGAGAAACAACACTATGTGTCGTTGAAGACGAAGGTGTACAGAAAATGCAACCTACGTCTTCACAGCTGAACCGAGAGAAGGATTCTCAAGATTCTGAACCTGTGCTACAAAGACTGAGAACGCTAACCGCTATTCATTGCTGTCCGGTGAGGATCGTAGTTGCAATAAAAGCGGAGCGCTTTTCAGTAATGAAGACAGGGAAATACTGCCTGAAGAAGTGCTTCTCATGGGCTGAACATTTGGAAGTAGAGCTGTCAGGTCGGAGAGTAGGCATGTCTTCCTGACATATCTGTTAATTCGGGGGCGAGCCATGAATATTGCACACCTACGAATACGAGATATTTTGAAGACAAACTATGGTCCTTCATATTGCGAGAATCCCCGTTAATCATAGACCTAAGTCCATGATTGTTGGGCAGAGATACGGTTCGGTAGTCAATCAAACCAGGGGAGAGAGAGACGTAACCGACCGTTCATCTCCGAGACCTAGCTGATACTGAGCCGCTATCAGGCAGTTCAATACGCAGTAGCTCTCGGTGACTCGTCATCCTGAGTTGCCAGGTAATCCATTATTCCACGAAGGAATGCGTTCGGCTAGAACCATCGAGCATAAAGAATACGCTCGAGCAATTATATTTAACCGAAACGGATTTCGGTAAATACAAAAAGCTGATTTGGTGTTGTCATGACAATACCAAGTATCTAAAATCGAAACTGATAACTGCTGGGAGGTTGCAGGCAACCCCGAGTTGCAGTTCAATTAAGATACAATTCGTCTCGGTCACAAACCGTAGAGTTAACTACGGTATGTGCCTACCCCCCGGACAATTCAACTGTTAAAAGAATCATGTCGCGAGGGTAATATACGTAGTATATTTGTAGGTTCTGTACCACGACCTCCATCCTAAATTCTTTTCCTCTCTCGAGGAATGAGAATAAGGATTGGAGATCGACCGCCTTCGTTCTCTAGTCAAGAGAGTGAAGGAGAAGTCTTTCACAAAGGAAAGCTTCAATGGTGAAACAGAATACCGAAGACGATAGGTTCAAGCCAAACTGAAAGTTCCCGTCCGTTCTTCTCTATTCCAGGTTAATCGCCTACTGTGAGATACTCTTCTTTGCGCAGCAGTCTTCTTCCAAATGCTAGAAATTACAGGAATTCGAGCTAAGCGAGGTTCCCGATTATCGTGTAACAATTATCGGGGATTCTCGCTCACTTTGGACCGTGGTCTCGCCTAAGTGTTTGGAGATCGTAAAAAACTTGAACACTCTGAGTGCGCTAGAAATTCCGTAGAATTCTAAGCACTCTGCGAAACCCCCACCGAATTCGTCAAACGATATCGGCTGGTGGTCCCTCTCCCGATTCCCGTATCCCCCCAGAAAAGGGGTCGATTAAAGGGGCAGGATCCCTCCTCAATGACCGGGGCTTACTTCAGGTAGGACCCGAAGGTCCCCCCGGTAGCGCAGCCCCTAACGTGGGATCTTACAGAGAAATCTCTGTAGGATCCCTCCCCTTTCCCTCGTAGCCGTAAGGAGAGAGGGGAATGGGGGAGGAATTGGATACTGGCTCGCCTTCCCAGCGGAACTAGCAGTTTGGAGAAGAAGGAGCGCAGCCATCGCCTTACGGGCGATGGCCTCTCAGAGCCTGGGAAAACGTATCGTCAGGAGAAAACGTTTTCCCGAGGAGGGTTACGAACTCATACTGTAGGTAAGTGTCTGCGCCACTGTGAACGTCGTCTGGGTGGGGGCTGATCGACACCTGACAGGAGAGAGCCGATACCGTCCTCCGACTCATTCAGTCCTCGTCGAGGTCGAACCTCAGGAGGACCGAAGGTATTCAAATACGGTGTCCGAAGACACGTAGAAACGCCTCTGTCGCAGTAGAGGAGGTGAAGTAGCTTGTTCGACCGGCCAGAACTGAGAGAGCCTTCTTGTCCGGAGATGAGAGACTACCTGGTTCAACACAGTCGGCAAGCTCCGATCGCGGCAGACCCACCGTCGATTTGGGTTCCCTCTCGGGCCCCAAAACGACTCGAGCCGAGACGTGGCTCTGCTGGTGGGAGCGGCGATCCTTCCCCGAGGTCGTTGTGCTGACGAATCAGCGCCATAACCTCGGCAAAGTTCCTCTGGATCTCGGAAGTCACAGCATCTTGCAGAGTGGGACCGTTAAGCCCTTCGAACAAGAGCATATTCCGAGAACCTTCCTCCTAAGAAGGGGGAACAGCGACAGCCCTCTCGGTCTTCTCCATCCCCACCTTGGCACATACGTCCTGGCCGGTCCAAGAACCGTGCCTGGCACGTAGGGCGTCGTAGGTGGGATCATGAGGGGCGCACCCCTCACGATCACTCCTCAATACCTCGCTCCTCCCGGTGTAACCCGAGGAGGTTGCAAGGTACGGGAGAGGCAGACCTGACGCTCCCTCCTCGTTTGCTGGCAGAACCAGCAGCTTGGAGGGCTGCAGGCGATCGTCAACCCGCGGTGGCGATCGAGCTGCAGGCCTGGTCGAAACCGCTCGCTGTGGGAGAACGGCTGGACATGAGCACAGCGGCCCCGATCTCGAGTGTCAGAAGAGCTGGTGTGGTTGCCGTACCCGATCGCTCTCTGTGAGAGCGACGGTCAGGCGACCTGCAGGCTCCACTGTCACAGTGACCGGTCCGGTGCTTGTCCTCACGGCACGTTCACGTCGCTGGTTCCAGCCGTGGCTGGTACCGCGAACGGGGAGGACCTCTTCCCAGCCTCAGCCCGTGGCCGGTCGTGGACCGTCACGTCCCCGGGTAGCCAGCTGGTCGCCGCGAGAGCGAGAGCTGGTCTGGTGAGAGTCGCGTGAGCGGCTGTCACCAGTCTTCCGCCCCGTGCCGTGAACCTGACGCTGAGCGAGCTCCGAGGTCTGGTTCCTGGCTGCACGGTCGCTGGTAGGCAACCGTACACTCGGTACCTCCCGCGAACGAGAGGCCGAGACGGTACCCCTTGATGCAGTGGCAGAAACCACTGACACCAGGCGAGGAAGTACCGGTGTTAGCCGGTACTCCTCTGGTCCCCGTAGTCTTCTTCCTTGCGGAAGAAGAGACGGGCCCCGCTCCCGAAGGAGCAGGAGGACCAGCGGAAGGAACCCTCCCGTCCCACCGAGGTGAGACGGGTCCCGAGAAGCTCCCGAGGGAGACTTCTTAGGAGGGAGGAGGCAACCTTCTTCTTCCTCGGCTGTGAAGCCTTAGAAGTCGAAGGGGAAGAGACGGCAGCCGACGACGATGAAGAAGATGAAGACGACGACGACGACACCTTCCTCCTCTTCTTCGTCAGCTTCCTCAGGACAGACGTAAGATCTGCCATCCAGGGCGGAGCCGGGGCTGCTGTAGCCGAAGCCACAGGGCCGGACGCACCTGTACAGACAGACCATAGTCTGGGGTAGTACACCCACGAACAGGGACGACGTCAGCAGGTATGGGCATCTCAGGAACAGCAGGCACAGCCAGCACAGCATCGGTAGGGACAGCCAGCGCAGCAACTGCATGGACAGTCAGCCCAGAATCGGCAGGTACGGCAGGCAGCACCGGAAACACAGGAAGTGGAGCAGCAGCCAGCAACATCCTGGTACCGGCGGCAGGTCCAGGGGCGAGCTCTAGGGCAGCGGAAGTGTGGTCGCTGCAGCGCGGCAACCACGAGCGGCGGCGGCACGCCCCCCTCTCGGTACGGCGAACGGCACTTCACAGCGGCTGTAGGCAAGACTGTTACCACGTGAGGCGAGTACACCAGGTGAGGAGGGACGTCGTCACCTGGAGCGTGGTCACCACTCCATGGGTGACCGCATAGGCCCAGACATAGAACCGCAGCCCTGGACACTAGCACGCCCTGCAAATGGAAGGACGCCCATACCTCACCAAGGTCCACCCTCGTGGCAGTAGCACCTGCGGAAATAACAGTAGTAGCGATTAGTGGGGGGGAAGTCCCCTCGCGCGGGGGGGTGAGCCCTCTCGAACGAGTGGAAGACCCCGAATACAATTGTACATCGGCACCGAGCGCCCTCCCCCGCGCTCGACGGATCGGCGAGGAGAAGAACGCCGATAATCCTCCCCCCCCCCCCCCAAGGGGAAGGGCCATCTGTGGGAGCTGAGTGGGGGGGGGGGGGTCTCTCTCGTTCCCCACCCCCGCACAGCACCCATGTACCCAACAATAATATAAGAGCCCGAGAGCAATCGTGCCCTCGGCCGAATGCAAGGGCATAAGGATCAATTCCCTGACTGAGCGGAACTTGACCAAATAATATTGATGCAATCAATAATAAAAGGAATAAAATGAAAAAGAATCTTGCATTACAATTCACTTCACAATGAATAAGGGCTCGGATCGAGCGCATTTGCCGCCCTCGTACCGAGCGCAAGGGTAAGGGTAAAAAGGATCCATTCCCGATTAATGAATGGAAACCTTGATCCTAATGAATTTGATGCAATCAAAATATTTATATGAAAATTGAAAAAGAATACTGCGCATTGCAATTTTCACATTCATACAAATAAAAAGGTGGGAACGGATCAATTCCCGGGAAATAGCGGAAACATTGATCCAAGTAATAATGCAATCTCAATAAAATATGAAAATGAAAAAGAACTGCACTTGCGATTTCACTTCATTCAAATAAAAAGGGGAAAGGATCAATTTCCGGGTAAGCTCGGAAACTGATCCAAAAAAGAGTATTGCTACAATCAAAATAAATATAGAAATGAAAAAGAATACTGTACTTGCGATGCCACTTCCATACAGAATAAGTTTTCGTGTCGAGCGGCATTCGCTCGGCAACGAGCATAACAGGTCAAAAAAATATGAAAAATGAAAAGAGCCCTTACTTACGAATTTTCATCTACACATTTCAACCAAAATATACGCTCGGACGCGAGCGCTCTCCCGCCCTCGCACCGAGCATACACAATACGAGGATCATTTCTGGAAAATGAATTCCCGCACTTACGCCCTTCAGTCCCGGCATCGGGTAAACGGAGGCGTGGAGGGCGTGGAGAAACCAAGATCCTTTAATTCACAATTGAATTCAATGGAAATAAATATGAAATGATTGTACTTACAATTCAGTTTCACTAGATAAATAGAAAAAGAAAAACACAACCATGCGAAAGCAACGACGATAAAGCGGGCAGAGAGCGATGATACACGTCCCACCACGCCAGCAGGCCGAAAGCAAAAGTGGTTTGTTTACCTCCCAGTCGCGCTGAGGCGCGCCTGTCGGACAAGCAGTTAACTACCGAACCCCTTGTTCGAAAGCTTACGACCTATCCAGCTGCCGCTAGTACCTTCCTATTGTAAAAGGACCGAAGGTTTGTGATGCCGTGTCGGAACAATGTACTGTTTATCCATCTGAGTGAAAAATCTCATTGTATTAATTGGGGTGATACCTCGGTAATTGCTAAATCTAATGATTATGTTTCAAGAAATTTACTGGAATCGGCAATTATACAAATCACTAATAAAAACAACCTAAATCTTAGTCTTGGAATGTACCATTTGGACCCATATATTTGTAAAGATTGTTTATGAAGGACCTCAAAATAAATGAACAACTAATAATTAGTCCACATGTATATAGTTATTATCTCTCTCTCTCTCTCTCTCTCTCTCTCTCTCTCTCTGGTTCGATATTCTCTCTCCCTCTTTCTCTTGCTCGATATATATATATTTATATTTTCTTTCGTCTTTTCATTAATAATAATTTTTGTTGGGAAAATTTGTGTAAAAAATTGAAAACATGATATTAAATTGTATATGCTCCCGTGTTGTTTTCAAAATGTACTGTTTTCTGGAAGAATCACTTGTTTACTGCGGGTATCCTTCAAGGTGTGGCTAGCCTATGGCGACTCCTCCTCTCTGTAGAGTGAAAATCGCCCTTATGGCTAATCTGGTAGTGTCAGTTTGTATATTAAGCCTTCTTTTGACTATGGTGTCTTTGTAAAATCAGTTCGCCTCAGTAAAGGGTCCCAATAGGACAAAGTACTCGGCTATCTCGCTTTTCCTTTTTTTCCTTCGTGGCAAAAAAACCTTTATTTATACATAGCATCACGTTATCACTGTATCTCTCCTCATTAGCAGGATGTTTGCCAAAACATTGGCACTTACGTTTGTCAGGTACACAATCGCCTTGAAACCTGACGAACCTGACTGTATTAATCTAATGAACAATGATTCATCCACTACTTTTCTTGTCACTTCCAAGGAATACAATCTCGCCACTGCTGTTGACCAAAGATCTAACCAAGAAGCAGCCTGAAAGACAGAAGAAGCTGTTGCTTCTAATGTAGCAGCCTCTTGGTACGTCATCAAAGGGCACTCCATTTTAACCTGATCCAAGGTTAATCCAGGCCTTAATCTTACAACATTAGGCATTCTCGTTCCCCTGCTGACTATTCGGGATCGAGCCAATGGCGGCCAGCAAAGATCAAAGAGACAGCGGCCGTAGGGGCAGGCGGCCGTGGAATTCCGGGCCGTTTGTCAGAAGATAGGGGCGAGACAACATCCCTTGTGACGGAGAACAGTACATTAGAGCCGGAGGAAGGAGAAAACCAAGAGTTTCTGGCCTCGTATGCAGAGGTGATTGATTTGATTCGTCAAATTAATAACCTTTCGGAGAAGACAGAAACACCGGCCAGTATGCTTCCTCCTGGAATTGACATGGCATTTGGATTAAAAAGGGATACCAAGGTGTCGTATGAATTGCCTTGTTCCGAGTCACGCGGATTCTGTCTTACAACACGTAAACGCAAAGATTGCAGGAAGGGATAATTCCTTAAGATCTAATAGATCATTTAAATTTATTCCCCCTCCAATGATGAAGCAAAGGAAATATTATACGACACCGAAGGTCCCCTTGCTGTCTAGATAAGTGAACCCTAATGTTGTAAGATTAAGGCCTGGATTAACCTTGGATCAGGTTAAAATGGAGTGCCCTTCGATGACGTACCAAGAGGCTGCTACATTAGAAGCAACAGCTTCTTCTGTCTTTCAGGCTGCTTCTTGGTTAGATCTTTGGTCAACAGCAGTGGCGAAGATTGTATCCTTGGAAGTGACAAGAAAAGTAGTGGATGAATCATTGTTCATTAGATTACTACAGTCAGGTTTCAAGGCGATTGCGTACCTGACAAACGTAAGTGCCAATGTTTGGGCAAACATCCTGCTAATGAGGAGAGATACAGCGTTGGCTAGACTGAGCCGCACTGTGGATTTGGATTCCCTGTTAGCGATGAGGAATGGGGATATCTTGGAGTCGCAACTGCTGTTGCCAGAGGTCATACTGGAAGAGGCGATAGATAGAAGAAGGATGGACACTAACGATAGGTTGGTGCAGCAGGCAGTTAGGAAAACGTCTAACAGTCAAGCTACTCCTTTGGAGGGGAGACAGCAGCAAATATCTTGGAAGAAGACAGTGAGACAAAACATCCCTAATAGAGCCACAAGACCCTCTTCCCCAAAGAGGCTAACTCATCGGCCCTTTCACAATAGAAACAACAAAGGGAGGGCCAGTAGGGGAAGAGGGAGAGGCTCAAGAAGATAGGATGGGCGCCTCTCATCACTCGGCCACACCAGGGGGGGTTGCCTGGCAAATCACTGGAAGGTGTGGCAGGAACTAGGGGCAGAGCAGTGGGTGGTGGATGTTCTCAGGATCGGGTATTTGATACCCGTTCGAGAGGTAACCCCGCCCCTGACAGATCATCCAGTTAACCCCACTTCGCTTATGCCCACGAATCTCAGAAGGCCATTATTCTGCAGGATGAACTGAAGAATATGATGGAAAAAGGAGCTGTGGAACAAGTATGCAGTCCATCGAAAGGCTTCTACTACAGGATTTTCCTGGTACCCAAAGCCAACGGGGAGTGGAGGACAGTAATAGACCTGTCAACTCTGAATCTGTTTATAAGGAAAACCAGTTTTAAAATGGAAACTCCAAAAACGGTTCTAAAAGCAGTCAGGATCGGGGACTTTATGCTGACAGTCGATCTGAAGGAAACATACTTTCAGATACCAGTCCATCAGTCTTCAAGGAAATTTCTCCGCTTCAGTCTTGCAGGGAAAGCTTTCGAATTCAAGGTCCTGTGCTTCGGATTGACAACGTCTCCTCAAGTTTTTACAAGAGTGTTCACTCTCGTGTCGACATGGGCGCATGCTCAGGGGATCAGGCTAATAAGATATCTGGACGATTGGCTGGTGATAGCAAAGTCCAGGGAGAAATTACTCAGGGACAGAGCGACCCTCCTGCAGCTTTGTCACAGCCTAGGTATTGTGATAAATCAGGAGAAGTCGCAGTTGGATCCAAGTCAACGTTGGAGTATCTTGGGGAATGGTTATAGACACAACAGAAGCCAAAGTATTCCCGACAGACCAAAGAATAGAGAAATGCAAACAAGTGGTGAATGCCTTTCTGGGAAAACAAACACAGCCAGCAAGACAGTGGCAGGTGGTACTGGGAATCCTAACCTCCCTGGAGAAGCTAGTACCACAAGGAAGGCTACACCTTCGGTCCCTACAATGGAGGATGAAGGAGTTTTGGTCACCAATAGTAGATCACCCGTACGAGCAAATTCCCTTGTCGGCAGAAGTGAGGAAAGACTTGCTGTGGTGAGTGAACGACGACAATCTGACAGTGGGTGTCCCCCTTCAACAATCCTCTCCAGACCTCTTGCTGTTCTCGGATGCATCACTAGAAGGCTGGGGAGCCCATATGGAGGAGTTGATGTGTCAGCAAATGGAGTTGCAAGGACAGAGAACTCCATATAAACGTGCTGGAGTTAAAAGCAGCGTTTCAAGCTCTACAGGAATTCAGGGAGAGAGTAAAGGGACACTCAGTGGTTTTGATGTCAGACAACACCACAGTAGTAGCTTATATAAACAAACAAGGAGGCCTAGTTTCTCGGCAGTTACATGTGATGACAGTTCAACTTCATCAGTGGGCTGTAGAGAACCTGGTAGACATCAGGCCAGGTATATTCCGGGAAAAGGAACATAGTGGCCGACAAGTTGGAGCCGCAGGATCAGATTCTGGGAACGAAGTGGTTCTTGCACCACAAGTAGTGGACAGGATGCTCATGTTGTGGGAAGGACCGTCATAGACCTATTCGCAACCAGGTACAACAAAAAGTTGGAAGTGTATTGTTCTGTAGTCCCAGACCGAGATGGCAGTAGCAGAAGATGCGCTACAACACCCTTGGGACAATCTGGACGTGTATGCATTTCCTCCATTTTGTCTAATCCGTCAGGTTCTGAACAGGGTAATGCGGTCTCAGAACCTCAAGATGACCCTGGTAGCTCGGTTATGGCCGAAGGCAGAGTGGTTTCCAGACCTACTGGAACTCCTAATAGATGTGCCGAGAGAGTTACCCCCATGGAGCAACCTACTGTGTCAGCCGCACATGGAGAGGTACCACCAGTCGGTGAAGTCCCTATCGCTTCATGGGTGGAGACTGTCAAGTATCTCCTCCGAGCGAGAGGGTTTTCGCAGAAAGCAGCAACTCACATGGCAGGAAATATCAGAAAATCATCTGCGACAGTATACCAAGGAAAGTGATCAGCATACTGTGATTGGTGTCGTAGAGGGAACTTGTCCCCACTCGGTACCACTATTCAGCAGTTATATTATATATATATATATATATATATATATATATATATATATATATATATATAATATATATATATATATATATATATATATACGTATATATATATATATATATATATATATATATATATATATATATATATATATATATATATATATATATAATATAACTGCTGAATAGTGGGTACCGAGTGGGACAAGTTCCCTCTACGACACCAATCACAGTATGCTGACCACTTTCCTTGGTATACTGTCGCAGATGATTTTCTGATATTTCCTGCCATCTGAGTTGCTGCTTTCTGCGAAACCCTCTCAAGGGCCAATCACGAAGGGATATCGAGATACGCGGCATTCCTTTGAACTGCCCAAGCCACGCCAACTTGTAACGTCTTTGGCGGTTGACTTGTTTTGATACACATACATGCAGTATCACTTATAACGGTTTCACGGGACTTCAGAATATCACGGAGAAGCATATTTAAAACTGTATCGAATCAGCTCATATATATATATATATATATATATATATATATATACTATATATATATATATATATATATATGTATATATATATATATATATATATATATATATATATATATATATATATATATATATCAGGCGGCCCTCGGTTATATATATATATATATATATATATATATATATATATATATATATATATATATATATATATATATAATACTGCTGAATAGTGGTACCGAGTGGGGACAAGTTCCCTCTACGACACCAATCACAGTATGCTGACACTTTCCTTGGTATACTGTCGCAGATGATTTTCTGATATTTCCTGCCATCTGAGTTGCTGCTTTCTGCGAAAAACCCTCTCAGGGCCAATCACGAAGGGATATCGAGCTACGCGGCATTCCTTTGAACTGCCCAAGCCACGCCAACTTGTAACGTCTTTGGCGGTTGACTTGTTTTGATACACATACATGCAGTATCACTTATAACGGTTTTCACGGGACTTCAGAATATCACGGAGAGGCATATTTAAAACTGTATCGAATTCAGCTCATATATATATATATATATATATATATATATTATATATATATATATATATATATATATATATATGTATATATATCATATATATATATAATATATATATATATATATATATATATATATATATATATACAGGCGGCCCTCGGTTAGCGGCAGGGGTTCCGTTCCTGGCCACCGACGCCAAGCGATTTTCGACGCTGAGCGATTTTAAAGCCTGCGGCCGCCGCACACCTTCTTTCGAAACTCTAGACCAGTCAAAGGGCCGTAATCCCACAACGGCGCAATAAGTAAAATTATATTTATGCAGTATAGTACTATAGAATTTACTGTACAGTAACCATGTGGTTGTCTAGAGTATGTAAAGATATAATAAAGTTTATACAGTATACAGGTAGCTGTAGTGTTCAGGTTACGATCATTAGTCTTACGATAGTTCGATTTTATGAGAGGTCAAATTACAATGGCCTAACTTTATCCATTCTTAGTTACATAAGTTCAATAACAGCAAAGAGAATGATGAAAGTATGTTTAACGTTATACTCGTTGCGTGAACGTGTACAACCATGAACAACCGAACGAGGAAACTTTTTTTTTTTTTCTAAGTACAACCGAACTGGATAACATCTGTTTGGCTTGTATTTCGATCATCGTACTACAGCTGCAACAGTTTACCGTTATTTGTTGTATTTGTTATAAATGGCGTTATGTATAGAATCGAACTGAGATATCTTAATGTAATAACTTTATTCGCTATAGATCAGAGATCAATATAGATTAAAGATCAATCGGGAAATATACCGTTAAATTTAAACCTAAATTATGATGAAGCTGAGAAAACTGTTCAAGCTGCTAATGACTATTATCGTACATCGGCAACAAGGATAAAACTGCAGTAAACGTCTAGCCATTCACACACAACCATTGATAAAATTGGGATAAAATCATTTTAATCAAAACTACTGTGCTTGAAAGAACACATTTTACTGTTGGTTTCACGCCGATATAAGATAAATAACGTAAAGTTCGTATTACGATGATATAAAGGATTACGTATTGCGAACGGAATCACGTAATTTTTTACGCAATAAACATGCCGCCAACGTAATCTGTTAACTAGAAAAATAGTAGTTCACATTCACAACGAGACATATTCAATAAATATTTCCACCTAAACACGCTGTATAAGGAAAAATAACTTTGTCTCATATAAGTCAAGTATCTAGATATTCGTTTATGCTAACTAGAAGCAAGAGCATTTGCTCAGAATTGCGTTATGGTGAAACAGACTCGTATTCATCAGCTGATTTCAAACCACAACATTGGCCGCTCCGCGAATCGGGCTTAAGTTTGCCGTAGTATTTTAAAATACAATAATATGAGAAGACATACAATATTCTTGGATACAGTGAAATAATGTATAACTTTTTAAAGGATTTATGGAAAAGATGCATAATTAATAAAATAACACAATGCATTTTTCGGAACTGGCGGACAAGAACGGACATGAAAAACCATCCCCTGACAACGGGTGGAGCGTAGTTACAAAGGTCTGCCTTAATTTGTATCTTATTTCTGTACAAAAATGAAAATACCTTTACGCAATATATTTTCATACACATTTTAAACATAAAAGCATAAAACATTTGAAAAATCGACACATCGATTGGTAAATTTGCACTTTTTTTTTTTTTTTTTTTTTTTTTAACGATAGTTTTTGGAAGAGCGGCAGACGGCGGCAAAAAAAGTGCAAATTAGCGATCGATGTGTCGATTTTATAAATGTTTATGCTTTTTATGTTTAAAATGTGTATGAAAATGT
Source organism: Macrobrachium nipponense (assembly GCF_015104395.2). Taxonomy (NCBI): domain Eukaryota; kingdom Metazoa; phylum Arthropoda; class Malacostraca; order Decapoda; family Palaemonidae; genus Macrobrachium; species Macrobrachium nipponense. The sequence continues at coordinate 49,151,952 of NC_087212.1, forward strand.
ATTACGAAATAGGGATATTTTTATTTCTGTGCAGAAATATGATAAAAAGGCAGCTTTTGAAACTCCCCTTCAAGTTATCGACTACGATGTGTTTTTCAGGTTCATTCTTGTATGCCGCCGCGGCATACAAGAATGAACTTGAAAAACACATCGTAGTCGATAACTTGGAAGGGGAGTTTCAA
>NC_087212.1:49154633-49159633 GCF_015104395.2 Macrobrachium nipponense
GGTAGAAGGAGTGCATGCGGTCCGGTTGGACCAGGCGCCTGCCTTCATTACCTGCGCCACGGAGAAGTTCTTGCGGAACGCGAGAGAATGATGAAGAGGCGTCCACACTCATCCTGGGTGTCGAGTTTCTTCAGACAGCTCCGTCGCACCTTCACAGGACAAAGCAGCATAGCCTTCGTATCGGAGGCGGTGACGTCCATTAGGAAGGGTATTGTGAAGGACTCGAACCAATCGTCAGTTACCGAAGGGTTTCTGAGTCTTCGCTACGAAGATCGGTACGAAATCGAGCGTCACAAATCCCCATCCCTTTGTGCTTGACTTCTCAAGAGAAGTCATGCAGTTACCTAAGACGAAAAGAAGGGAATAGTCGTATGACCTATCCCTCTTCTCGACTTTGGTTATGTACAGTACTCATACTGACAAGCTATTAAGACGAAAGTAATGATTGCTCTGGAACAACCGAACTAAGTCCACAGCATAGTTCGTAACTGACTCGGACGCTCTGACAGCTGCCGACTGACTGGTTCGGAATCAGTAGAGGCAAATTGTCCAAGCATCCGGGGTAAGTCACGTGACCTTCGCCCTTTTAAAGAGTTATGCTGAGAGACCCAAACAAAATAAAATATTTGTTAGTCACCGATGCCGGACGGCGCGGCGATGATTCTCTTAATGCATAAGCTCAAAAGGCGAAAGTCAATTGCCTTCAAAAGACCGAGGTCCCTGATGGCAAGAAAATCTCATAGACGTTGAATCTCAGCTTAAGGAGAAACAACACTATGTGACGTTGAAGACGAAGGTAGGCAATGAATGCAACCTACGTCTTCCAGCTGAATCGAGAGAAGGAATCTCAAGATTCTAAACCTGTGCTTACAAATGACTGAAAACGCTAACCGCCATTTCATTGCTGTCCGTTGTGCAATGAAAGCGGGGCGTTCTTCGTAATGAAACACATGGGAGAGCCGCTTGAAGAACTGCTTCTCATGGGCTGAACGTTTGGAAGTAGAGCTGGCAGGTGTGGAGTAGGCGATGTCTTTCATACATCTGCTAATCCGGGGTGAACAATGAACAATTGTACACCTCCGAATACAGATATTTTGAGGACAAACTCAGATTCCTCGCAAAAATCATTCGCATTATCGGGATACGATGCAGCAAGAGACTATTACAGAATTCTGTTACCGTGCGGTAAACAGAAAGATGAGAGTCGAATAGATATCTCTGTTTAAAATTCTCGCAATACCGAAGACGATGAATACTAGCGTTTCTTCAGCAGTAGATGGTCATTCATGTATGCGAGAATCCCCGTTAATCAGAGACTTAAGTCCGTGATTGTTGGGCAAAGAATACGGTTGTTATTTCAATCAAAGCAGGTGAGGAAAGACATAAACAACGTCTATCTCAAAGCGGCAGCTGATACTGAAATGCCTCGGGCAATTCAATACGCAGTAGCTGTCGCTGACTCGTCATCCTGAGTTGCCAAGTAATCCTTTCCACGAAGGAATGCGTTCGGCTAGAACCACCGAGCATAAAAAGATATGCTCGAGCAATTATATTTAAGCGAAACGAATTTCGGTAAATATAAAAGCTAAAAATGGTGTTGTTGTGACAACACCATAAGTATATAAAATTGAAACTGGAAACTCCTGGGAGGTTGCAGGCAACCCGGGGTTGCAGTTCAATTAGAATACTTTTCGTCTAAGTCGCAATCCGTAGAATAACCAGGATATGCGCCTACCCCCTCGGACCATTCAACTGCTTAGCAGAATCATGTCGCGAGGTTAATATACGTAGTATATTTGTAGGATTCTGAACAACGATCTCCATCCTAAATTCTTTCCTTCAAGAAAACAAAATAAGGATTGGGAGATCGACCACCTTCGTTCTCTATTAAAGAGAGTGAAGGAGAAGTCTTCTCGAAGGAAAGCTTCAATGGTGAACAGATACTAAGACGATAGTTCGAGCCAAACTGATATTCCCGTCCGTTCTTCTCTATTCCAGGTTGGTCGCTACTGTGAGATAGTCTTCTTTCAGCAGCAGTCTTCTTCCTAATGCTAGAAATTCCAGGAATTTTCGAGCATAGGCAGGTTCCGATTATCGTGTAACATATCTGGGGATTCTCGTCTCGCTCCACTTTGGACCGTGGTCTCGCCTAAGTGTTTGGAGATCGTAAGAAACTCTAAACACTCTGAATGCGCTAGAAATTCCGTAGAATTCTAAGCAGTCTGCGAAACCCCCCCACCGAATTCGTCAAACGATATCGGCTGGTGGTCCTCTCGATTCCCGTAGAAATCGAGAATGGGGCAGGATCCCTCCTCAATGACCGGGCTTACGTCAGGTAGGACCCGAAGGTCCCCCCTGGTAGCGCAGTCCCCAACGTGGGATCCTACAGAGAAATCTCTGTAGGATCCTTCCCCTTTCCCTCGTAGCCGTAAGGAGAGAGGGAATGGGGGAGGAATTGGATACTCGCTCGCCTTACCCAGTGGAACTAGCAGTTGGAGAAGAGTAGGAGCAGCCATCGCCTTGCGGCGATGGCCTCTCAGAGTCTAAGGGAAAACGTATCGTCAGGAGAAAACGTTTTTCCCGAGGAGGGTTACGAACTCTCACTGTAGGTAAGGGTCTGCCGCCACTGTGAACGTCGTCTGGGTGGGGCTGATCGACACCTGACAGGAGAGAGCCGATACCGTCCTCCGACTCATTCCAGTCCTCGTCGAGGTCGAAACCTCTCAGGAGGACCGAAGGAGTATTTAAATACGGTGTCCGAAGACACATAGAAACGCCGCTGTCGCAGTAGAGGAGGTGGAAGTAGCTGATCGACCGGCCAGAACTGAGAGAGCCTTCTTGTCCGGAGACGAGAGACTCTGGTTCAAGACAGAATCGTAAGCTCCGATCGCGGCATACCCACCGTCGGTTTTGGTTCCCTCTCGGGCCCCAAAACGACTCGAGCAGAGACATGGGCTCTGCTGGTGGGAGCGGCGATCCTTCCCCCCGGTCGTTGTGCTGACGAATCAGTGCAATAACCTGGGTAAAGTTACTCTGAATCTCGGAAGTTACAGCGTCTTGAGGAGTAGGACCGTCCAGTCCCTCCAACAAGAGCAGCTCCCAGGACCCTCCTCCTTCAGAAGAAGGACCAGCAACAGATCCCTGACGGTTGCCTCCAATCACTTGCGCGTACGTCCTGGTTGGTCCTAAGACCAACCTGGCACGTGCGGCGTCGTGACGGATCGTGAGCGGCGCATCTCTCACGATCACTCCTATATACCTAGCTCTTCCTGGCGTTATGCCGAGGAAGTTGAAGGTATCGGAGAGGGGAGAGACAGAACTGACCTCACCCCCTACTCCCCCTCTCCCCTGACGGTCGCCTCCAATCACTTGCGCGTACGTCCTGGTTGGTGGCCTAAGTACCCCATACGTGGCACGGTGCGGCGTCGTGACGGGATCGTGAGCGCGCACCTCTCACGATCACTCCTAGCTACCTCGCTCTTCCCGGTGTAGCCCGAGGAAGTTGAAGGTAGTGGAGAGACAGACCTGACGCTCCCCCCCCGCTCGCTGGCAGGACCAGCGTACGTGGGGGGCTGCAGCCGATCACCAACCCGCGGTGGGGATCGATCTGCAGGCTGGCCGTGTTCCGCTCACCTGTGGCGAGCGGCTCGACTGAGCACGTCGACCCCCGGTCCCGGTGTGCGTCAGACGAGCTACTGCTGGTCACCGTATCCGCCCGGTCCCTGTGGGAGCGGCGGTCAGGTGACCTGCAGAGCTCGCTTTCGCGTGAGACCGGGTGAGCGTCCTCGCGGCACGTCAAACCGCTGGTACCAGCCGAGGCTGGTACCGTCGGTCAGAGGGGACCTGGGGGACCTCTTCCCAGCCTCAACCCGTGGCCGGTCAGAGACCGTCACGTCCACCCGAGGTGGGACCGGCTGGTCGCTGCGAGCGGCCGCTGGCCTGGCGAGAGTCACCTGAGCGGCTCTCGACAGTCTTCTGCTCCGTGCCTCGGTCATGACGCTGAGCGAACTCAGGCGTCTTAACTTTGGCTGCACGGTCACCCGAAGGAGATCGTACACTCGGAACTTCTCGCGGACGAGAAACCGAGCCGGTACCTGGCTTAGCAGCAGAGCTGCCAAGACCAGGCGAGGGTGTACCAGCGGTAGCCAGCACACCCTTGGTCCCGTCTTCTTCTTCTTCTCAGAAGGGAGACGGGCCCCGTTCCCGAAGGAACAGGAGGACCAGCCATAAGAAACCCCCCCCGTCACACCGGAATGTGACGAGCCCTTCGAAGTTCCCGAAGGAGTCTTCTTAGGGGGAATAACAAAACCGGTTACCAGCTGGTCGCTGCGAGAGCGGCCGCTGGCCTGGCGAGAGTCACCTGAGCGGGTTCTCGCCAGCCTTCTGCTCCGTGCCGTGGTCTTGGCGCCGAGCGAACTCTGGCGCCGAAACTTTGGCTGCACGGTCTCCCGAGGGAGAGCGTACACTCGGGATCTCCCCGCGAACGAGAGAACCGAGCCGGAACCTGGCGTAGCGGCATCGCCGCTAGCACCAGGCGAGGAAGTACCAGAGCTAAACCGATACTCCTCTGGTCCCGTCTATCTCTTCCTTACGGAAGGGGAGACGGGCCCCGCTCCCGAAGGAGCAGGAGGACCAGCAGAAGGACCCCCCCGTTCCCACCGAGGTGGGACGGGCCCTTAGAAGTTCCGAAGGGGACTTCTTAGGGGGGGGAGGCAGCCTTCTTCTTCTTCGGCTTATGGGCCTTAGAAGTCGAAGGGGAAGAGGCAGCAACAGACGAAGATGACACCTTCCTCTTCTTCGTCAGCTCACGCAGGACAGTCGTCAGGTCCTCCATCCAGGCCGGAGTCGGGCCTATTGCCGAAGCAACACGGCCCGACTGCACCTGTCCGGAAGGACCTGGGACTGGGGAAGACACACCATGGGCGGACCAGCATGGACAGGCGCAGGAACCCAGGAGCGACAGGAACAGCAACCAGCTCAGGAGCGGCGGCAGGAACAGC
>NC_087212.1:49162133-49209938 GCF_015104395.2 Macrobrachium nipponense
TGTTCCTAATCCTTTCTTATCTTTCTTATTACATCAAACCATTTCAATCTTTTGAAATCTCAGCCTATTTTTTAAGACATCACATCTCTGCCACTTCCCTGTTATAGGATCTTCCCCCCATTTTCCACATTTTGGCTAATCTTCTTCTGCTACAGATGCATTACTATTTAAAAATCTTCATTTCCTTTATCAGTGCCCCTGTTTAGCTGTATCTGGTCATACAGACCTATGTACCTATCATAACTCTTTTTGCTCTCTACACATGGAATATTTTCATGTATTAGTAATCCAGCTAATGATTCCCATTTTTATACAAGGTGCTACTCTACATCTTACAGTCCTTTCAATCCTGCCTCTTGTTATTTATGCTCAAAGCTATTATTATTTTAAAGAATAAGTTTATCCAGACTTCTGAGCCAAATAGAGGCTCTTCACAGGCTGGTGTTCTTCTTAAAAAATCTGGCTATATTTACCACAACATCATTCTCCACTTTTTTCTCTCCTCTCATTTGCTTTTATGACACACTGTGTAATCCCATGCATCTCTTGTAACTACATCTGTTACATTTGGTGCACAACACATAATTCACATTAACCACCTTTCTCATACCAGCTGTATAACTACATTCTTTTTTTTTTTACTTCTTCTTTGCCCTAGCAATACATGAAGTACACAAATACAAACCACAAAACTAGCACACAAAACAACTTTTAATCATTAAGGGTAACACACCATACATTACAAAACATATAACAGGTGCAACATGAACTGCATCTCTATGGCCAATAACTACAAGAATGTACAGAAACTTATGGACACACACACTCACATAAAATTTGTTCAAAGACAAAAGAAAAAAAATCTTTATATACACAAGTAAACTGAGACTGAAAAATGCAAGGTAAAACACTATAAAGCCAAAAATCTTATGAAAACAGAAAAAGTTAGAGTAATATAAAGAAAGAAGACTGCTCTCATGCTAAAATACTCAATACTAACCACCTAACTCGACTTGAAAGCCCTTAACCAATACTGATCACCAATAAAATGAACTGATTGTATAGTATAAGCAACCGGTACAACCTGAAAGCAAACTAGCTACTGCACATTTGTCCTAGTTAAAACTGACAAAAAGGGGGAAAAAGAAAAACACTGGAGAATCCACAATATGAACCTAACTGAAGAGAAACAAAGCTGTAATTAAAAAAAGCGTTTTGAAATACTTCTGTGGCAGTGGAGAAAATCCTCTCCTGGCCAAATGACACAACATTAACAGGAAAACTAGAGTGGAAAGTGAAAACCATGATTAAGAAGTGATCAATAAATTCTGGAGAAGTCTGTGAACTGTTGACTCTTTCACTGCATGAGACTGATCTCATTCATAAAAAGGTTTCACCCATGATGTGGGACTGATTTCCTCAGTCATAATTATTTTGTTCTAATTGGGCAGCTCATCAAATAACACGTTTCCCTTATCATTGTAAGGCGCTTTTGTCTATATTCTTGCAACAAGCAGCAACATCTGGTTTACAACTTACTAGATAATCACAGGACATGGGCTAGACCTGTAATCATCAAAATGTAAAAGAAGGGGAGGTTGTTTCTCCCAATGATGAAGTAATACAGAGGCTTTTATTTGGAAATGATAATGACAGTAACAGACCTGAACTATCAGATAGTTCTGAAATTAACAGCAGTAAATATGGTGATATTTATCATATCGTAGTTACGATCATTCTTTGACTTTTATGTTTATCAGTGGAGATCAAGATTCAGAGGAAAAGACAGAGGAAGGAAGCTGACTTGTCATGCCCAGGGACAGTGGAGTACTTAAACAAAGAAAACTTGATACAGTTGTGAATAGAACTACTATGACGACTCAGTTGTTGACAATGGGTGCTCCAAAACTTTTATTGAAGATAATAAATTCACAGTTTCTACAGGATGTCAATTCTATGTTTGAATTTTTCCCTTTTTTTCCAAATGAAATTTTTGGCCAAAAGTAAGTGTTCAAGGTTTGTAATAAAGATATTCAAACTGAATAAAAGAATGAGATTACTTTACTCAATGCTTTGAGGGGTTATAATAAAAGCTACATAATTCAATATCTAAATAATTACCAACATATCATTTGCACATTTTAGCATTCTATTATGTATAATAAAAACATTTTGATAACATAATATGACTATATAAAAAATAATGATGAAAACAAACTATTGAACTACAAACATAAAAGTGAGAAAAATAATTAGTTATACAATTAGCAGCACACTAATCTCATTACTACTGGCTATAATAGGCTCACACTGAAAGGGTTAATCAACAAACACAAAAGTAGTGTGACAGATAGCACTGGGTATTAGAGAAATAATCAATCTGCCCACTGCCAGCCTACCATGACCACCAAATTATCTTTTTTTTTTTTTACTGGCCTGGAGTATAGACACTCAAATAGCTTTAGTAAAAGTAGGTTAGTGATGAAGAGAATTTCATCAATAAATATGGCTTCATACATGTATGTATACACATCACTCTTATCAACTATGTACTATAAGGAAAAAAGGGAAAAATATTTGTCTTGCTATTCTCAAGAGCAAAAATTACAAATTTTTTTATCAATTTGTATTTTTCATAGCTAACAAACCCTCTGTCTTAACAACAGGATAATCTTCTTGCGTCAGTTGGAAACCAGTTAGAAACAATTAAAGATTGTAAAAAAAAAGGAATCTGTGGCATCTGGCAACTCATGCATATATGAGGTGGAAGCTGGTCACCGAGAGGTAATTACTCAGATACAATTTTCTAATTGTTTATTTCACTATCTGCAAACAACAAAGTTTGGTAATATGACATAACCATGAACTGTAACTATATCTTAAATACATACCAATTAGGAGGTTTCAGTTTGAACATGCACTCTGCAGCTTGTACAGCTTTGCCATAGTCTTCTGCCAAGACACTAATTTCAAAAAATGTTGCAACATCCCAGTAATCTTGTAATGATGATAAGGAGCCTTTTCTTACCAATGAGGTTGTTTAATACCATACTAAGGAGGGTGTAAGACACTTGGTCAAAATTTTGCTACAAAACAAGTTATAGCTTACAATGCATCCAGCAATCTTCATGTACATCAAGAAATTAGGTTTAGTTGTTGAACATTCAAAATTGAAGATGGCTCCCTCATTATTCACTTTTTATAACTGGCTGGTATTTGGTAATGTACTTCTTTAAATCAAAGCTGCTAGTTCCAGTTCAAAATCAGCTTCAGGCACAATTCTATCTCTTTTGCTTGAAATCAATAGCTGCTTCCTTGCTACAGCTACAATAAAACAAATTTACATTTTATCAGAAATCTCACCAATCTAAACCTCTAATAACAAAAATTTTGTACCATTCTATTCAAGTACCTCTTAATTGTTTTTATATTCTTTTCAACTCTCGCACTCATTTACATACATACAATGAAACACTAGACACCCAAACAAGAACTGCTCAGAGATCCATGTTACAAAGAAAAATAATTATACCTATATGCTGAAGCTCTGAAGATTTGGAGAAGTCATTTCCTGCAATCACGAGTAGTGTTGCCAGGTTAATTCCTGCATACTCATTTGGCTGGACTTCAAAGCCTTTCCTATACCAGAAAAATCGCATGGTGCAAACTGTCTTGATCTGTGTGCTGAGATTTCCACAAATTTTATCCTGGAAATTTACACGATTAATTAAAAAATAAAAACTTGAAAATAAACCGGCTATCCCAATTAGAATAAACCTTCTCATAGATTACACTCATACCAGTGCATCAAAAAAACAAAAAAACAAATCTGTAATACAGTCTTGTCTTTACACAAGTTCTCTGATGAAAAATTTTAGTCTTCATACAATATTTTATGACGAAAAATTACATTTAAATATTGTATGTAAGGTAAAAAATATCCCATTTGTTCAATACAGTCATCTACTTACCTTATAAATACGACCACAAAGACACACCATATCAGGAACCTGGTTTTCCTTTTTCTCTAGGGCTTTTGTTATGACTGACAATGCTTTTTCACGGTCACCCTCCATGTTCCGTCTGCAAACAAAGAAGAAAATTCATTCCATTTCAGTAATTTTTAAAATTCACACACTGTAAAGAACATTACATATTTTGTCCTATTTCAGTACCCCCTTCCATTTAAGGAATCACCATACAGCAGTTAACCCTCTTACGCCGGAGCCCTAAAAATCAAACGTCTCCCGTATGCCGGGCCTGGTTTGGAGTGAGCGCGGAAGTGGAAAATAATTTTTTCAAAAAATTACAGTGCGCGTACTTTTGAAGATTAAGAGTTTCATTTTTGGCTCCTTTTTTTGTCATTGCCTGAATGTTTAGAATGCAACCATCAGAAATGAAAAATAATATTATTATCATATGTAAATAATGCGATATATGGTAGCGAAAAAAAAAAATTAATACATAATTGTATTCAAATCACGCTGTGGCAGAAAACGTCAAAGCTAACCAGTTACTTATTTTTGCGTTGTATTGTACACTAAATTGCGATCATTTTGATATATAATACATTGTAAAACAATAAAAGCAACACCGGAAAAATATTATCACAAAATGATGTACGAATTCGTTACGCGCGGACGCAAAAAAAAGGATTTTGACGTAAGGAAAAATCTATTTCTGGCGATTGGCTCGTGTCGCCAGCGAAATATCCTTTAATCTATTATTTCTAGGGTAAATGTACTAACATACCAGAGAATAAATAAAATAAAGAAAAAGGTCAGTATGACTGACTCGCTCACCCTCTAGGAGGGTGTCGGTTATGAACACTAGGCGAGTGAGACCACTACCACGAGCCAAATGCCAATAGAAATCTCCCACTAACAAAACCCTCCAAGAGGGGAGCCGTCCCACAGAGGGAGCAGCTCGTACTACTACTACACCATCCCATGCTTGCGACTGCTGCGCCTCTAGTGGCCATCCTGAAGTTAGCAGACAATCTTGAGCGAAGGGATGGGTAGGGGGGGTATTTCGCTGGCGACACGAGCCAATCGCCCAGAAATAGATTTTTCCTTACGTCAAAATCCTTTTTCTGGGCTCAGCTCGTGTCGCTTGCGCGAAATCGTACCAGAGAAACAGCACAAGATTGTAAACAAAGTAATAAGATATAATAAAACAAAATAGGTCTCAAATAAAAGATACAAAGTAAAAGAATGGATATAATTGCTAACAAGATACAAGTACACAGTAAAACAAAATCAGAATATGCTTAAATTACCCTTAGATCTAATTATGTTAATAATATAAGGTAATTTACATAAATACAAATAGGTACAATGATTACCTATCACAATAAATCTGTGTAAACAACATGTATCAAAAATAGAAATAGCAATTAGTATAAATTTACATAAATATTTGATCAATGATAAAATAAAATATCTTAGGAATGTATATGACTTAATATACAAAACCCGTAACCATTGCGTTATGATGTATCCCCTAGCATAAAAATAAGGGGATAACATCTATGAGATCAGTATGGTAATCAGATGTTAGTGTCCCTAACCAGACAAAAGGGGCACTATACAATCATAGAGCAGCTAAGACACAAGGTAAATGTAATGAACAAGGCAGGAATAGACGAACTGTTGGGTGAGGCAGGTAGAAAGGAGACTGAATCTTCTACTATAATCTAGCTAGAGTCAGGGGAAACTATGTTACCCGCTGCTACTGCTGGAAATTTCAGAGCTTCCAAGGACTTAAGGTAGTGACGTTTGAACACTGTCGGCGATTTCCATCCGGTATACTTCTTTAAATCAGCAAAAATTCATATGGTTGGAAGTAATTAATTGAGGTGGCTACTGCCCTGACATCATGTGCTTTTTGGAAAGGAGTCAGGATTGGCTTGTTTGATAAAGTACAGGATTTGTTGCCTGATGCCTTTAGTGGTATAAAGTACCACCTTTTTCCCTTTTTCCTCCTAAAGAGGGGGTGGGGCCCCGATGAGGAAGAGGAGGTCCTGGATAGAGGCTCGTAAGGTTGAAACCGACAAAGGGAAACATCTTGTGGAAGGGGGTAGTACCTTCCAAGGGTTCCCACCTCATCAAAGGATCTTCATTCTTTGCTAAAAAAAGCTACGTTCCGGAGAAAGTAGCACTTCCCCTGTGGGAAGGAATTGAATATGATCCGGATCTCTGGATAAGCCGACAGTTCTGAAATTCTTGCTCCTGAAGCTAGGCTTAATAAAAACAGAGTTTTTCTTAGGAGCATCATAAACGAGCATGTGTCATTATCGGTTTCGGAAGCCAGTTTTAGAACATCGTTTAAGAACCATGAAACTGACGTAGGCCTGACAGAGGGCTAAGTCTAGCACATGCTTTAGGAATAGACGAGAAATAGGTATCTGTCAAGTCTATGTTAAATCCAACCAAATTGAAAATATCTTTTTCAATGCTGACTTGTTTGTCGTAATCGTGCTAGCTGCTAAACCCTTTTCAATAAAGATCTGAAAGGATATAGCAGAATTAACTGTCATGATTCTGATATCTGACTCTCTCAGGAAGATTGCTAACTTTTGACGGCAGCATCATACTGCCTCAAAGTGAATCCCTTTTATCGGATTCCAGGAAAAGAATATTCTGAGGGTCAATATTCGCATCTCTTTTTCCGCAAACTTCATGAAATCCATAAAGTTAGGGTTTGAGAATCCCTGAGGAAGCGAACACAGTCTTCGTTTGTACTGACTGGGAGAGCTTGGGACTGGGGATCCGAAGTGACGAAGACCCAGTTCCAGGATCAGGGGGTACCAATTGCTCTTCGGCCAGTCTGGGGCTACTAGAGCCCACTGACCCCTGAATGTCCTGAGTTTGTCTAAGACCTTCATAAGGAGATTCACTGGAGGGAAGACGTAAATCTTCTCCCAGTTGTTTCCAGTCCAGAGCCCAGGGCGTCCGTGGCGTAAGCCGAGGGTCCAGGTTGGGGGCTACATACACGGTAGTTTTGTGGTTCGCTTGTGATGCGAAGAGATCCACCTGTAGCCCTGGGACTCTTTGAAGGATCCATTGGAACGAACTCTCGTCTAGAGACCATTCCGACTCTAGGGGTACTGATCGGGATAGGGCGTCTGCTATGACGTTTCTTACTCCAGCTATGTGGTGGAGGAAAGATGCCACTGAATTTGTCTGCCAGGGAGAAGATGGCTATCATGACGTATTTAGATGACGTGACTTGGGAGCCTCCTCTGTTTATGCAATGTACTACCACTGCGCTGTCCAAGACTAGCTTTATGTGGAGTACCTTGGTGGGCGTAATCTTTTCAGAGTCAAGAAGACTGCCATTGCCTCCAGTACGTTTATATGAACTGACTGGAACTGGGGTGACCAAATTCCTTGCACCTTTTTGACCTGGGAGTACCCTCCCCAGCCGCTTAAGGACGCGTCTGTGGTGGATGGTAATCCCTGTGGAGGGAACTGAAGAGGGACTGACACTGACAGATTCTTGACTTTTGCCCACGGCCGAAGCCGGTTCTTTAGAATCAGAGGTACTGAGGATAGCTTGTCCCTGGACCTGACATTTGCTCGAGAGCGCAGATCCTGGTTAGATCTTTCAGTTTGGCTTTCATTAAGATGTTCGTTACTGAAGCAAACTGGAGAGAGCCGAGGATTCTTTCCTGAGCTCTCCTCGATGCTAGTTTGTGACTTAGAAATTGCTTGACTGACTTCGCTATTTCTTTCCTTTTGGTGGATGGATCGACAGTGTGTGTGAGGATAGATTCCATTGAATGCCTAGCCACTGAAAGTTTGACTCTGGGGTGAGTCTGGACTTGGATCTGTTTATCTTGAATCCTAGTATTCTAGGAATTGGATCACTTTCAGTGTGGCCTTGTGCATTCTTCGACTGATGGGGCCCAGATCAACCAATCGTCGAGATACGCTACTACAATAATCCTTGAGCTCTGAGCTGTTGCACTACTACTTCCGCTAGCTTCGTGAACACCCCTGGTGCCACGTTGAGCCCGAACGGGACTACCTTGAAGGAGAACGTCTGGTCTCCTATCTTGAATCCCAGAAACGGACGGAAGTGTCTTGCAATAGGGATATGATAGTAGGCGTTCTGTAAGATCGATAGAGGTGGTGACGGCCCCCCACGGGGAAGTAAGGTCCGCACCTGTGAGATCGTGAGCATCTTGAACTTGTCGCAGCGGATGGCTAAGTTTAAGCGGGACAAGTCTAAGATTACCCTTCTTTTGTTTGAGCCTTTCTTGGGACGCTGAACAAGCGACCTTGAAATTTTAATCTCTTGACTTTGACTATAGCTCCTTTTCTGAAGGAGGTCCTCTGCGTACTCCTGTCAATTCCTTGGAAGGGAAGTTGACGGAAAGGTCTGGCTGGAGGTGGGTTCGTCAACCAGCTCCAACCCAGCCTTTTGACGACTATGCTCTGAGACTGGCTGAAGTTCCACCGGTGGCGAAAGTGAAACAGTCCCTCCCTCCTACCTGAAGTTCCTCATTGGTTCTGGTAACCCCCATCGACCTCCTCTGAAGTGCTTTCCCCTATTGGAAGGGACCTCCCGATCCTCTCCCACGAAAGGACCGCTTACCTCTGCCTCCCTTGTTCGAGCGGTTCATACTTCTGAGAAGCTTGACTCTCGAAGGCTGGATTTGTAAGCTGGAGAGATGGCGTATGAGGTGGAGTGTTTAGGCTGAGGGGATATCACATAAATAGGCTGTGATTGGCCTTTGACGTGGAGGGCTGAGCTGTCTGCACTAACGGCACTGTAGGAACTTGTTGAGGGAAGCGCGGCTGCTTCTTTGGTAAGGTTGGAAACGTCTAGGCTTCCTTTGTCCCTTACCTTTTGGTGTCAAGTCTTGCCTTCTCCTAGCCATAGACCCCAACGGTCCTTAAGGCTTTGGTTCAACCTCGTAGCCTCTGCTTGTACTTCCTTTACCATAGCCTCTGGGAAGAGATCTGCGCCCCAGATGTTAGAAGAAAGTAACCTATTCGGTTCATGCCGAATGGTTGCCTCAAGCAATACATGCTTCCTGCAATTTGTTCTAGCAGTGGCAAACTCGAACATGTCTGACTGCACCGTTTGAGTCAGGGCTTTGGTCATAAGCTTAAAAATTGGTTCTGAACCATAAGCCATGGTTGCTACCTCAGACATAGCCATCAGGTTGATTGACCTGGCTAGTCTTGTTTTCGAGTCAAACTCCGCTTTGAATAAGACTATCCGGGAGCCTGGGCAGCTTTTCCACCAAACTGCTCATAGCACAGTCAGGTTTGAGTTTGCCAGCTGTGAAAGTGTTAGGCAAGTCCCTCCCATAATTCTCCAATTGACGGGAGCAACGGAGAAGTGGGGTCTGCTTCTTTCAGCTGAGGCATGGGTTCCCCTTTCTGAGCTGCTGAGATGGTCGACCTCGCTATCTTGGTAAGGAAAGGGAGCGGGGTACCTTCATCCATCGTGAAAATGGTAAAGGGACTTTTGAATGGTTGGATCTTAGTATTCGAACAGTCCATGTCGTCTAGACATCTAAGCCATTCTCGTTGGGCCTGGTCCCGAGAATAGAGGACTGTCTCCTTTGGTACCCTGTCATCTCTAACCATAGCCGAAGGCGTGAGCCTAGCGTAGCCTATGAAGGGAGGCTGTAGGCCTTCCGGGTAGAACTCGAAGTCCTCTATTCTTCGAGTTCCAAACTCCGGTATGGAGATGAGACCATCTTGGAAGGAGCATATGACGCTACTCATCCTCCCCCAAGGATTGTTCATGGAGAAAGCGGGCAGCGAGTCATACGGGGGAAGCTGAGATCCACTAGTGTTAGAGGTTGAGGGAGAGGCAAGGGGGGCTTCTCTTAGGCCGGCTATAATAGTATCCTGAGAAGTTATCCTATCCGACAGGCGAGATATCATATGTTCATACTCGTCTTAAGGGAGCCTACCAAGTCGCCCACCTGTTGCAACAGGCCAGCATTGGTGTCCAGAGCCGGAGCTGCTGCGGAGGTGGAGGGGAGACTCTGAATAGGCACCAAAGGTAGTGGAACTGGTGATACTGCCGGGGTAACGGGATTTCTCCTTAGGCTTACTCTTTGAGGACTTTGAGCCGGAGCTAGACCCTTTAGACCTGTCTGAGCCGGGATTACGAGCCGGAGACTTACGCGAAGAAGAAGACGAGGAACGTCTTCTTCGAGGACGATGACGTCTTAGTCAAGGTCATATGTTTAGACTTGATCTTAGGCCTAACCGAAGCCTCTGGAGGAGTATATAACTCATCACGTAAAGCCTGGAAGGATGGTGAAGTTGCAGGGTAGAAGAAACAGTCACTCCCAAGGGAGACCCTTGGGTACCTGCATTACTTACCTCGACCAACAGGGTCGTCTATACCTACCATAGGTTCAACATTTATATCCAGGGTTGCGACATCCGTGGAGATATCCTGGGTCTTGTTCAGTCAAGGAGGCCGCCAGCTGTTGTTGGATAAGGCAATAGAGGGGTCCGCCTCTACCGGATCGACGTATCCAGTCGCCTTGCCTCGGGGAGATTAACAAAGCTAAACGCTTCTCCAGAATGTAGGCTGACCCTTGGCGGCGTTCTTGCCAAAACTCCGACCCAGGCCCGCAGGGTAGCCAATGCCGTATCTCTTACTGCCGGAGCCTGTAAGAGAGGTATATTTTAGAATTAGAACCACTTAAAACTAAAACTTAGGATATAACTTAAACTAGATGCCTTAAGTTAAAGTAATGATGAAAACTTAAGAAGTAAAAGAGGCGGAGCGGCATGCGGAGATGGAATACTTACGCCTTCCAAAAGCTGGCTCACCAGATCGTAACATATGGTACACGTCTCATGGTACCAGACCTGGATGTCCCCGTGCGGAGTCGCGCATGGAGCATGGGACCGGCAAACTTCGTGTCCACAGGGGTCCTGAAGTGTAGCGGAACATCCGGATGCTCACAGTTGGTGGCCTGTAAGTGGGAAGACACATGAGTATCTTAAAGGGGTAACACTTACAGACTAAGGACAAAAGAACTCCGTTACGTGGCGGAGCTCGGAAAAAATTTGGGGCATAACCCCTCCCTGCATGGCCTGAATAGGCTATAATCCCGGAGAGATCCGGTAACTACTAAGGAGGGGTGGGGATGGTTTAAGAAACTTAAGATAAACTTAAAGATAACTTAAACCTACATGCAAGTAACCGGAACTAGGTCCAGTGAAGCGGAGTGTAGTAACTCAGCAATACGGTACGGTTAGTAAAGACCTATTGTATGCTCCGGTCCAAACTATGGTGACTATACCCTTCCGCTGGATACCAGGACTCCGATAGGGTAGGAGCTCTAGTAAGGAGGGAAGGGCGAGATGACATACAGACTCGCGCTAACACCCGGAGCGACAAGGAAGTTAACGGAGGGGGGAAGGCCAGAGCCCCCCCACACACGTACCACCCGGCCGAGCCGAGAAGCGGAGAGGTCGGAACCAGTCAGGGACTGTCGGACTCCCACAAGGCCCCTCCGGTGGAGGGGAAGGGGGAGGCAGGCTCGGGCATGCTGGGCGAGCAAGGACAGACCGACCCACCCCCGCCCGACTCTATGGGAGAGCGGGAGAGGGGGAAGGGGACTGGCAGGCCGCCTGGCTGACTCGTGATCACGTAGTGACCACGAGGCGGTAAACTAAGATACGGTAACCAAGCCTAGGCCAACCAACTGATCAGAGAAGAACTATCGGGAAGCAACCAGAACTGAAAAGCGGTAGCATATAGGCCCATAGGGCGAAAACCAACTGATCAGAGAGAAGCTATGAGGAAGCGACGAACTGATCAACGGTAGACAAGGCTCTACGAGCCAGGACCTAGGCTAAGCCAGACGCCAACTAACCTAACAACCACAAACATAAAAATATAATATATAATAAAAATGAAAGAAAGAAGGTAAAATAGCAGGAGAAAAAATCCAGGAGTGTGCGACTAGCCCGAAGGCAAGTCTACCACTCAAAGCTAGTCAGGGCCGATACAAGGAACCTGAACTAGGGTCTGGATAGAAAAAGCCTACAAAAGGTGAAATACATACATGTATAACAACTTGAGTAGACGTAATAACGCGGATAATCAAAATAGAGCGTAAAATAATAAGGGGTGTTCTAGGTATGGGAGACCAAGAACGAACCCAACATGCGGCAGGACCATGCTGCCATGCTTCCAGCCCCCGAGAACGTATCTATACCTAAAAAAACGGCAAATACCGTCTCGGGGACGGAAAAAAACTCGCTAACCGTAAATACTGAGCACTTAACTTAGCTGCTGCGATAGCTGCACGCTCCATTATAGTAAAAATCCACGAAAGGGCACAAAAAACACAGAGAGAAAAATTAGCACGTGTGGCTCCTGGCGCTAACTTTAAAAGGATGGCCACTAGAGGCGCAGCAGTCGCAAGCATGGATGGTGTAGTAGTAGTACGAGCTGCTCCCTCTGTGGGACGGCTCCCCTCTTGGAGGGTTTTGTAGTGGGAGATTTCTATTGGCATTTGGCTCGTGGTAGTGGTCTCACTCGCCTAGTGTTTCATACCGACACCCTCCTAGAGGGTGAGCGAGTCAGTCATACTGAACCTTTTTCTTTATTTTATTTATTCTCTGGTATGTGTTAGTACATTTACCCTAGAAATAATAGATTAAAGGATATTTCGCGCAAGCGACACGAGCTGAGCCCAGAAATATTTTTTTCAAAAAAAAATTCACCGTAATTCTAAATAATGTTCTAGAGACTTCCAATTTGTTTAACAAAATTAAGAAAAATGATTGAATATTACGATACTGTAAGAGTTTTAGATTAGAATTGCAGATTTCGACCATTTCGGACGAGTTAAATTTGACCGACGAAATGTCGAAATTTAATATATATATTTTTTCATATGCACATATTTCGAAGATGGAAAAAAGCTACAACCTTCAATTATTTTTATTGTATTCTTCATGAATTTGCGCACATTTTGATATATGAAACTCTATAAAAAGGCTAATATGAAAAGGAGCAAATATTAGGATAATGCCATGTACGTATTTTCGGAGTTTCTTGCGGCCGCGAATCGGCGCGCGAGTGAAGGTAAATATATTTTTCAAAAATCACCATAAATCACAATATGTTTTAGAGACTTCAATTTGTTTCAAAATGAAGAAAAATGACGGAATATTACTAGCCGTGAAGAGTTTTAGCTTACAATTGCGTTTTTCAACTATTTCGGTAGAGTCAAATTTGATCCGAACGTGGTTTTTTTTTTTTTTTTCTATTATAGTAATTTATATGCAAATATTTCGAAAAAAGAGAAAAGCTACAACTTTCAATCATTTTTAGTTGTATTCTACATGAAATTGCGCACATTTTCATATATAAAACTTTATGTAACAGCTAATTTTAAATGGTGCAAACATTTCGACAATCGCACAAAAAAATTCTGATTTTTTCGGAAGAGTTACCGCGCGAACGTAATTTTTTTTTTTCATAAATCACCATAAATCGAAATATTGTGCTAGAGACTTCCAAGTCGTTGCAAAATGAAGGTAAATGATTGAATATTACTAGAATATAGAGTTTTAGCTTACAATTGCGTTTTTTCGACCATTTCGGTAGAGTCAAAGCTGACCGAAAGTTGAAATTTTTGCACCTTAACGTTATTTATATGAAAATTATTTCAAAACTGATAAAAGCTACAACCATGGTTTTTTTTGTTGTATTGTGCATGAAATTGCGCACATTTCCATATATAAAACTTTATGTAACGGCAAATTTAAAAGGGTGCAAACATTAGGACAATCGCACGAAAAAATGTATCGGAATAGTTATCGCACGAACGTAAGGAAAAAGTTTTTCTAAATTCACCATAAATCGAAATATTGTGCTAGAGACGTCCAATTTGTTGCAAAATGAATGCAAATGATTGAATATTACTATAATATAAGAATTTTAGCTTACAATTGCGTTTCTCGACCATTTCTGTAGAGTCAAAGTTGACCGAAGGTTGTTTTAAATTTTTGCACTTATCGTTATTTATATGAAAATATTTCAAAATTGATAAAAAGCTACAATCATGAGTATTTTTTAGTTGTATTGTGCATGAAATTGCGCACATTTTTCATATATAATACTTCATGTAAAGGATAATTTAAAATGTGCAATAATTATGTCAAAGTGACGAAATAATTCCGAGATGTGTCACTGATACTTTTTAGTGCGATAAGAAAGAAATTCGCGCTTGCGCGCCTGCCGTAGCGATTGTAAAACAAAACAACGCCTTGATCCGTGAACTCCCAGCATCCCCCAAGGCGCGTGATACAAAAGTTTTCGGCTGGTAGGCCTATAAGTATTTTTCCGCGAATTTTAAAAAAACTTTTTGAGCGACGTATGATACGTCCAATCGGCATACGGGAGACATTTTGACTCGACGTTTAATACGTCCAATCGGCGTAAGAGGGTTAATTGCAATCAAGTACATCAACTAACACTTAAGGATGTTAAACTCATGTGTTTGACTCTAATTTCCCACCAAAATCAACAAGGACAAATTTAATCACTAAATTCCCCAGCATCTGAGAAAGTTTGGCATTTAAAAGCACACTGAGTTATTAAGAATGTAACAATGTATTTCTTTACATCATTTGTTTTCATAGTAAGTTTTTTTTTTTGGTGTCATTTTGAAGCCAAATCCTGTTCTTTATTTCAGTATGTACGTTTAAATTGGAAAAAACAAGAAACAGTCAAATTACCTTTTGAGTTCATCAAAAATTTTTAGCCAATATCATTTGACCATCATGGCAATCTAAAGGGTTGGGTATATGTTGATTGTCATTTTTGAAGTCATCAGAATCTCAAAGGATTAAGGTTCTTTGTAGTGTTCCTTTGGCCTCTAGTTGAATTACTCCTTTCATTTACTTTCAATGTGCATTCTCTGGTCATTTTTTCACTTAGCTCTCTGACTCTTTTAACTAAACATTGTTCCAATATTCATTTGGGCAGGCCTATACAAGTCTGTACTTGAGTATCATTGGCCTTGTTAAAATTATCTTACATTCTTAACATCCATGACCATGGTACTAGCCAATTTATATTTTGTTAATTGTAGATTCTGGCACATATACTAATTTTTCCACTTCACTCTCAGCCCATGTACAATTATGCTATTACATATTGCATCACTTGTCGAAATATATCGTTCAGATCATTTCTTTTTTATTTTCCATACACTAATTAGTCTGAGAAAAAGTTTTATAATATGAAAATTGGAATTCTATTATCACAAGTAAAAAGTATAAGTGCACTGAAAAATGACAATTTGTCTAAAATTGCATTTTTCCTAACTATACAAACCTGAGGTCCTTTTTACAATAGGAAGGTACTAGCGGCGCAGCTGGAAGGTCGTAAGCTTTCGAACAAGGGGGGTTCGGTAGTTAACTGCTTGTCCGACAGGCTTGCGCGCAGCGCGACTGGGAGGTAAACAAATCACTTTTGCTTTTGGCCCAAGCAAAAACTGCAGAGTGAGGGGTGGCATGAGGTGTTGGGGCTATGTGTAAAAGGACCTCAGGTTTGTATAGTTAGGAAAAATGCAATTTTAGACAAATTGTCATTTGTTCCGACACGGCATACAAACCTTCGGTCCTTTTACAATAGGAAGACTCACTTCTTGGTGGGTGGAATCTGAGTCTTTTGTGAACAGACTGGTGTTCGCCCAACCTTGGAAAGCCTCCCTGGTCGTAAGAGCGAGGGAGGGATCCAAGCCTCTGTCCGATTGATCGGGGTGTGCACCGCAGGATCAATGGTCAGACCTCTGGACCGAGTACTAAGAGAGAGGCAAGCGTATCTCTTCGTACCAGCAATGTAAGAACTTGTTCCTGTACAGGAGCAAAGTTAAAGTCATGGTTTTGACTCTTGTAGGCATCCACTTCCCCCCCTTGTAGAAGGAAGTGGTGGATATTCTGCTCCCATCCCTCGTGAAAGGATAGGATGGGGCTCTGTCATATAGCTCACCGGCATCTCGTCCTTATCCAGCAGGGTGATGACCGTATCCCTCTACCGGACAGGTAGAGGGGGAGAAAAAGATAGAAAGAGAAGCCAGTCACTTTCTCATCACTATCTATTCATACAGTCACACCAGGACTCGATGCTGTTCAGCCTGCTAGGGTCTGGGTTAGCTAGACGACGTGTTGAGCAGCCACCACGGGTCCTAAGGAAACCGATCCAAGGACCTATGGGCAATATCCAAGAGGTATAAGGAGTTGCCGGTGGTCTGGTTGTACCAGACCCCTGCCTTCCATACCTGCGCCACGGAGAAGTTCTTACGAAACGCCAACGAGGGGCCAATACTTCTGACTTCGTGAGTTCTCGGACGGGACGTTACGGATGTCGTCACTACCATCAGCCTCATACGCCCTCCTGAAGACCTCACGCAGCCAGGACGAAAGAGTGTTCTTGATACTTCTTTCTTGTTGACCCCGTTGCTAACGAAGAGGCTTCGACACTCAGGCCCGAGGTGTCGAGTCTCTTCAGATAGCGCCGTAGCGTCCTCCCAGGACAAAGCAGCATCTCATCCACATCATTATCTGCATGACGCTCCGTACTCTCTTCGCCGATGCCAGGTCCAGCAAGACGAGGGTCATTTGAGTTCCCTGGGTTGGCAAAGACCTTTGGAAGCTGCTCCTAAGCAAGGAGATCTCGAACGAGTTCGAGATGTCCAATCCCGTCAGTTTCAGGACGAGCGACAAGGCGGCTCTGTATCCTTTGACTGTGGGAACTTAGAGGAGCTTCCTCGGCGAAGAAAAAAGAAAAAAAACGAGGAAATCCGCTACCTGCTGAAGAGTGGCTCTGAGAAGAGATAGGCCCCGTCTACGACACCAACCACCGAAGACGGCCAACTTCTCCTGGTACACAGCTGCAGAGGACTGACGGACGTTTCCAGCCATCTCTGTTGCTGCGCTACGAAAAAGCTTCTCGTTCGCAAGAGAAGGTGGATAACAGCCAGCCGTGAAGACGTAGGGACTGGACTGCTCGGTGGTACCGCTCGACGTGTGGCTGGCCGAGAAGGTTGTGCCAATGGGGAATCTCTCTCGGTTCTCTTGCGAGAAGAGCCAGCAGGTCCGTGATACCAAATGGCCTGTGGCCATTTGGAAGCCATCAGGATCATCCTGAGATTCGGGATGACCAGTGCTCGACTGATCACCTTGCGAATCAGGCTGAACGGGGGAAAGGCATAGGCGAAGAGGTTGTCCCACGGGTGTTGAAGAGCGTCCTCTGCAGTTGCCCATGGATCCGGCACGGCCGAGAAGAACACCTGGAGCTTCCTGATGTGCCGGATGGCGAACAGATCCTCGACTGGTCGCCCCCACAGGTCGAAGAGCCTTTCCGCCACGTCCTGGTGTAGAGACCATTCGGTCCTTATCACCTGATCCCGACGGCTGAGCGTGTCTGCTACTACATTCCTTCCCTGGAATGTAGCGTGCCGACAGCTCTATTGAGTGTGCCTCGGCCCACTCGTGCACCTGCCGAGTCAACTGATACAACGGGAGAGACACTAGGCCCCCCCTATTTGTTGACGTAAGCCACCACCGTGGTGTTGTCGTACATCAACACCACTGAGTGTCCCATCAAGCGGTCCTGGAACTCTTGGAGAGCGAGGAACGCTGCCTTTAGTTCCAGTACATTGATGTGAAGGTGCTTGTCGTTCTCGTACACACTCCTGAAGTCCGCAACTCTTCCAGGTGTGCACCCATCCCTCGGTCGATGCGTCTGAGAGCAGCTGCATGTCCGGGGGGCGGGTGGGGAGAGTGCGCGGAGGCACTCCTCTTAAGGGGTTCCTGTCGTCCAGTCACCTGGCTAGTCCTGCCTCACCTCCTGTGTCAGTGACCATGGAAGGCTTGGGGGATCCGTCGCCTGTGACCAACTCTCCTTTGGTCTCCCTGAAGAGACCGCAGGTGAAGACGCCCGTTAGGGACTGGCTTCCCGAGACGACAGGTGTCCGATCACGACTTGCCATTGCTGAGCTCCCTGTTCCTGCCGAGACAGGAACTGGTTGGCTGCCTCCCTGAATCTGCTACCGTGTCGATCAGCATACCCAGGTACTTCATCCTCTGCTTGTGCTCGAGATCGGACTTTTTCGAAGTTCAGAACGATCCCCCGATCGCGACAGAACTCGAGCAGTCGATCCCTGTCCTGTAGTAACTGCGAGCGGTAGCTCGCCAGGACTAACCAATCGTCGAGATACCCCATCAGACATATCCCGTGCGAATGGCCCAAGCAGACAGCAGAGTGAACACTTGCGTGAACACCTGTGGGGCGGTTGAGAGACCGAAGCAACGTGGCCTGAGCTGGTACACCGTCCCGTCGAGGATGAAGCGGAGGTACTTTCCGAAGGACTGATGAATGGGTATTTGTAGATACGCATCCTTCAAGTCCACTGAAAGCATGAAATCGTTCTCCCTGATAGAGTCGAGCACTGAGCGTGCCGTCTCCATCGTGAACCGGGTCTGGCGAACCAACCGGTTCGGGGAGAGAGATCTATCACTGGGCGCCAGCCTGTCGTAGACTTTTCCACCAGGAAGAGTCGGCTGTAAAGCCCGGTGACTGATCCGTACCGATTTCTACAGTTCTCTTGCTCAGCATGGTCTTGATCTCCTGTCTCAATGCTACGTCCTTCGATGCCCCTGGAACGTACGCCTGCTGTTGGACCGGGTCCCAATGGCTGGCCAGGCACCCCCCCACTTCCGGCAGCAGGTGAGGGGAACGCCGTCCTTCCACTGTGAACGTCGTCTGGTTGGGGCTGATCGAGACCTGACAGGAGAGAGCCGATACCGCTCCGACTCATTCCAGTCCTCGTCGAGGTCGAAACCTCAGGAGGACCGAAGGGATATATAAATACGATGTCCGAAGACACGTAGAAACGCCTCTGTCGCAGTAGAGGAGGTGAAGGAGCTTGTTCGACCGTCCAGAACCGAGAGAGCCTTCTTGTCCGGAGACGAGAGACTACCTGGCTCAACCCAGTCGGCAAGCTCCGATCGCGGCAGACCCACCGTCGATTTGGATTCCCTCTGGGCCCCAAAAGGGACTCGAGCGAGACGTGACTTGCTGTTGGGAGCCGGCGATCGTTCCCCGAGGTCATTGAGCTGTTCCGGGAAGCGGCCGTAACCCCGGCAAAGTTCCTCTGGATCTCGGAAGTCACAGCATCTTGCAGAGTGGGACCGTTAAGCCCTTCGAACAAGAGCATATTCCGAGAACCTTCCTCCTAAGAAGGGGGAAACAGCGACAGCCCTCTCGGTCTTCCCCATCCACTTGCGCATACGTCCTGGCCGGTCCAAGAACCGTGCCTGGGTACGTAGGGCGCTGTGGTGGGATCATGAGGGGCGCACCCCATCACGATCACTCCTCAATACCTCGCTCCTCCCGGTGTAACCCGAGGAGGTTGAAGGTACGGGAGAGGCAGACCTGACGCTCCCTCTTTGCTCGCTGGCATAACCAGCAGGCTGTTGAGGGCTGCAGGCGATCGTCAACAACCCGCGGTGGCGATCGAGCTGCAGGCTCTGGTCGAAACCGCTCTGCTGTTGGAGAACGGCTGGACTGAGCACAGCGGCCCGATCTCGAGTGTCAGAAGAGCTGGTGCTGGTTGCCGTACCCGGTCGCTTTCTTGTGAGAGCGACGGTCAGGCGGACCTGCAGGCTCCACTGTCGCAGTGAGACCGGTGCTTGTCCTCACGGCACGTCACGTCGCTGGTTCCAGCCGTGGCTGGCACCGTGCGAACGGGAGGAGGGGTCTTCCCAGTCTCAGCCCGTGGTCGGTCGTGGACCGTCACGTCCCCGGGTAGCCATCTGTTCACCGCGAGAGTGAGAGCTGGTCTGGTGAGAGTCGCATGAGCGGCTGTCACCAGTCTTCCGCCCCGTGCCGTGAACCTGACGCTGAGCGGACTCAGAGGTCTGGTTCCTGGCTGCACGGTCGCTGGTAGGCGACCGTACACTCGGTACCATCCCGCGAACGAGAGGCCGAGACGACCCTGATGCAGTGGCAGAACCACTGACACCAGGCGAGGAAGTACCGGTGTTAGCGGTACCCCTCTGGTCCCCAGTAGTCTTCTTCCTTGCGGAAGAAGAGACGGGGGCCCCGCTCCGCAAGGACAGGAGGACCAGCGGAAGGAACCCTCCCGTCCCACCGAGGTGAGGACGGGTCCCGAGAAGCTCCCACCGAGGAAGCTTCTTAGGAGGGAGGAGGGCGACCTTCTTCTTCCTCGGCTGTAAAGCCTTAGAAGTCGAAGGGGAAGAGGCGGCGGACCGACGACGATGAAGAAGATGAAGACGACGACCACGACACCTTCCTCTTCTTCTTCGTCAGCTTCCTCAGGACAGACGTAAGATCTGCTATCCGAAGCCACAGGGCCCGGACGCACCTGTATAGACAGACCAAAGTCTGGGGTAGTACCACCACGAACAGGGACGACATCAGCAGGTATGGGCATCCCAGGAACAGCAGGCACGGCCAGCACAGCCTCGGTAGGGACAGCCAGCGCAGCAACGGCAGGAAACAGCCAGCGCAGCAACGGCAGGGGACAAGCCAGCGCAGCAACTGCATGGACAGTCAGCCCAGAATCGGCAGGTACGGCAGGCAGCACCGGAAACACAGGAAGTGGAAAGCAGCAGCCAGCAACATCCTGGTACCGGCGGCAGGTCAGGGGCGAGCTCTAGGGCAGCAGAAGTGTGGTCGCATGCAGCGCTGGGCAACCACGAGCGGCGGCGGCACGCCCCCCTCTCGGTACGGCGAACGGCACTTCACAGCGGCTGTAGGCAAGACTGTTACCACGTGAGGCGAGTACACCAGGTGAGGAGGGAACGTCGTCACCTGGTTGCGTGGTCCACCACTCCATGGGTGACCGCAGTAGGCCCAGATAGAACCGCAGCCCCTGGACACCAGCACGCCCTGCAATTGGAAGGACGCCCATACCTCACCAAGGTCCACGCTCGTGGCAGTAGCACTGCGGAAATAATAGCGATTAATGGGGGGGAAATCCCCTCGTGCGGGGGTTTGATCCCTCCCGAACGAGTGGAAGACCCCTAATACAATTGTACATCGGGCACCGAGCGCCCTCCCCCGCGCTCGACGGATCGGGCGAGGAGAAGAACGCCGATAACCTCCCCCCCCCCCAAGGGGAAGAGCCATCTGTGGGAACTGAGCGTGGGGGGGTCTCGTTCCCCACCCCCGCACAGTACCCATGTACCCAACAACAATATAAGAGCCCGAGAGCAATCGTGCCATCGGCACGAATACAAGGCATAAGGATCAATTCCCTGACTGAGCGGAACTTGAACAAATAATATTGATGCAATCAATAATAAGGAACAAAATGAAAAAGCATCTTTTTCACTTCATACAAATAAAAAGGGGAAGGATCAATTCCCGTGAATAGCGGAACATTGATCCCAGTCAACAATGCAATCTCAATAAAAAAAAATGAAAATGAAAAAGAACTGCACTTGCGATTTCACTTCATTCAAATAAAAAGGGGGAAGGATCAACTCCGGGTAAGCTCGGAACCTGATCCAAAATGAGTATTGCTACAATAAAAAATAATATATGAAAAATGAAAAATACTGTACTTGCGATTCCCACTTTCATACTGAATAAGTTTCCGTGCCGAGCGCATTCGTTCGGCAACGGGCATACAGGTCAAAAAAATATAAATGAAAAGAGCACTTACTTACGATTTTCATTCTACACATTTCCAACCCAATATACGCTCGGAGCGAGCGCTCCCGCCCTCGGCACCGAGCATACACAATACGAGGTCATTCTGAAAATGAATTTCCCACAATTACGCCCTTCAGTCCCGGCACTCGGGTAATCGGAGGGCGTTGTGAAACCAAGATCCTTTAATTCACATTGAATTCAATGAAATGATTGTACTTACAATTCAGTTTCACTAGATACATAGAAAAAGAAAAAACACAATCATGCGAAAGCAAACGACGATGAATCTGGGCAGAGAGCGATGATACACGTCCACACGCAGCAGGCCGAAAGCAAAAAGTGATTTGTTTACCATCCCAGTCGCGCGCGCGCGCGCCTGTCGGACAAGCAGTTAACTACCGAACCCCTTGTTCGAAAGCTTACGACCTTCCAGCTGCCGCTAGTACCTTCCTATTGTAAAAGGACCGAAGGTTTGTATGCGTGTCGAACAAACTTTGTTTATATGCAGGTTTTTAAGTATTTTGTCTGAATCATTATGAAATATTTCATTATGTTTAGATATGAACAGTCCTATCAACCGTGTCAACAGTTATGTTTAGATATGAACAGTCCTATCAACCGTGTCAACAGTTATGTTTAGATATGAACAGTCCTATCAACCGTGTCAACAGAGTATCATCTTGTATGAATGATTATTAATTTTCTTAGTTTTTACATAATACACATACACTGGGCCCCCATATTTGTGTTTTCGGCATTTGCGCACTCATATATTCACAAACTTCTCCATGGACCATATCTACCCATTATTTGCGGGAAATCTGCACATTTGCAATATTTCTCTATGAGATATCAACAAATTACTGTATTTTTCCCAGTGTTTCCCATCAATTTCATGATTAAATGCACTTTTCATGGTAAAACTATTTAAAAAAACCAGATATAACATTTTCAGTGGGTATATTTTTTAGTTTGACCTAACAAAATAGGCAGTTTTAAGCGCTTTTACAGGGTTCTAAGTATTCACGGATTCTAGCTATCGTGTAGGGGAGGGGGGGCGTCTGGCATGCATCCCCCCCCAAATACAGGGGTTGACTCTATGTTAATTTTCAATTGTAATTTCAATCAACCATAAAAACATTTAAGACATACTTTGCTGTTATGTTGCCTTTATTGTTTACAATAATTCCTCAATGTGCAGTAGTTAAATAGTATGTATAAAATACTGTAGTATGCAGTTGTTAATTGTGTATAGGAAATACCAATGGACCCTTGGAAAAATGATATTGTTATGATACAATAAAGTTTCATACATACTTACCTGGCAGATATATACTTAGCTAAGACTCCGTCGTCCCCGACAGAAATTCAAATTTCGCGCCATCGCTACAGGTAGGTCGGGTGATCTACCGGCCTGCCCGGGTGGCAGGACAGGAACCATTCCCGTTTTCTATCATATTTTCTCTCTTCCACCTGTCTCTGCGGGGAGGCTGGGTGGGCCATTAATCGTATATATCTGCCAGGTAAGTATGTATGAAACTTTATTGTATCATAACAATATCATTTTCATACAATCAACTTACCTGTCAGATATATACTTAGCTGATTGGCACCCTTTGGTGGAGGGTAAGAGACAGCTAACTACTGGAATAGACAGGTAAACAACATATGTTGTAGGTATATAAAAAACCTTGGTTCCTACCTGATAGGTGGTAGACTTTGTGGCTGCTGCCCAGAAGTCTGCATCACCTCAAGAAACTTTAGTGAGATATGTGATCTATGGCCAAGAGTTCTTGTGGGTCTGCCGATGGGGTCTTATCCGCTTACTCGGCAAAGCCTAAAAGGACTTTGTCAATGGGTGCTAATCCACTTATATGACAATACACCTTATGAAGGAGCACACAACCGATCCCGATCACCTGATCCTAACCACCATGTTAGTATACTAAAGATTGTTCAGAGTTATCCCCAAACTCTTCACAACAACCAGAACTCAACAACACATTACGCACACATACATAAAATTTTCAAAAAAAAATTAATACTCATCTAATAAGATATCACAAGAGTTCCTTACTGAACAATAGTGAACGGTCGTCAGTGCGACATCTAGCACTTTTGTCAGCAAAAGAAAGTCTAGAACATATCTAATAGAAGGTATGTACAAATTTAAGGATCAGTGTTAGCTCCTATACCCAGGATCGTATCCGCAGACACGAAAGGACTTAGAGAAAAACATTTCTCGTAGGTCACACGAACATCTCTCAGGTAGTGAGATGCAAATACTGAGTTGCATCTCCAAAATGTCGCTTCCAAGATGTTCTTTAGTGACATATTCTTTTGAAACGAGAGAGGCGTCGCTACTGCTCTCACTTCATGAGCTTTCACTCTTAAGAGTCGAAACGCGTTGTCAGGACAGATCTTATGCGCGTCTGTAATGACGTTTCTCACAAAGAACACTAGAGCATTCTTAGACATCAGTCTTGTGGGGTCTTTTACCGCGCACCAAAGACCTTGTCTAGAGCCCCCATCTGGTTTTTCCTCTGAAGGTAGAATTTTAGTGCTCTTACAGGACAAAGAGATCTTTCTGTTTCTCTACCGACGAGACTCGATAAGCCTTTAACCTCGAAGGTCTTAGGCCAGGGATTTGAGGGGTTCTTGTTTTTAGCTAAAAATAAAGCCTTAAACGAGCAAATGGCTGAGTCCTCCTTGAATCCTACTTTATCCTCTAGGGCATGTAGCTCACTAATTCTTTTAGCTGTTGCTAAAAATAAGAGGAATACGCATTTCCTTGTTAAGTCTCGAAACGAAGCCAGATGAGGAGGTTCGAACCTTTCAGATGACAGGAACTTGAGCACTACGTCTAGGTTCCAGCTAGGAGGAGCCGGTTCCCTAGACTTAGTAGTTTCAAAGGATCTTAAAAGATCGTGGAGATCCTTATTATCTGCAAGATCTAGGCCTCTATTCCTGAAGACTGCAGAAAGCATGCTCCTGTATCCCTTAATTGTGGATACAGATAGATGAGAGTCTTCTCTTAGGAACAACAAGAAATCAGCGATTTCAGTCACAGAGGTAGTGGAGGAGGACAACTTCTTAGACTTGCCACCACCTCTAAAAACTTCCCACTTAGGACTGATATACTCGTCTAGTGGAGGCTCTGCGGGCTCTCAGCGATTGCGCTTGCAACCTTGCGAGAAAACCCTCTCGCTCTGACAAGTCTTTCGATAGTCGAAAGGCAGTCAGAGCGAGAGCGGGGAGGTTTTGATGATACCTCTGGAAGTGTGGCTGTCTGAGAAGATCCATCCTTCTTGGAAGGGATCTGGGAAAATCTACTGTCCACTCCACCACCTCTGTGAACCAATCTTGTGCCGGCCAAAAGGGGGCTAACAGGGTCATCCTTGTCCCCTCTGAAGCCACAGATTTCTTCAGAACTTGTACCAGGATCTTGAAAGGTGGAAAAGCGTAGACGTCTACGTGAGACCAGTCTAGCAGGAAGGCGTCGACTATCAGAGCTCTGGGGTCTTCTACCACAGAGCAAAAGACTTCGTCTTTTGGAGAGGAATGTGGCGAAGAGATCCACATGAGGAGTTCCCCAAAGAGACCAGAGACTCTGACACACTTCTGAGTGGAGGGTCCACTCTGTGTGAAGGACCTGGTTCCTCCTGCTCAGCCTGTCTACCCTTACGTTCCTTTCTCCCTGAACAAATCTCGTAAGAAGGGAGATGTTCCTCTGGGAAGTCCAAAGCAGCAGGTCTCTCGTTAGTTCGTAAAGGAACAAGGAGTGAGTCCCTCCTTGTTTCCGAATGTAGGCAAGCGGGGTGGTGTTGTCCACATTTACTTGAACTACTTTGTTTGACACAAAAGGTTCTAGGTTCTTCAGTGCCAGGTGTACGGCAAAGAGTTCTTTGCAGTTTATGTGCCAGGACACCTGTGCTGCTTCCCAGGTGCCTGACACCTCTCTCGTACCTAATGTTGCTCCCCAACCCTTCTCCGACACGTCGGAGTATAACACTAAGCTTGGGTTCTGAACCTTTAGGGAGATCCCCTTGTTCTCCTTCAACGGGGACAACCACCATTCTAGGTGAGGCTTCATCTCCACTGGAATGGGGAAGAAGTCTGATAGAAGTCCGGTCTTCCAACTCCAAGACCTCTTGAGGAAGAATTGAAGCGGACGTAAATGAAGTCTTCCAGAGGAAAGAACTGTTCGAGCGAGGAAAGGTCCCTAGAAGGCTCAACCATTCCTCCGCCGAAGTCCGTTCTTTCCCTAAGAAGAGAGAGACTTTCTCCAAGCCTTTCGAGTCTCTCTTGCGAAGGAAATACTCGAAAACCCAGAGAATCCATCTGAATCCCCAGATAGACTATGTTCTGTCTGGGGGTCAGTTGCGACTTCTCGAGGTTTACGAGTAATCCCAACGACTTGATCAGGTTCAGGGTCAAAATAAGGTCCTCCAAACACTGCCTCTCTGATCTGGCTCTGATGAGCCAGTCGTCCAGATACAGAGAGATATTTACACCCTTGAGGTGAAGAAACCTCGCCACATTCTTCATCAGGCTTGTGAAGACCTGAGAGCTGTGGACAGGCTGAAACACAAGGCCCTGAACTGAAAGATCCTTCCCCCCGTCATGAAACGGAGGTACTTCTTCGACGAAGGGAGTGAATCGGGACGTGAAAGTAGGCGTCCTGGAGATCCAGGGAAAACCATCCAACCTCCTTGGCGCATAGCCGAAAGGACTGAGGCCGAAGTTTCCATGGAGAACTTCTTCTGAACGAATTTGTTCAGAGCGCTGACGTCTAGAACTGGTCTCCAGCCCCCCGAGGCCTTTGCAACCAGGAAAAGGCGATTGTAAAACCCCGGGGAGTTTTGATCCAGCACTAGTTCTATCGCTCTCTTGTCCCACATCTGATCCACCATTAGTCGAAGAGTATCCTCAGCACAGGGTCCCTGTATCTGGCGGACAGTTCCTGCGGAGTTGAAGTCAGGGGAGGACTGCCCTGGAAGGGGATAAGGTATCCCTTCCTTATCACGGACATTGATGAAGCGTCCGTGTTGATACGTGCCCAGGCCTCCACAAATCCTAAAAGCCTGGCACCTACTGGTGTTTGGAGGCGCGTAGAATCACTTTCCCTTCTTAAAGGGACGGAAGGCAGATCTACCTCTCCTCTCAGGAGCCTTCCTTTTTGAGGGAGCTCTGGAGGGAAGGCCTCCTCGAAAGGGCTGAAGAGACGTACTCGCCCTTCTTCTCAACCGTAGCAGCAGGTCTCTTCTTCCTAGAAGACTGAAGGAGAAGGTCTTGCGTCGCCTTCTCAGTTAGTGATCGAGAAATGTCCTTCACCAACTGAGAAGGAAACAAAAAAGTCAGACTGGGAGAGTAAATCAGTGCTGCTCTTTGAGAGTGGAGACCGCCTTGGTCAAGAAAGCACTGAATACCATCCTCTTCTTAAGCAGTCCCGCTCCAAATAAAGAGGAGACTTCTAAGGAGCCATCTTGTACTGCCTTGTCGATGCACGACAATATACAAAGAAGTACTTCCGGATCGAGACCCTCTGAGTCATGAGCTTCTTAGACTCACCCCAAGGGAACCAATCCAAGAAATTGAAGACTTCCAAAACATGGAAGTGTCCCTTGAGGAGATGATCCAGTTCCGAAATGCCCCAAGTCACACGGGCAGAGTTCAGTCCATGTCTTCTAGAAGCATCAACTAAAGTAGAGAAGTCTGCTTCAGCCGAGGAAGGGAGAGAAAGACCCATATTCTCCCCCGTTTGGTACCAAATGCCCCTTCTACCAGCGAGTCTCGCCGGGGGCATGCAGAAGACCGTCCTGACAAGCTCCTTCTTCGTATCCATCCATGCATTAAGTGACTGAAGAGCCTTCTTCATAGAGATGGTAGGCCTCATTTTCAGGAAAGACGAAGACTTAGGGACCTTTGCACTTGAAAACAGAGAGCGCGGAGAAGGAGGAGCGGCAGGAGTTAAGAGTTAAGACTTTGTAGCTTGAGAGTCCTTCCCTACCACGAGCCTCGTCTTCTGAATTCTCGTCTATACAGGAGTTCAAAGGAGAATCCGCATCAAAATCAGGAAGTCTTCTATCTGTGAGAGACAAACTCCTGATAGGAGAGGGACTAAGAGAATGTACAGAGTCCCTCTTGACAAAAGTTGGCGCCTCACGTCTGGTTGGCGCTTCACGCCTGGTTTGGACGGTTTTCACGCTTGGATGAAGCCTTGCGCTTGGCGCGAGCCTGGCTGGCTCCTCGCGCCTGGCTGCTCCTCGCATCTGGCTGGCGCCTCGCGCCTGGATGACGCCTCGCGCCGGTTGGCGTCTCACGCCTGGCTGGCGCTCACGCCTGGCTGGCGCCTCACGCCTGCTGGCGCCTCGCGCCTGGCTGCTCCTCGCGCCTGGCTGGCTCGCGCCTGGCTGGCTCCTCGCTCCTGCCTGGCGCCTCGCGTCTGGCTCAACTCCTCGCGCCTGGTTAAATCCTCACGCCCTGGCTGGCGTCTCTCGCGCCTGGTAGGCTTGTGCGTGGAAGGCTGTTCGTGCCTGAAAGACTCTTCTTGTCTGACTGGCGCCTCGCACCTGGCTGACGCCTCGCACTTGGAAGTAAACTCGCGCTTGGCTGGCGCCTCGCGCCTGGCATATGCCTCTCTTGCGCTTGTTCTGAAATGAAGATCCTCTTCTACATGTTTGGAAGAGAAAAACTTCATGCCTGGAAGGCGCCTCGCGCCTGGCAGGGGAAAGAAGACGAGACTTCTTAACAGAAGCGCAACGTCCCTTCTTGCGAGGAGGATCTCTCGCAAGAACTCCGACCAAGGAGGCTAGCTGCTCTTGAACAGCTAGTAGGATCCTCTTAGAAGCTTCTCCAGCGTCCTCTTCAATGGGAGGAGAGGGAGACCTCGAAGGAGTACGATCCGCTACGTCCATGCAGGGAGACGTCGAAACAAACCTTCGCCTTCTTGACCGAGGAGGGAGCTTCATCAGAGAAGCGCTCAGGGCTCGAGTTAAAAGAAGGTTCTTTCCAATGCCTTTTCAGGGGCCTGGAAAGATCCGAGTCCTTCCACCCTCGTTTAGGTGAAGGAGAGGGAGAAGAAGAGAAATACTCTCGCAGGACGCTTTTCCTGAAGCGGTCCTGAGCAGTCTGTTGCGAGACAGAGCCTGCTGAAGGGACGTCTGACCGTAGGGGATTCTCCACGACCTCCTTAAGGCTTTCGACTTTCCTTCTCCTCTGGGCATGGGAGCTTGGAAGCGGTCTAGGCCTGGGAGCGTCGCAGAGACGATCAAACGCCCCCTCCACAACACTGGAAGCACTCACTTCACTGAACAAGTCACTGTCACTATCCTTACCTTGCAAGGCCGCCATTTTGGATCTCATCCTGTGAATAGTAGCCTTCAGGTCGGCGATTTCAGAGGCCGATTCTGATTGCAAAGCCTGTGAAGGTCCCGATACAGAGGGAGAATCAAAAACATTAACATTAGGAGAGATAGACTCAATAAAAGGCTCAATAGGCCTTGTACACACACCCTTTGATGCAGCCCGTCTAACTCTATCCCTCTCTAACTTCTTCAAGTAAGAAGTTAGTCTTCCATTCTTCAGCATTCAACCTCTCACATTCATGACAGGTATTAGTTAAAGAACATTCAAACCCTCTACATTTACGACATACAGTGTGAGGATCAACCGAAGCCTTCGGTATCCTCACCTTGCAGCCTACATTCACACACATTCTCACACTAACACTTGAATCAGACATTCTGCAGAAAAATAAAAAAGCAAGTCCAAATCCAGTCCACAGTAGCGAATGCCAAAACAACGATCCAAGTACGTCACCAAAAAGTCTGATGAAAAGAAGATCAATAGCTTTGAAATAAGATTTCAGGCCAGGAGGTAAACAACAATGTTGATACCACTGGCGACAGAGAAAATATGATAGAAAAACGGGTGTGGGGGGGGGAAATGGTCCTTTTAGTCCTGCCACCCCCAGGGGCAGGCAGGTAGATCACCTGACCTACTGTAAGCGAGTGGCGCGAAATTTGAATTTCTTTGTCTGGGGACGACGGAGTCTTAGCTAAGTATATATCTGAGACAGGTAAGTTGATTGTATGAAAACCCTAATTTTGGTAAGTTTGATTGTATGTATGATGATTTGCATTTAGCCTACTACACCTTCGCTTCTAGCGGTATTCATAGCCACATATATTGGTCTCACAATGGTCCTAAAGTCAATCATTCATATAGTACATACATACTCTATAGGTTTTAATTCAATGACTATCTGTAAATGTTTATGGTTTTACAAAGACATAAATAATTTAACATTGTGCATAATAATGCTAATAATCCTTTGCTAACACAAATAGTCACTAATATACAAGCTCCTGATAACATACTACAAAATCAAATTGAACATGAAAATAAACAAGCTTATACATGACTACTACTTAAACACTAAAAAAAGTTTTTACTCACGAAAACTTTACAATTTAATGTTAACAAAACCTCCTTCCCAATAAAAACTACTTCACAATCCTTCCCAATAAAAACTACTTCACAATGTGGTGAAGTATGAATCTTACCTATTTAGAGCAAAGCCATACAGAAATCTGATTGCTGGGGTACTGGTATAAATCTTGCGGTTAGGTATAGTTTTAAGGTCGTCAACAAGCTGGACCATTGCATCATAATCCTGAAAATTAAAGAAAACATGATGCATTATGCCTCTTTCAACAAATAAAGGTCACATAAAACCAAAAACCTGAACTGATTTTTACTTAAAACAAAAAAAATTTTTATCTTAAAATATGTAACAAAATAATCAAATTCACATACAGTATATTAAAGCTCAAAGACATAAATGGTATTAAAGTTAATTTAATTATTACCTGGATCTTGACAAATCAGAATTATTAAGATCTTTCTCAAAACATTACAAACACACAGAAAAATGTTGACAGCAACTTGCCTGAATTTCTCGTAATGATATGAGCATGTTTAGGACAACATCACCCGACAATATGTTGGGATCATCGAGACGTCTTCTGAGATTATGTAACTGTTTTTTTAGTTCGTCACCTGAGTAAACCTCCCTTGCTTTCCGTAAATCAGCTAAGAATTTTTCCTTCATGTGTGCTCTGCAAAAGAAAGGATTTGCTCCACTTGAGACAATGCTTTACAAAATTCATTGTCAATCTCAAAACAAGCCCTTATACTTGCAAATACAGGCTAACATACTTCACAATTTGTTTCATAGTAGGTGTTGCTGTTCTTGATAAGCCCATTCTAGACATTCTAACATTCACTGAGTGGCACATTTCATAATTTGTGCTGGGCGTTGTTTTGTTTTATGAAAGGACGTGTGCTAGATGAAATAAGGAAAACTAAGGCCTACAACACATAAAACCATTGCTTTCTCACTCACTCCAGTGGGGTCTAAGACAGTCGGTTGTGAAAGCTGACAAAAACAATGTTCCCAGAAAACATTTGTAACATTCACTTTCTGAGTTTAAAAAAAACATGAAAAATAACTAAGTACAATAATTTTTAAAGAAATTTGTATTTTTTCTAGTATAATAAAAGGGTCATCCAGCGATAGTTGAAGGCAGTTGTTGAACTTCTTGAATAAGCAGTTTACTGGTGATTACAGAGAGTGAAAGGAATAGCCTAAAGGACAAAACAGGGTTGCTGTGGTGGGCGCTTAGATAAAAGGCTTTGATTTATTTACCTGGGAAAAATACAAATTACTGAACTTTAAAAATTTGTCATTTGTTCCTACAGAAGTACGAGCCATCACCTTGTATGTAGAAAAAGACTCACTCCTTCGATGGGGAGTGATCTCCATTAACAGACTGGATGCTGAGAAACCAACATGGATATGTCACGAGCCCAGCTTAAGACATCAAACCTCTTCTAAGACTGGTAGCTCAACTGAGTAGCCATCCCCCACATCACACTAGGTCGAGCACATACTCTGGGCTGAGCTGCTACTTCACAGGCAGGGAGTGGTGGGGTGGTTTTAGAAGGGGTGAATGAATGAGAAACTAGTCACTCTAAACACTCATCCACAGCATTATGCTGCTCTCCAAGCACTTCAGCCACTATATGTCCCAGAGGAAAGGAGTTTGTAATGTCCCAGAGAAAGGGGTTTGTTGAAACCTGTGGCGATGTCCATTACTTGAATAGAATAAGGTAAAGGTGGTCTGATGCTCCATACATCTTCCCTCATTGTCCCTGACTTTGTGCATTTTCACCTAAGCAGTGTGACCGACCACTGTCAGAAGCATCATACGTTCATCTGATACGTCACGAAGACTGAAAGAGGGCAAGGTTTGCCAGTATTAGCGAGAGACACAGACACCCTTGATGCAAGGGGCTTGTTCCTACTCAGTAGGTACTCATGGATCACACTAGGCATACGAGTCTCTCATCAGAACCACCAAAAGATCCTGGTGAGAGAAAATAAAAGCTCCTGTCTGTAACCATACTGTTCATTCCTGAGTTTTGTCAAAATCCCAGGAACTGACAATCATTAAAGCAATACAAACTCCAAATACCAGACAAGAAAGTTGTGATACTCATCAATACACTTCACTGAGGAACAACAGTCCAAAGCATATCTCTAAGATTCCCTGAAACTGACATGCTACGGAAGGCAAGAGTCAAGTCCTTCCCTGGAAATGGAAACCCAAAAGGAGTAAGACTGATTAAAGCTTCTAACTGGTATAGACAGCTCAGCCACAATCCTGAAATCTATAAACCATAGTTTGTAGGCCTGTTCCAGGCAGCCAGTCTTTCACCATAGTGATTGCCAGGAAGCTTGGTACAATTTAAGGTGGATGAGGTCCAGGGTCCACTGAATGGAAGCTTGATTGTTAGGAGTCATCTACATTCATAGGAAGTGGTCCGCTTTCCCATCATGGGAGTGTCAGCCACATGAAATCTCTTTGGGATACTGCAAAGAACCAGCAGATTGGGAAAATCACTTGGCATGAGAGCCATGAGGAGCTACCAGTGTGTTTGAGCCCAGTGTGCATGCCCAGAGAAGTATGGGTGAAGAGCCTCGGCACTCACAATGTAATGCGAGAGTAGGTTAAGCATTCCTCCTGATTGTGAAGTTATGGAAAGGCTTGGGGTGTTAACAAATGGTAAAGGGAAATGCCATGCACAGTGGAAGCAGTTCGCTACATGTCTCAAGTGTATCTATGGTTCAAAGACCATACACACACAGAATGAGGGGTAAAGATGGCTCTACTACAAATGGGAGACAAATCTTCTTTTGTGCCTATTCCTAAGACTTTCTTGTCCAATTAGTACCAAAGGTACAGGCAAGCCAAGGAACACCAGTAATCAGAAAAAAATTCAGAGGGAGTTGATCAGGTTGTATACATGAGTGGTAATGCCAAATTAGTAGAGGTTAGAAGTGAACAGGCACACACATTGCCTATGTACAAACATAACCCTGGGGCTGGTGGGCGAACCACGAGCTGAACTTGAAAGCAGCATGGTTAGATTAGCATCAGGTTATCCCAATGCTGGGGACTTGTACCACGAGGGACACCTGTCACTAGGTTGAACCTGTGACTAAGGTAGTACAATCCATACCACCTGGGCCAAACCAGCAAGCACAGTGCTGGCTCAACCTAACGTTTTGGTGGAACAGTTTGAAACAGGATACTGGGCACTGATTAGTGAGACCCAGGCCAGCCCAGCCATCAACCACACAGGACTACAAGACTACTGCCCTTGTCAGACTGAGAAGAGTGCTAACTCAAAGCCCTACATGGATTCTTGTTAAAGGTTTTTTTTCTTGCAATTTTTCCGCTTTCCTAGCTTGGGTCTTGCTCTCCTCAAACATACAGACTAATCAATGCATAAAGAGTCATTAATGCTGTAGCTGCAGGGACAGGGGCACCGCCTACTGTAATTCCTACCATCCCATGGAGGTCAATCTCCTTAGTGATAGACGCAGCAGCAAAAGAGGGACTCCCAGGGATGTTCAGTAAGTCCCATTCTCTGCAGATGCTTGACTGAAGGCAATGATCGAATCAGGGACCTCAAAATAGTCAAGGGAAAGCAGGGTACACAAATGGAGAGCAGGACCTGGGTAGCAGACTCATTGTCTGAGGAGACACATGGCTCGCAACAAACATCCCCTCCCGACAGAAAGAGACAAACCTTTGAGGAAGGTAGAGGAAAGGAATAGTTGGGAAAGAAAGAAAAGAATTGAAAGGGTCAGGAGTCACCAAGGGAGTACTGTAACCTATCCCAAGGAGACTGACAAGTGCTTCCTTTCCTCTTCGTCCTACTGAACTCCTACCACTGAGAGGGTGACCAACTGATGCACCCCTTGATAAG
The DNA here is from genome assembly GCF_015104395.2 of Macrobrachium nipponense. Taxonomy (NCBI): domain Eukaryota; kingdom Metazoa; phylum Arthropoda; class Malacostraca; order Decapoda; family Palaemonidae; genus Macrobrachium; species Macrobrachium nipponense. The sequence goes on from NC_087212.1 coordinate 49,196,172, forward strand.
GAAGAAGCATAAAATACTTGTGTGAAAAACCATTACCCATATGGAATAAGAAAGCACCCACACAAGCACTTCCACCTGTCGCAATAACTTTTTACTATTTGTTTTTTTCTCCACGACAGAAAAAAACAAGCACCAACACAGAAAAATACTCAGGCTCAACAACAGAGAAAAAAGTACTATACTACCTACAATAGGTGACAACCAAAGAAAAAGTGTTCATTGATGTCAAGCAAGTAGAGAGATTCCCCATTCAAATACAAACCCCCCCTACCACCAGCTAACAACCTTTTTTAAAAACAATTCGAATGACCAACTCCAAATCATGCTGAAAGATATTCTCACATAAGCAGCAATGGTTTGCATTTCAGGAGGAACAAAAACAAAATATTGTATAGTACTCAGTACTTCGTAATCTTCAGTAACTTAAACACCTAAGCACAATGAATCACACAATATAATAGTTAGAAAGGGAAAAAGAATAAAATCTAAGGTTGGGTATTTAATGAGGATTGGCAGCTAGTAACTAAATTGCTTCAAATTGAATTACACCCTGCTAGCTAATCAACTTCAACATTGTCTTGCTGTAACTTTCACCCCTAATTGAAGAAAAAGTGCTATAAAAACTAATCAGTAGAGTATAGAACCCCAGTCCTCGACTGTATTAGAACTCAACATAATCGGATTTTGACGCCAAAATTTAGAGTAAATTTTGCATCACAGCTTAAACAAAAAACCAGAATCCAACCCAATGAACCATATGATTTTTGTAAACAAGTGTTTCCATCAATCGCTGCTAGTTGGTGATGTTTAAAGACAGCTCACTCTGCTGCTATTGTTTAAAGCAAGTACATGCTTGTACAAGAATATTTCCTTAGGTTTTGTGGCTTTCTGAACTGTATTTTGATTCAATCATGGGTCCCAAGACAGCCATTGCAGACAAGCAGAAGAGGAAAATGGTAAGAATCACAACTGAACTTAAGGAGGATGTTACTGAAGAGTATGAAAGAGGCATTTGTGTGACTAATTTAGCATCTTATTTTTAATATTCATCAATTACTTCAATAATTAGTCTTGTTTCTCAATGCTCTATAATTAGCAACAAGTTTTGTGCCTGCCCAGCACAGTATAACATACTATACCTAGCCTAGCACATAGGGATCGGTCACCATCGGTAATATGGCCACATTGAACGTAAGCCATTTTTTTTTTTATACAGTACGTACATATCTAAAAAAAAAAAAAAAAAAGGACGTCTAATATGATGTTATTCACCTCTGAAGTTCTTTAATGTAATTTAAGTGTAATGTTTTGTATAAAAAGGCAAGGGTTAGGGTAATAACTGGTGGTCAAGAATGGATTAATCCATTTGCAGTTATTTCTTATGGTAAAAAATTTATTTAGATCTCGACTGAATCGCATCTTGATGCTTATTCTGGAACAGATTAGCATCAAGGTCCGGGGATTCTCCTGTACTATAAACGACACAATAATGCAGTACCTCCTATGGAGCAAATTCATGAGTGCATCCAATGTACAAAATGAAAAAGTAAACCTTAAGTTAAAACATTAACCAAATGTATCACATTTATTTTCAACATGATCTGTAAACTTACTTTGACTGAATTTTCTACATCCTGTAGCTGTCTACGAAGTTTAGCAGAAAGTAGTATTTTTGAGTCGTGAGGTACTATCTTCATTGCCAATCCTCATACTTGGTTCAGTCATTACGCATTGACCAGAGTCAAAAGTACGATAAGATATAAAAACATAGTTACCACACGAAAGCTGAAAATTAAATACAAAATCAATTAAACATGAAAAAAAAAAGGGCAATATAAACTCATTCTCTTTGAAAAACTGCTTCTTATTTGTTAGTTTATAAGTGACATATATATCTGTACTTCACATAGGAATACCTAATTACAGAAAACACAGAGTTAAGGAAGAGCAGTGGTAGTTGTTCTAAGAGGTAAAATATCTTATGGCCACCCTAAAAATTTCTTACACAAACAATTCCAGAACTTTATCAACATGACACACTAGACAATTACTACTGTACATATTGTATTACAAAATTAAAAAAAAAATTTTTGCAAATGTTAAACACATACAAAATTAAGGCACCTACTTTCACCAAAAATATGATCATCAGTGAAAACCAAATTCTGTGCAAGAAAGTTAGTTGAATAATAACAATGGAATATTTAACAGAAAATTCACACAGTTTGGAAACCAAGTTCTTCAGTTACAGATGTTGAATGAACAAACCCAAAATCCTATCACAGTCCTCAACACAGCCATCATACAAATAATCCCTACCACAATACATTCACCAGTGAAGAACCATGATGGCTTAGAACCAGCTTGATCTTATCATAATTTTCTGAAGAATGGCAGGTTATCTTTGCATAAGCTATTATGTAAATGATCCCAAATGGATGTATAGGAATAGTAAGTGAACAACAATTAAAAGAAAAAAAAAAAAAAAAAAGTCTAGATTCTATTTCTGCATTCATCAAATGTTGGAATTACAGTGGACACCCCATATTCGTGGGGGATGCATACCAGAACCCCCATGAAGAGCTAGAATCCGCAAATACTTAGAACCCTTATAAAAAACCTTAAAACTGCCTATTTTGTTAGTTCTAACTCAAGAAAAACCCACTAAAAATGTTTATAGTACCTGGTTTTTTTAATCGTTTTATTACAAAAAGTGCATTTAATCATGATATATGTGCTTTTCCTGTGAATAATGGGTACTATATAAGGTACATAGAGAAATCCGCGAATACGTGAGTCCGCTCCACGAATACGTGAGTCTGCGAATCCAGTCTGTGAATAGCGGGGATCGACTGTAATAACAATTTGCATATGAAACAAAAACAGATGAAACACGTTCATAGTTACCTTTAAAGGCATTGTGACTTCTGAATCATAATCTTTGTAAAGGAGGATATTCTCTCTCACGTTAAAGCTCTCCCGAACACCCATGTGATAAAAGAGAGTGCGCTGCTGAAGAACGATGGAAAGGTCAACAATAGCAACATCAGCATTGTAAAACTGGTCGAGAACATTTGTTTCCCCAAAGTCCAGCTTTTCAAACTGTAGAAGGATAAAAAGACGTCTCATACTTTCACTTATATTAATATATGAGACCTAGACCAAAGAAACTTACATAAAAAAAATGATATTGTTATGATACAATAAAGTTTGTTCATACTTACCTGGCAGATATATATATAGCTGTATTTTCTGAAGTCCGACAGAAATTCAAAAACTTCCGGCACACACAGTGGTCGGCCAGGTGGTTAGTACCCATTCCCGCCGCTGGGAGGCGGGTATCAGGAACCAGTCCCATTTTCTATTCATAATTTTTTATTTCCACTGTCCCCTGAGGGGAGGTGGGTGGGTACTTAATTATATATAATCTGCCAGGTAAGTATGAACAAACTTTATTGTATCCATAACAATATCATTTTGTTCATGAAACTTACCTGTCAGATATATATATAGCTGAATCCCACCGTTGGACGGTGGGAAGCGGGGAGAATAGAAAGGATTTTGGGAAACAAATGCATGCAGATGATTTACATCTTGGTTCCACCTGTTAGCATTGCTGGCTTCGTGGTTATTGCCACGTAAGTCTGCTTGTGCTACTAGAGTTGCCAGCGACGGTAGAGACCTATATAGCTGGTGCACTCCAGATGATCTGTCAACAGGGGCGAGACCACGACCGTGACTAGACCATTATTGACCATACCATGAGGGCTAAGAAGTAAAATAAATATATATATATATATCACCACCTGACCAACCTAGCCAAAGTTAAGGTGTGTTAACTAAGGCTTAAGAGTTAAGAAGTCACCGTTGTCGGCGACTCAACTACTAAATTAAGAGCTCTTCCTAAACCATTTTTCTACAGATAGGATGAGTGGTACTACTTGCCCCCAAGATTGTGTCTGCAGACAGTATGGCCCTAGCGAGCAGCAGATCTCATATGCCATCTTCACATCTCGCAGGGAGTGTGAATTGAACACAGAGTTGCTTCGCTAAAACATGGTACTCAGGATGTTGCTGAGTGCCCATGTCTGTTGAAATGCTTCCGAGGCCGCGCCCCTCACCTCGTGAGCATTCAAATCAAAAGATTTCAAATCTTTGTGCCAACACAATGAAGGAGCTTTTTTGAAAGAAACTCCTTAACAATAAAGCCAGGGTGTTCTTCGATATGGGCAAGTCTGGTCTTTTCGGAACACTGCAGATTGTCCGTACGACTTCGACTTTCTTGAGTTTTATGTAGATAAAAACTTGAGACACCTGACAGGGCACAGGACTCTCTCTGGCTCCTGCCCAATAACGTTGTGCCATCCTTGATTCCAAGCTCCTGGCCCAAGAACAAGACGGGTTTCCATTCTTAGGCCACAACGGAAGGCTTAGAGAACGCACCGCCTTGTGTTCTCTAATGCCAAAACTTCTGACGATGGCTGAAAACCTCACTAACCCCTCTGTTCGTATCTAGGGTGGTTAGAAAAGGGCCTTCCTGATCACGTGCAAGAAGTTAACAGGTAGGAGATGTTCGAATGCTTTGACATCAAGAACTTCAGACTATGTCTAAGTTCCATATTGAAAGCTTCGATCTGGACATGCACAGTCAGTCAGTCTGTACTAAAGTCAGGTGACCGACCAGTTGACCAGTCAGACGCATCAAGGACAGCAAGGCTGTACCCCTGAAGACCATAAGGCACTATTCTTCGCTGAAGGATGAGTGTCTGGACTGCCTGGGCGATTCAAGCTAAGCAAACCTTGGGGTATGACGCAACCCAACGTCGTTAGCGAATCAACTCCTGAGCCACTCTGACTCAAGCTTCTGTGCCAGGAGAAAGGAGCGAGGAGCAAAAAAGGCGATTCAGTCCCGAAGGACGAATGCCTGACAGTCCAACCTGGTCTCATGTTAAACGATCATCGGGGGTGTGTAAACGCAAACCGACTTCGTCAACAAGAAACTCAGGGCTACTATGTGTCTCCTGATCTCGCACGAGTGTCTGACTCGAGAAAACAGGTGAGACAAAAAGTAGATGGTGAGCGAGTTTCGAGATTCCACAGAACTCAAAGATCGTGAAGGGCTTTGTTGTTTGACAGAAGCAAATCTCTGAGCCAAAAGGCCGTCAACAACATATTTGCGTATCTTTAATAGTTGTGACTGCCAGCTTATCCCATTCTTCAAACGGAAAGGGAAGACGGCAATCTTATGCTGTCACACATCTCGATAGTCTGAACGTAGTCAGGACTCAGAGCGGAGAGGTTATAGGTACCTTTCATGATAAAGTAGACCGACTCTCCTCGGAAAAGGTTCCTTGGAAGGACGTGACCTCTGTGAATCTAGGATCTTGAATGGAGGCCCAACATGGGGCGATTAGCGTCATTGTCGCTCCCTGTGATGGTATAAATCATCTTTATTACATTTCCTAAAGCGTTTGAAAAAGGGGAAAAGAGACTAAACATCCATCCCTGTTCAATATCATAGCGAAGAGATGTATGAAAGGACGTCCCTAAAGTCTCCATAACTCTCAACATACTTCTAAAGAAAGATTCCACTCGGAAGTCAGTAGTTGCTGCCGTCGATCGAGACGATTCGTACGGACTTTTGCAATCCTGTAACGAACCTCTAGAGGATCGTTACATTCTACGTCTGTTGTTATAATAGGCTCTTTCTCGTAAACCCGAACAGGGACCGAGAGAAGATACTTCCTAAGATATGAGAGAGCTGGAAGATCAGAGTTGATATGGACCACTGGTTCCAAAAACTCGTTTTCCAGGACTGGAGGGACGACAGAATTGCTTCCACTTCTTTCAGATTATGATCCAGGACATCTGAAACCCTCTCCAGATGTCCGGCACCTTCTTTCTATCACCTCAAGTGATACTTAACGCACCGAGAGATGTTCCAAAGAATCATTCCTAGATCTTTAATAAAATTTCAGTTTCCGGTAGGTAAAAACTGTAGAGGTCTGAATTGCAGTCTATTCAGGGAAACAAACTTCTTTAGGAAGAAATGGTCCCCAGCAAGCTCATCCATTCCCTCACACAGTATGTTACTTCCCTAAAAAGGCTGCGCTTTGCCTAAGCAGGAGAGCAATATATAGTGAAATGTTGCGGTAGACTCGTAGTCCTATACGTGCGGTAACGAGCACCGAAAGGAGTAAGAGATATCTCTGAGAACATAGTAAGGCAAAAGAATGCAATGTTTATTCATTCATGTAAGAAATCCCCTCAATCTAAGGCTAAAGTCCGTGATTGTAGGGCAGAGATACAGTTAGTCAGTCAATCCCGCAGGAGAGAGAGAGACGTAACTGCCAGACAGAGATACGGTTAGTCAGTCAATCCCGCAGGAGAGAGAGACGACTAACCTGCCAGCACAGAGGATCGGTTAGTCATCCAATCCCGCAGGAAGAGAGACGTACCTACAGCGCAATGACACGACGAGTCTGGTACTGCCTGCCGTTTGGACTGGCGGAGAGGACAGTGACAGCAGCAGCTTACGATCGTCGTCTCTTAACTTTATGCCTGGGTGCCAGCTACCCTATTTCTACGAAGAAATAGGTCCGTAATTTTTAGCATAAAGAGACTCTCAAGCTGGTATATTTAAGCGAAACAGAAAACGCTAAATATATAGATGCGTTTGTGTCGTCATAACACTACCATACAACGGTAAAAGATAAATCGGAAAAACTCCTGGAAGGCTGCAGGGAGTAACGATTAAATGTCCTTAAATTAATAGACAATAGACCTCTCGGTTGCCATCCGAAGAGGTAACTACAGCAAGCGATATGACTTGAGCCAACCAGTAGTAAAATAACGCAAGGCAAAATATGATATTATATTTGCAATAAAGTTTTTTTTTTTTTTTTTTTCATACTTACCTGCAGACTATATACTATAGCTGAATTCGGAAATACAGCTACATACATATCTGACAGGCAAGTTTGTCATAAACAAAACTCAAGAGAATTGAAGCGGACAGCTCAAGCTTCTTATGTTATTGGACATAAGCGTTCATTGACGTAGTCTACAAAGTTCCTATTTCTTGTACGAGTCTGCGAATGATGAATGAAGAGCTCTTCCGAATCTTGTCAATAAGAGCTTATCCGCTTACGCAATATAAAGTTAATGAGAGTTTGTCAATGAGAACTACCCATTTACGGGACAAAGAGATAATTTGTCAATGAGGGGATACCCACTTACTTGACAAAACGATAGAATATTGTCAATGGGGAAATCAATGAATTGACAAAACGTAATCCAGGAAGTCGAGCATTTTATTTTCGATTCCCATCTCAAACGAGGGAAGGGGCAAGAATCCTGTTAAGAGACGCTTCTTACGACAGTTAGAACGACGATGTTCAATTCGGCAGCGTAAGTCCCGACTAGGAACTAACAAAATCTATCATCTGAAAAGCCCTTTCAGATGGGCTAAAAAGCTTGCAAATTATCCTGGGAAGAGGAAGAAACTCTCCAACCAGCTTCCTCTCCCGTATCAAAATTTATTGGCAGTATGGCAAAGGAAGTGTCTTTCTTGAGCTTTCCTCCTTTTGATGAGTGCCTTTGCAAGAATCCTACTGAACGTTGCCGAGAGTCCTGACGTGCAGGACGTCGAGCTTTTACATAACCATAGCTGCCTTACCGCAAAGTCTTGACTGCGGTAGAGCAAAAGAGATCTTTCCTTGAGCTTTCCATAACTCCATCCAATCCTGGACTTTACGAAAAGCAATATTACTGACAAAGACCTCTATAAATCACGAAACCCGTGGTCTGCTGGGTTTCGAAAACGAAGTTGCCTTTTTCCCTTTAAGCTTCCTCCGAAGCACTGCTTACTTCACATTCTTCGCAGGCGAGTAGAAGGGATCACCGAAGTTAGGTAAAAAATCTTTAGGCCCAAATCAGCTTGAAGACTTCAACAGAAACGTTCAGCCAGGCGACACACCTGGCGTGCGCGCTCGGCGTCCACTGACTAGCAGCGAGCAGCTGTTTGTCCATTGGCGAGCAGCGAGCACTCTCGGCGCGCCCGCTCGGCGTCCACTGGCGAGCAGCAGCACGTCTCTGGCGCGCCGCTCGCGCTCGGTATCCACTGGCGTGCGCTCGGCCTCGGGAGTCGGCGTCTACTGGTGCGCGCTTGGCGGTGACCCGCGGTAAGCGCGCCTGGCGTCCATCCGAAGTCCCGTCCAAGCCGAGCGTCAAAAAAAAAGCGTGCAGAAAAGTGTCACGCTCCTGACAGCGTCAATGCAAGCGAAACTGCCTTCAGGAAGAGCATTAGACATCTCGGAGAGAAAACCGACTGCACGAAGCAGTCTCAGGTGAAGGGTTGATCGTGTGAGAATACGCGGGGCGAGGGAACGCCTTCTTATTCTCACAGCAACAAAGCTAGGACGTCCGCGCTCAAAAAGCGTCCTGCTAATATGACTTGCTTTCCCTTTTCTCGGTGGAAAGACGTACACGAGTTCAGGCGACGTTCGCCTTCTTACTTCTCACTGCAACGCATGACGAGAGAGAGAGAGAGGACGTGAAACGTCCTCTTTCTATAAAGCTTCTATTTAGAGGGCGCGAGTCCTTCCGAAAGCTCCAAACCCTGCGCAGGGAGGACGCTTCGGAGGACGAGAAGCAATCCTTCAGGATTCGTGCACGCACTTTGGCAGCCTGGGAGTAACTTCAGGTCTGCGAAGGCACATCAGATCGGTGGGAGTTCCTCGTAACCCTCCTTCGGCTTTCGACATGCTCTCTCCCTGTTCCTGGGAGTCAAGCAGAGGTCCCGGCCTAGAGGCGAAATAAGGCCGATCTGACGCACCCTCCACTACACAAGGGGCACTGTCACTGCACTTAGCCACTTCACTTTTGCTCCAAAGCCAGCACTTTCGATTCTAAGTTACGAATCGATAGAGTATCAGAGAAAGGTCAATACCCTCTACAGAAACGTTTGTTTTTAGGGCCCGAAGGCAACATTACAGGGTTAGGAGTAACAACTACAGAAGTAGCACTTTTCACCACAATGATAGGAGAGCGAGCACCTTAGATTCCAAGATACAGATGGAATCTATAACGTAAAGGGCATTACCTCACGAGACATATTTATAGCCCGTAGGCCATACTACAGGGTTAGGCAAAATAGTCTACAGGTAGGTTAGCCTACCCTGACTTTGTTTACTGATTAATTGCATACATATGAATCATACGTCTTCCTTATGGAATTAGACAAAGTCTCACACTCCTTACATGACAAATCTCAACAAAGAAGCAAGACACATAGCCCTCGTGGCATATCGAGTGCGGAACTACCGAAGCTTTCGGTAGCCACACCCTATCTTAGCAGACAACACCCTCTGAAACTAGCCTAACTAGATTCAGATATACAAAAATGAATCATTATTCAAAACAATTTAAGATAGCGTTATGCCTAGCCACAAATCCAAGTCAATAAATCAAAAGACAATTAGGATATTTAGCGGCCATGAAGTTTCAAAATCTAAGACGGACGGAGGTACTGAAAACAGGTGTTTCCAGCACCGGCGACAGAAAATTATGAATAGAAAATGGGACTGGTTCCTGATACCCACCCCGCTCCCAGCGGCGGGAATGGGTACTAACCCACCTGGCCGACCACTGTGTGTGCCGGAAGTTTTTTGAATTTCTGTCGGACTTCAGAAAATACAGCTATATATATATCTGACAGGTAAGTTTCATGAACAAAATGTTATTCACAATCTAGCATAACACAATGTCATTATTTACAGTAAGTAAAATAGGCACAGTACAGATAACAACATACAATTTTCAGTAGTTGAACATCAAATGCACAGGCTAATTTTTTACAAAAAAAGCAGTACAAAGGATATAGACACAACAATGCATTACTATAAGAAGCAAAGTTAGTTTTTGTTTTTCACTAACTCTGACAGTTATGATTCAGGTACATATTTTCATATCTCTCCATGTCATTAAACTTCAAATATTTACTACCATATTCTTTATAAAAGAAAAAAATTCAACCTCACTGCTATAAGGTTTCATCATTAACTAGATTACGGTACATATGTACTTACTCTTTAATGCGGTATTTTACAGGCTACCTTGTACAGTATTACAATGTCTTCGAATCAAGATAAGAAAAATTCTCAATTTGCTTCTATAATTATAAGTAACTGTCAGTTATAAACTATTCTGAATAGAAGAAAATGAATGACAAGAAACTTTAGGAACAGGTTGATTCTATTATGTAAACACCTGAACTGCACTTACGTAGACTACCTGAGTAGTAGCTATCTCTCATATAGCAAGTGGAGCCAGATCAAGCACTGGTACTTCTAAAGTAGGAGTGCCACTTACACTGTGCTTTGCATGGTACACTGTAGATGTTGCTAATGGTTCTTTGCTAGGTTTTTTCCTGAGCCATAGCTGCAGTGCTTTCTGCCTTTTACTTTCCCTACTCCTATTTCCTTAGGTCTCTTGCTATTCAGCATTACTTCTTCAAGTTTACCTTGCTTTCATATTCACCTCTCAATCAAAAAGTAAATCCTTTAGTAGAGCCCCATTACTCTACGAATTTGACACACTGGTCCTCCTGATATTACAGCACTAATATAACAACAACAGTTTCTATTCATCATTTCAAGAGTTATTAAACCAGTGATATGGAACTTAACCAAAAAATTATTCATGTATAATTAATAGTCACAAATAGAGTACACAATATGTAAACTTTGGCAAACACATTAGAGATGCCTAGTTAATAGTATATAAATTCTATTGCATGGATTAAGGAAAGTAAAATGATGAATCCAGATTAAAACAAAACTGTACATCTAAAATTATGCAGAAAGATTATCTGATCACACCAGTTGACTCTTTGACATAGTATACAAGCAGTCAAGAGGAAAGGCATTTCTAAAGACAGAGTATGCCACTATTTAGTTGATGAAACCTGAAAGTTGATTTTCTCACTGGATATGGAAGCAATTGGCATTGACAGCTAGGCAGCTGGCTTTGACTTCATCCCATGCTTTTCTTCGTTGATATTGGCGTTCAGTGTGACTTAGATCTAACACACAGACAACATCCATTCGAGCACGAACGCCTGCTAAAATGACCGACTGACCAGAATGGTCACTCTTGCTGCCTAAACTATCTGTCATCGTGGGTATCTGTAGGAACGAATTTACAATTTATATATGAAAAAATAAAAAAGGAATAAAGTCACAAAAGAAAAAAATCAGTACAAAAGGAAAAGACTGCAATAATGAACAAAATTATATTTCTATAATAATATTTTGGTATATAGTACATACATATTTACCAAGTAATTACATTGCTGTAAGCTGCTACTTTACGAAAGCTTAAAATTTAGAGATTTGCAATAGCTCTCTTTTGTTTTTGGTGTTGGTACCTATGTAGTCCCGCCAACTTTCGGGAATGAATAGGTACAACACAGTTGAAGAGCTCAATTCATTTGTGCTCTGTCCATAAGCGGCTCAAAATACTATCGAGCCATCATTGGATAAGTGTAAATGACGGATCCTCTACTACTGGAAAACCTAAATCCATCTGTCCCTACTGAGGGGGTAAATGAAACTTGGAATGTGGCAATGGACGCTTCTCTTCTAGTGCCAAATGAGTGGAAGCATGCATCAACACCGGTAAGCCTTAGGACTCCAGGTGTGTGGGCACTGGACACCTGAACACAGAAGTCTCTAACAAAGCGCATTTAGCAGAAGCTGGATCCTTGAATGCTGAACGCTCGGATATTGGGCATTAGAACACTGCTCGCTCTGATACAGAATACTCATACACTGGGTGGCATTTGGCCAACAGGCGCTCGGACACTAGAAGTTTGGGCGCTGGACACTTGGAAACTGGCGTTTTCAATGATCGTCCAACGAGTCCTGGGTGTTCAACAGACTCAGTGAAAGGGCAACTACCTGTGAGCAAAACCCACTGACCTCCCTTGGAGTGCCAATTAGCTTCCTCCTAGGGGGAGGAGAGTTTAGCAGGAATCTTGGTCTAGGAGCATTGGTGGGATGGATAGCTACCTCCTCACTGCACTTGCACTAAAACTATTCACTTTGTTCATAAGGATTTTCACTGCAGTCCCAATTTGGTCAATGCTGTTCACTAACAGATCAAAATTTTTAAAAAGTAAATTGTATTTTTCTTAACTATACAAACCTGAGGTCCTTTACATTAGGAATTACATACTTTCAGTGTAGGCTGGAATATGGCCATGAAATTCTTGAATAAGGGGGTTAGGCAGTAACTACTGTCTGGTAATCGGGTAGGCCCACCTGCCCAGACGTAAACACATACATCTTCATTGGAAGATGGCCGAAAGCAGTGGAGTGTTTACATCTGGGCAGGCAAGCTTACCTTCCTACCAGATGGTAGTTACTGCCTAATCACCATGTTCAAGAATTTAACGGCCATATTCCAGCCTACGCTGAAGGTAATTCCTAATGTAAATGACTGAGGGTTGTATATCTTGTAGGAAACAACCAAACTTTTGGTCTATCTGCACTTTCAGACTGGCAGTGACACTCGGTTCAAAAGAAAGGGAGTCAGGAATCTGAGTAGAAGAGAAAGTTGGAGGGCTTGAAATAGGTGAAAAAGCAGTCAAATGAATAGAAGGTACAGGAATATTAACATTATCATTCTTAGCTGAACTCACCTAAGTAGAGACCCTAGACTCGGCTCTAGCAGCCGCTTTCCTATTCCTGTCACATTGGAGCTTAGCTAAATGAGCTTTTAACACCTCCCATTTTCTCTTGCCCCAGTCAACACTCGTCACAAGAAAGAGTCAAAGAGCAAACTTGCCCTCTACATATGCAACATACAGTGTGAGTGTCATATTTAGCAGAAATCAGTCTGCAAAATCTAATACGTACTGGGTAAACTAGAATCTGACATAATGCAAATCAAAAAGTCACAATCAGTAATAATAAAAGCTAAGCTAATATAATTAGTGCTACCAAAACAACTGAATACGTCACCAAACCAGCAAAAGACACAACCAAAATTCTAAGAGCTGCTCAGCAACCATGTAACGTCATTGACCGGCAGAAACAAATGGAGCTCTTCAGCTGTGTTGTACCTAGTATTCACTCCCAAAAGTGGGTGGGACTAGTTACCTACACACAAAACAAAAGAGCGCTATTGCAAATTTCAAAATTTTAAGTTGCTGTAAAGTAGAAACTTACAGCTATGTAATTACTTTGGTAAGTTACTTATATAAAAAAAAACTCTTTCTCAAAACAACAAATTACGTAGTATTCTGATTCATTAAATATAAATACTAGTATCCAACAATGCAAGCACAGTAGGGATGTGTAGGAAGAACTGGCTATTATGGATCCAACAACATATGAGGATACAGAACATTAGTAGGTATGTATCTTAAATGCATGGTATTCTCAACTCTGGAAGGTTTTTAGTTGCAGGCACAGGTGGACCATCTTCCATAATTTCAATTGGGTTCAGAGCAATGATCTTTAAATTTCTGGTTATGAAACAAATCAACTTAACCAAAATCATCATTATAAACTGTTCTGTATTTCCACTAATTGGGTTAGATGTGAAATTAGTTCTCTGTACACTCTCCATCCTGTGCACTTTTTGTGAGAACTCCCATTGAGTCTAGGTCTTCACCTGTCCTTTTTTCATGATTTCCATGGATTTCTACAACCCTCTGAATAATTGCTTCCCTATCTACAGATTTTCATAGTAAACATTCCA
>NC_087212.1:49210438-49255332 GCF_015104395.2 Macrobrachium nipponense
GCTTGAAAGAACACATTTTACTGTTGGTTTCACGCCGTATATAAGATAAATAACGTAAAGTTCGTTATTACGATGATATAAAGGATTACGTATTGCGAACGGAAATCACGTCAGTAATTTTTTACGCAATAAACATGCGCCAACGTAATCTGTTAACTAGAAAAATAGTAGTTCACATTCACAACGAGACATATTCAATAAATATTTCACCATAAAAAACACGCCTGTATAAGGAAAAATAACTTTAGTCTCATATAAGTCAAGTATCTAGATTATTCGTTTATGCTAACTAGAAACAAGAGCATTTGCTCAGAATTGCGTTATGGTGAAACAGACTCGTATTCATCAGCTGATTTCAAAACCACAACATTGGCCGCTCCGCGGAAATACGGGCTTAAGTTTGCCGTAGTATTTTAAAATACAATAATATGAGAAGACATACAATAATTCTTGGATACAGTGAAATAATGTATAACTTTTTAAAGGATTTATGGAAAAGATGCATAATTAATAAAATAACACAATGCATTTTTCGGAACTGGCGGACAAGAACGGACATGAAAAACCATCCCCACCTGACAACGTGCGCGTAGTTACAAAGGCTGCCTTAATTTGTATCTTATTTCTGTACAAAATGAAAATAACCTTACGCAATATATTTTCATACACATTTTAAACATAAAAGCATAAACATTTGAAAAATCGACACATCGATTGGTAATTTGCACTTTTTTTTTTTTTTTTTTTTTTTTTTTTTTAACGATTTTTATTTTTTGGAAGAGCGGGCAGACGGCGGCAAAAAAAGTGCAAATTAGCGATCGATGTGTCGATTTTATAAAATGTTTATGCTTTTATTTTGTTTTAAAATGTGTATGAAAATGTATTACGAATAGGGTATTTTTATTTCTGTGCAGAAATATGATAAAAAAGGCAGCTTTTGAAACTCCCCCTTCAAGTTATCGACTACGATGTTTTTTTTGTTTTTCAGGTTCATTCTTGTATGCCGCCGCGGCATACAAGAATGAACTTGAAAAACACATCGTAGTCGATAACTTGAAGGGGAGTTTCAAAGCTGCCTTTTTATCATATTTTCTGCACAGAAATAAAAATACCCTATTCGTAATACATTTTCATACACATTTTAAACATAAAAGCATAAACATTTATAAAATCGACACATCGATCGCTAATTTGCACTTTTTTTAAATCGATATTTTTCGGAAGAGCGGCAGCGGCGGCTTACAAGAAAGAACATGAAAATACATCGTATTTGGTATCGTGAAGGAGGGCAGTTTCAAAAAGCTGCCTTTGTATCATATTTCTGTACAGAAATAAAAATGCCTTTCACGTAATACATTTCCACACACATTTTAAACAAAAGCATGAACAATTATGAATCGACACATCCATAGCTAAATTTGCACTTATGTAACTCGATATTTTCGGCATAGAACAGCGTCAGAGGCATATATTTTACGCTAATACCTACGTAATAACTCTCCATAAAATTTGTTAATATAATTTGTATAACCTTTATGGTCTGAACGGCATTTCTACATATGTATGAACTCGTTAGACAACGGGCGCTAGCGGCGCTGTTAACTGAAATTTGTGCCATAAAGATACCTTTAAATGCCTTATTTTTTTAATGAAATATTTTTGACGACCGCCGTGTAAAACCGATTCGCCGTTGAGTGATTGCGCCGTTAACCGCGGGCCTCCTGTATATATATATATATATATATATATATATATATATATATATATATATATGATATTATATATATATATATGAGCTGATTCGATAGTTTTAAATATGCCTTCTCCGTGATATTCTGAAAGTTCCGTGAAACCGTTATAAGTGATACTGCGTGTATGTGTAATCAAAACAAGTCAACCGCCAAAGACGTTACAAGTTGGGCGTGGCTTGGCAGTTTCAAAAGAGTGGCCACGTATCTCGATATCCCTTCGTGATTGGCCCTTGTGTCTTAGGAGCCAGAATAACCAATCAGCTTCTTGCATAATGATGCCATCTGAAAAGGGGCATTTGAAACAGGCCGGGTCTACCGGTCAAATCAGTTCGTCAGCAGTCGCATACAGTACAGACTGACTGGGCCGAGACATGAGTGCCCAGTGGCCCGCGCACATTCCCGTCGGCCGCCACACAAAGCCATGCGTCACCATGTAGTGTCAATAACAGTCTAACCTGCCGTCCGTTGTGCACTAGTATAGTTAAAGTAATTATTACAGGCCAACTGTGTAGCAAAGAAGAATACACCCTGTGTTAAACGTTTCATCGATTATTATTTTTGCATGACCTCTATTGCATGCACGTGAACTTATCTCTCTCCTGTTTTTCTTCATATCCCGAACCCACAAATGACCGAGATCAGGTCTATATGTATTTATATATGATTATAATATATAATAGTATATTATATACTATATAATATATATATATATTACACACATAAATATATATATATGATATAATATCTATATATATATATATAGATATATAGTATATATAATATAATAATATTATATATATATACACACACATAAATATAATAATATATATATAGTATATAATGAATTATATATAATTAATATCTATATAATATATATTAGATACTATATATTAGATATATATATATAATTATATATATATTATATATTATATAATAATTATCTATATATATATATATATATATATATATATATATATATATATATATATATATAGATATATATATATATTATATATATATATATATTTTTATATATATATATTATATAGGTCTTGGGTGGCAACAGGTGCCTGGGTGAGCACACCAGAAAGAGTGAAAAATCATCTTACCATAACAATGAACACTTTCTTACACAATTTGTATTTTTCATAGCTAACAACCTGCAGTCTGAACTTATGGACAAGTCTTCTAGTGCCAGCTGGCCCTCGAAAAATTATCTGTGAATTAAGACTCAAGTTCGTTCTGCATATGAACAAAAAGTAGTTTTAAACTAGATCAGAAAAGATGTTTCTTCACTTAAGCAGAACAACTACCAGGAGGAAAGTGAGCTGAAAATATCTCTTATATCTCTTACTACCAACATGAAAATCCCATTGATTAGATTACCATCCTCATAAATCTACAAGTTAAATGAGGGGAATAAAACTGGTCCTGTCAAGTGCTACATAAATGGTGAGGATTTCTGAAAATATTAGGCATAAAGCAACTCAGCACTGACTTGGCAACCGAAAAAGCTACCATTAATACCATTATATAATGCATAAAATTTTTTAGGTCAGCTTTTCCCCTTATGGAATTAGGCATGAATGATTTCTCTCAACTTTACTTGGTCCTGTTCATATTCTGTCTTGATTTTAATTGGGTCCAATATCTTTATATTCATCACTTTTTCCACGATTTTCTGGCCTTCCTACTGGTCTTTGTCTTGGTACTTCCAAGGACACTACTTATCTAATAAATGTTCCTCATCCTTTCTTATTACATCCAAACCATTTCAATCTTTTGAAATCTCAGCCTATTTTTTAGACATCACATCTCTGCCACTTCCTTGTTCATAGGATCTTCCCACCACATTTTGGCCAATAATCTTCTCTTTCTACAGATGCATTACTATTTAAAAATCTTCATTTCCTTTATCAGTGCCCCTGTTTAGCTGTATCTGGTCATACAGACCTATGTACCTATCATAACTCTTTTTGCTCTCTACACATGGAATATTTTCATGTATTAGTAATCCAGCTAATGATTCCCATTTTTATACAAGGTGCTACTCTACATCTTACAGTCCTTTCAATCCTGCCTCTTGTTATTTATGCTCAAGGCTATTATTATTTTAAAGAATAAGTTTATCCAGACTTCTGAGCCAAATAGAGGCTCTTCACAGGCTGGTGTTCTTCTTAAAAAATCTGGCTATATTTACCACAACATCATTCTCCACTTTTTTCTCTTCCTCATTTGCTTTTATGACACACTGTGTAATCCCATGCATCTCTTGTAACTACATCTGTTACATTTGGTGCACAACACATAATTCACATTAACCACCTTTCTCATACCAGCTGTATAACTACATTCTTTTTTTTTTTACTTTCTTCTTTGCCCTAGCAATACATGAAGTACACAAATACAAACCACAAAACTAGCACACAAAACAACTTTTAATCATTAAGGGTAACACACCATACATTACAAAACATATAACAGGTGCAACATGAACTGCATCTCTATGCCAATACTACCAAGAATGTACAGAAACTTATGGACACACACACTCACATAAAATTTGTTCAAAGACAAAAGAAAAAAATCTTATATACACAAGTAAACTGAGACTGAAAATGCAAGGTAAAACTATAAAGCCAAAAAATCTTATGAAACAGAAAAAGTTAGAGTAATATAAAGAAAGAAGACTGCTCTCATGCTAAAATACTCAATACTAACCACCTAACTCGACTTGAAAGCCCTTAACCAATACTGATCACCAATAAAATGAACTGATTGTATAGTATAAAGCTAACCGGTTACAACCTGAAAGCAAACTAGCTACTGCACATTTCCTAGTTAAAACTGACAAAAAAGGGGGAAAAGAAAAACACTGGAGAATCCACAATATGAACCTAACTGAAGAGAACAAAGCTGTAATTAAAAAAAGCGTTTTGAAATACTTCTGTGGCAGTGGAGAAAAATCCTCTCCTGGCCAAATGACACAACATTAACAGGAAAACTAGAGTGGAAAGTGAAAACCATGATTAAGAAGTGATCAATAAATTCTGGAGAAGTCTGTGAACTGTTGACTCTTTCACTGCATGAGACTGATCTCATTCATAAAAAGGTTTCACCCATGATGTGGGACTGATTTCCTCAGTCATAATTATTTTGTTCTAATTGGGCAGCTCATCAAATAACACGTTTCCCTTATCATTGTAAGGCGCTTTTGTCTATATTCTTGCAACAAGCAGCAACATCTGGTTTACAACTTACTAGATAATCACAGGACATGGGCTAGACCTGTAATCATCAAAATGTAAAAGAAGGGGAGGTTGTTTCTCCCAAGGATGAATTAATACAGAGGCTTTTATTTGGAAAGATAATGACAGTAACAGACCTGAACTATCAGATAGTTCTGAAATTAACAGCAGTAAATATGGTGATATTTATCATATCGTAGTTACGATCATTCTTTGACTTTTATGTTTATCAGAGGAGATCAAGATTCAGAGGAAAAGACAGAGGAGGAAGCTGACTTGTCATGCCCAGGGACAGTGAGTAAACAAAGAAAACTTGATACAGTTTGTGAATAGAAGACTACTGACGACTCAGTTGTTGACAATTGGGTGCTCCAAAACTTTTATTGAAGATAATAAATTCACAGTTTCTACAGGATGTCAATTCTATGTTTGAATTTTTCCCTTTTTTTCCAAATGAAATTTTTGGCCAAAAGTAAGTGTTCAAGGTTTGTAATAAAGATATTCAAACTGAACAAAAGAAATGAGATTACTTTACTCAATGCTTTGAGGGGTATAATAAAAGCTACATAATTCAATATCTAAATAATTACCAACATATCATTTGCACATTTTAGCATTCTATTATGTATAATAAAAACATTTTGATAACATAATATGACTATATAAAAAATAATGATGAAAACAAACTATTGAACTACAAACATAAAAGTGAGAAAAATAATTAGTTATACAATTAGCAGCACACTAATCTCATTACTACTGGCTATAATAGGCTCACACTGAAAGGGTTAATCAACAAACACAAAAGTAGTGTGACAGATAGCACTGGGTATTAGAGATAATCAACTGCCCACTGCCAGCCTACCATGACCACCAAATTATCTTTTTTTTTTTTTACTGGGGCCTGGAGTATAGACACTCAAATAGCTTTAGTAAAAGTAGGTTAGTGATGAAGAGAATTTCATCAATAAATATGGCTTCATACATGTATGTATACACATCACTCTTATCAACTATGTACTATAAGGAAAAAAAGGGAAAAATAAATTTTTTTCTTGCTATTCTCAAGAGCAAAAATTACAAATTTTTTTAATCAATTTTGTATTTTCATAGCTAACAAACCCTCTGTCTTAACAACAGGATAATCTTCTTGCGTCAGTTGGAAACCAGTTAGAAACAATTAAAGATTGTAAAAAAAAAGGAATCTGTGGCATCTGGCAACTCATGCATATATGAGGTGGAAGTTGGTCACCGAGAGGTAATTACTCAGATACAATTTTCTAATTGTTTATTTCACTATCTGCAAACAACAAAGTTTGGTAATATGACATAACCATGAACTGTAACTATATCTAAATACAATACCAATTAGGA
Organism: Macrobrachium nipponense; assembly: GCF_015104395.2. Lineage (NCBI taxonomy): Eukaryota > Metazoa > Arthropoda > Malacostraca > Decapoda > Palaemonidae > Macrobrachium > Macrobrachium nipponense. The sequence continues at coordinate 49,216,812 of NC_087212.1, forward strand.
GGTTTCAGTTTGAACATGCACTCTGCAGCTTGTACAGCTTTGCCATAGTCTTCTGCCAAGACACTAATTTCAAAAAATGTTGCAACATCCCAGTAATCTTGTAATGATGATAAGGAGCCTTTCTTACCAATGAGGTTGTTTAATACCATACCTAAGGAGGATGTAAGACACTTGGTCAAAATTTTGCTACAAAACAAGTTATAGCTTACAATGCAATCCAGCAATCTTCATGTACATCAAGAAATTAGGTTTAGTTGTTGAACATTCAAAATTGAAGATGGCTCCCTCATTATTCACTTTTTATAACTGGCTGGTATTTGGTAATGTACTTCTTTAAATCAAAGCTGCTAGTTCCAGTTCAAAATCAGCTTCAGCACAATTCTATCTCTTTTGCTTGAAATCAATAGCTGCTTCCTTGCTACAGCTACAATAAAACAAATTTACATTTTATCAGAAATCTCACCAATCTAAACCTCTAATAACAAAAATTTTGTACCATTCTATTCAAGTACCTCTTAATTGTTTTTATATTCTTTTCAACTCTCGCACTCATTTACATACATACAATGAAACACTAGACACCCAACAGACTGCTCAGAGATCCATGTTACAAAGAAAAATAATTATAACCTATATGCTGAAGCTCTGAAGATTTGGAGAAGTCATTTCCTGCAATCACGAGTAGTGTTGCCAGGTTAATTCCTGCATACTCATTTGGCTGGACTTCAAAGCCTTTCCTATACCAGAAAATCGCATGGTGCAAACTGTCTTGATCTGTGTGCTGAGATTCCACAAATTTATCCTGGAAATTTACACGATTAATTAAAAAATAAAAACTTGAAAATAAACCGGCTATCCAATTAGAATAAACCTTCTCAATAGATTACACTCATACCAGTGCATACAAAAAAACAAATCTGTAATACAGTCTTGTCTTTACACAAGTTCTCTGATGAAAAATTTTAGTCTTCATACAATATTTTATGACGAAAAATTACATTTAAATATTGTATGTAAGGTAAAAAATATCCCATTTGTTCAATACAGTCATCTACTTACCTTATAAATACGACCACAAAGACACACCATATCAGGAACCTGGTTTTCCTTTTTCTCTAGGGCTTTTGTTATGACTGACAATGCTTTTTCACGGTCACCCTCCATGTTCCGTCTGCAAACAAAGAAGAAAATTCATTCCATTTCAGTAATTTTTAAAATTCACACACTGTAAAGAACATTACATATTTTGTCCTATTTCAGTACCCCCTTCCATTTAAGGAATCACCATACAGCAGTTAATTGCTCAAGTACATCAAACTAACACTTAAGGATGTTAAACTCATGTGTTTGACTCTAATTTCCCACCAAAATCAACAAGGACAAATTTAATCACTAAATTCCCCAGCATCTGAGAAAGTTTGGCATTTAAAAGCACACTGAGTTATTAAGAATGTAACAATGTATTTCTTTACATCATTTGTTTTCATAGTAAGGTTTTTTTTTTTTTGGTGTCATTTTGAAGCCAAATCCTGTTCTTTATTTCAGTATGTACGTTTAAATTGGAAAAACAAGAAACAGTCAAATTACCTTTTTTGAGTTCATCAAAAATTTTTAGCCAATATCATTTGACATCATGGCAATCTAAAGGGTTGGGAATATGTTGATGTCATTTGAAGTCATCAGAATCTCAAAGGATTAAGGTTCTTTGTAGTGTTCCTTTGGCCTCTAGTTGAATTACTCCTTTCATTTACTTTCAATGTGCATTCTCTGGTCATTTTTTCACTTAGCTCTCTGACTCTTTTAACTAAACATTGTTCCAATATTCATTTGGGCAGGCCTATACAAGTCTGTACTTGAGTATCATTGGCCTTGTTAAATTATCTTACATTCTTAACATCCATGACCATGGTACTAGCCAATTTTATATTTTAATTGTAGATTCTGGCACATATACTAATTTTTTCCACTTCACTCTCAGCCCATGTACAATTATGCTATTACATATTGCATCACTTTTCGAAATATATCGTTCAGATCATTTCTTTTTTATTTTCCATACACTAATTAGTCTGAGAAAAAGTTTTATAATATGAAAATTGGAATTCTATTATCACAAGTAAAAAGTATAAGTGCACTGAAAAACTTTGTTATATGCAGGTTTTTAAGTATTTTGTCTGAATCATTATGAAATATTTCATTATGTTTAGATATGAACAGTCCTATCAACCGTGTCAACAGTTATGTTTAGATATGAACAGTCCTATCAACCGTGTCAACAGTTATGTTTAGATATGAACAGTCCTATCAACCGTGTCAACAGAGTATCATCTTGTATGAATGATTATTAATTTTCTTAGTTTTTACATAATACACATACACTGGGCCCCCATATTTGTGTTTTCGGCATTTGCGCACTCATATATTCACAAACTTCTCCATGGACCATATCTACCCATTATTTGCGGGAAATCTGCACATTTGCAATATTTCTCTATGAGATATCAACAAATTACTGTATTTTCCCATCAATTTCATGATTAAATGCACTTTTCATGGTAAAACTATTTAAAAAAACCAGATATAACATTTTCAGTGGGTATATTTTTTAGTTTGACCTAACAAAATAGGCAGTTTTAAGCGCTTTTACAGGGTTCTAAGTATTCACGGATTCTAGCTATCGTGTAGGGGAGGGGGGGCGTCTGGCATGCATCCCCCCCAAATACAGGGGGTTGACTCTATGTTAATTTTCAATTGTAATTTCATCAAATTTTTAAGTTAATTATTCAACCATAAAAACATTTAAGACATACTTTGCTGTTATGTTGCCTTTATTGTTTACAATAATTCCTCAATGTGCAGTAGTTAAATAGTATGTATAAAATACTGTAGTATGCAGTTGTTAATTGTGTATAGGAAATACCAATGGACCCTTGGAAAAATGATATTGTTATGATACAATAAAGTTTCATACATACTTACCTGGCAGATATATACTTAGCTAAGACTCCGTCGTCCCCGACAGAAATTCAAATTTCGCGCCACTCGCTACAGGTAGGTCGGGTGATCTACCGGCCTGCCCTGGGTGGCAGGACTAGGAACCATTCCCGTTTTCTATCATATTTTCTCTCTTCCACCTGTCTCCTGCGGGGAGGCTGGGTGGGCCATTAATCGTATATATCTGCCAGGTAAGTATGTATGAAACTTTATTGTATCATAACAATATCATTTTCATACAATCAACTTACCTGTCAGATATATACTTAGCTGATTGGCACCCTTTGGTGGAGGGTAAGAGACAGCTAACTACTGGAATAGACAGGTAAACAACATATGTTGTAGGTATATAAAAAACCTTGGTTCCTACCTGATAGGTGGTAGACTTTGTGGCTGCTGCCCAGAAGTCTGCATCACCTCAAGAAACTTTAGTGAGATATGTGATCTATGGCCAAGAGTTCTTGTGGGTCTGCCGATGGGGTCTTATCCGCTTACTCGGCAAAGCCTAAAAGGACTTTTGTCAATGGGTGCTATCCACTTATATGACAATACACCTTATGAAGGAGCACACAACCGATCCCGATCACCTGATCCTAACCACCATGTTAGTATACTAAAGATTTGTTTCAGAGTTATCCCCAAACTCTTCACAACAACCAGAAACTCAACAAACACATTACGCACACATACATAAAATTTTTCAAAAAAAAAAAAAAAAAAAAAAAAAAAAACAAAAAAAAATTAATACTCATCTAATAAGATATCACAAGAGTTCCTTACTGAACAATAGTGAACGGCCGTCAGTGCGACATCTAGCACTTTTGTCAGCAGAAAGTCTAGAACATATCTAATAGAAGGTATGTACAAATTTAAGGATCAGTGTTAGCTCCTATACCCAGGATCGTATCCGCAGACACGAAAGGACTTAGAGAAAAACATTTCTCGTAGGTCACACGAACATCTCTCAGGTAGTGAGATGCAAATACTGAGTTGCATCTCCAAAATGTCGCTTCCAAGATGTTCTTTAGTGACATATTCTTTTGAAACGAGAGAGGCGTCGCTACTGCTCTCACTTCATGAGCTTTCACTCTTAAGAGTCGAAACGCGTTGTCAGGACAGATCTTATGCGCGTCTGTAATGACGTTTCTCACAAAGAACACTAGAGCATTCTTAGACATCAGTCTTGTGGGGTCTTTTACCGCGCACCAAAGACCTTGTCTAGAGCCCCCCATCTGGTTTTTCCTCTGAAGGTAGAATTTTAGTGCTCTTACAGGACAAGAGATCTTTCTGTTTCTCTACCGACGGAGACTCGATAAGCCCTTTAACCTCGAAGTCTTTAGGCCAGGGATTTGAGGGTTCTTGTTTTTAGCTAAAAATAAAGCCTTAAACGAGCAAATGGCTGAGTCCTCCTTGAATCCTACTTTATCCTCTAGGGCATGTAGCTCACTAATTCTTTTAGCTGTTGCTAAAAATAAGAGGAATACGTATTTCCTTGTTAAGTCTTGAAACGAAGCCAGATGAGGAGGTTCGAACCTTTCAGATGACAGGAACTTGAGCACTACGTCTAGGTTCCAGCTAGGAGGAGCCGGTTCCCTAGACTTAGTAGTTTCAAAGGATCTTAAAAGATCGTGGAGATCCTTATTATCTGCAAGATCTAGGCCTCTATTCCTGAAGACTGCAGAAAGCATGCTCCTGTATCCCTTAATTGTGGATACAGATAGATGAGAGTCTTCTCTTAGGAACAACAAGAAATCAGCGATTTCAGTCACAGAGGTAGTGGAGGAGGACAACTTCTTAGACTTGCACCACCTTCTAAAAACTTCCCACTTAGACTGATATACTCGTCTAGTGGAGGCTCTGCGGGCTCTCGCGATTGCGCTTGCAACCTTGCGAGAAAACCCTCTCGCTCTGACAAGTCTTTCGATAGTCGAAAGGCAGTCAGAGCGAGAGCGTGGGGAGGTTTTGATGATACCTCTGGAAGTGTGGCTGTCTGAGAAGATCCATCCTTCTTGGAAGGGATCTGGGAAATCTACTGTCCACTCCACCACCTCTGTGAAACCAATCTTTGTGCCGGCCAAAAGGGGGCTAACAGGGTCATCCTTGTCCCCTCTGAAGCCACAGATTTCTTCAGAACTTGTACCAGGATCTTGAAAGGTGGAAAAGCGTAGACGTCTACGTGAGACCAGTCTAGCAGGAAGGCGTCGACTATCAGAGCTCTGGGGTCTTCTACCCACAAAGAGCAAAAAGACTTCGTCTTTTGGAGAGGAATGTGGCGAAGAGATCCACATGAGGAGTTCCCCAAAGAGACCAGAGACTCTGACCACACTTTCTGAGTGGAGGGTCCACTCTGTGTGAAGGACCTGGTTCCTCCTGCTCAGCCTGTCTACCTTCCCTTACGTTCCTTTCTCCCTGAACAAATCTCGTAAGAAGGGAGATGTTCCTCTGGGAAGTCCAAAGCAGCAGGTCTCTCGTTAGTTCGTAAAGGAACAAGGAGTGAGTCCCTCCTTGTTTCCGAATGTAGGCAAGCGGGGTGGTGTTGTCCACATTTAACTTGAACTACTTTGTTTGACACAAAAGGTTCTAGGTTCTTCAGTGCCAGGTGTACGGCAAAGAGTTCTTTGCAGTTATGTGGCCAGGACCCACCTGTGCTGCTTCCCACCCCAGGTGCCTGACACCTCTCTCGTACCTAATGTTTGCTCCCCAACCCTTCCTCCGACACGTCGGAGTATAACACTAAGCTTGGGTTCTGAAACCTTTAGGGAGATCCCCTTGTTCTCCTTCAACGGGGACAACCACCATCTAGGTGAGGCTTCATCTCCACTGAAGGGTGGGGAAGAAGTTCTGATAGAAGTCCGGTCTTCCAACTCCAAGACCTCTTGAGGAAGAATTGAAGCGGACGTAAATGAAGTCTTCCCAGAGGAAAGAACTGTTCGAGCGAGGAAAGGGTCCCTAGAAGGCTCAACCATTCCCTCGCCGAAGTCCGTTCTTTCCCTAAGAAGAGAGAGACTTTCTCCAAGCCTTTCGAGTCTCTCTTGCGAAGGAAATACTCGAAAACCCAGAGAATCCATCTGAATCCCCAGATAGACTATGTTCTGTCTGGGGGTCAGTTGCGACTTCTCGAGGTTTACGAGTAATCCCAACGACTTGATCAGGTTCAGGGTCAAAATAAGGTCCTCCAAACACTGCCTCACTGATCTGGCTCTGATGAGCCAGTCGTCCAGATACAGAGAGATATTTACACCCTTGAGGTGAAGAAACCTCGCCACATTCTTCATCAGGCTTGTGAAGACCTGAGGAGCTGTGGACAGGCCGAAACACAAGGCACTGAACTGAAAGATCCTTCCCCCCGTCATGAAACGGAGGTACTTCTTCGACGAAGGGTGAATCGGGACGTGAAAGTAGGCGTCCTGGAGATCCAGGGAAACCATCCAACCTCCTTGGCACATAGCCGAAAGGACTGAGGCCGAAGTTTCCATGGAGAACTTCTTCTGAACGAATTTGTTCAGAGCGCTGACGTCTAGAACTGGTCTCCAGCCCCCCGAGGCCTTTGCAACCAGGAAAAGGCGATTGTAAAACCCCGGGGAGTTTTGATCCAGCACTAGTTCTATCGCTCTCTTGTCCCACATCTGATCCACCATTAGTCGAAGAGTATCCCTCAGCACAGGGTCCCTGTATCTGGCGGACAGTTCCTGCGGAGTTGAAGTCATGGGAGGACTGCCCTGAAGGGGATAGGTATCCCTTCCTTATCACGGACATTGATGAAGCGTCCGTGTTGATACGTGCCCAGGCCTCCACAAATCCTAGAAGCCTGGCACCTACTGGTGTTTGGAGGCGCGTAGAATCACTTTCCCTTCTTAAAGGGACGGAAGGCAGATCTACCTCTCCTCTCAGGAGCCTTCCTTTTTTTTTGAGGGAGCTCTGGAGGGAAGGCCTCCTCGAAAGGGCTGAAGAGACGTACTCGGCCCTTTCTTCTCAACCGTAGCAGCAGGTCTCTTCTTCCTAGAAGACTGAAGGAGAAGGTCTTGCGTCGCCTTCTCAGTTAGTGATCGAGAAATGTCCTTCACCAACTGAGAAGGAAACAAAAAGTCAGACATGGGAGAGTAAATCAGTGCTGCTCTTTGAGAGTGGGAGACCGCCTTGGTCAAGAAAGCACTGAATACCGTCCTCTTCTTAAGCAGTCCCGCTCCAAATAAAGAGGAGACTTCTAAGGAGCCATCTTGTACTGCCTTGTCGATGCACGACAATATACAAAGAAGTACTTCCGGATCGAGACCCTCTGAGTCATGAGCCTTCTTAGACATCACCCCAAGGGACCAATCCAAGAAATTGAAGACTTCCAAAACATGGAAGTGTCCCTTGAGGAGATGATCCAGTTCCGAAATGCCCCAAGTCACACGGGCAGAGTTCAGTCCATGTCTTCTAGAAGCATCAACTAAAGTAGAGAAGTCTGCTTCAGCCGAGGAAGGGAGAGAAAGACCCATATTCTCCCCCGTTTGGTACCAAATGCCCCTTCTGCCAGCGAGTCTCGCCGGGGGCATGCAGAAGACCGTCCTGACAAGCTCCTTCTTCGTATCCATCCATGCATTAAGTGACTGAAGAGCCTTCTTCATAGAGATGGTAGGCCTCATTTTCAGGAAAGACGAAGACTTAGGGACCTTTGCACTTGAAAACAGAGAGCGCGGAGAAGGAGGAGCGGCAGGAGTTAAGAGTTAAGACTTTGTAGCTTGAGAGTCCTTCCCTACCACGAGCCTCGTCTTCTGAATTCTCGTCTATACAGGAGTTCAAAGGAGAATCCGCATCAAAATCAGGAAGTCTTCTATCTGTGAGAGACAAACTCCTGATAGGAGAGGGACTAAGAGAATGTACAGAGTCCCTCTTGACAAAAGTTGGCGCTTCACGCCTGGTTGACGGTTCACGCTTGGATGACGCCTTGCGCTTGGCGCGCGCCTGGCTGGCTCCTCGCGCCTGGCTGGCTCCTCGCATCTGGCTGGCGCCTCGCGCCTGGATGACGCCTCGCGCCTGGTTGGCGTCTCACGCCTGGCTGGCGCCTCACGCCTGGCTGGCGCCTCACGCCTGGCTGGCGCCTCGCGCCTGGCTGGCTCCTCGCTCCTGCCTGGCGCCTCGCGTCTGGCTAACTCCTCGCGCCTGGTTAAATCCTCACACCTGGCTGGCGTCTCATGCCTGGTAGGCTTGTGCGTGGAAGGCTGTTCGTGCCTGAAAAGACCCCCCCTCTTTTCTTGTTTCCCCCCTGAACCTGGTCCCCCCGGGCCCGTCCCGCACCCTGGCTGACGCCTCGCACTTGGAAGTAAACTCGCGCTTGGCTGGCGCCTCGCGCCTGGCATATGCCTCTCTTGCGCTTGTTCTGAAATGAAGATCCTCTTCTACATGTTTGGAAGAGAAAACTTCATGCCTGGAAGGCGCCTCGCGCCTGGCAGGGGAAAGAAGACGAGACTTCTTAACAGGAAGCGCAACGTCCTTCTTGCGAGGAGGATCTCTCGCAAGAACTCCGACCAAGGAGGCTAGCTGCTCTTGAACAGCTAGTAGGATCCTCTTAGAAGCTTCTCCAGCGTCCTCTTCAATGGGAGGAGAGGGAGACCTCGAAGGAGTACGATCCGCTACGTCCATGCAGGGAGACGTCGAAACAACCTTCGCCTTCTTGACCGAGGAGGGAGCTTCATCAGAGAAGCGCTCAGGGCTCGAGTTAAAAGAAGGTTCTTTCCAATGCCTTTTCAGGGGCCTGGAAAGATCCGAGTCCTTCCACCCTCGTTTAGGTGAAGGAGAGGGAGAAGAAGAGAAATACTCTCGCAGGACGCTTTTCCTGAAGCGGTCCTGAGCAGTCTGTTGCGAGACAGAGCCTGCTGAAGGGACGTCTGACCGTAGGGGATTCTCCACGACCTCCTTAAGGCTTTCGACTTTCCTTCTCCTCTGGGCATGGGAGCTTGGAAGCGGTCTAGGCCTGGGAGCGTCGCAGAGACGATCAAACGCCCCCTCCACAACACTGGAAGCACTCACTTCACTGAACAAGTCACTGTCACTATCCTTACCTTGCAAGGCCGCCATTTTGGATCTCATCCTGTGAATAGTAGCCTTCAGGTCGGCGATTTCAGAGGCCGATTCTGATTGCAAAGCCTGTGAAGGTCCCGATACAGAGGGAGAATCAAAAACATTAACATTAGGAGAGATAGACTCAATAAAAGGCTCAATAGGCCTTGTACCACCACCCTTTGATGCAGCCCGTCTAACTCTATCCCTCTCTAACTTCTTCAAGTAAGAAGTTAGTCTTCCATTCTTCAGCATTCAACCTCTCACATTCATGACAGGTATTAGTTAAAGAACATTCAAACCCTCTACATTTACGACATACAGTGTGAGGATCAACCGAAGCCTTCGGTATCCTCACCTTGCAGCCTACATTCACACACATTCTCACACTAACACTTGAATCAGACATTCTGCAGAAAAAACAAAAAAGCAAGTCCAAATCCAGTCCACAGTAGCGAATGCCAAAACAACGATCCAAGTACGTCACCAAAAAGTCTGATGAAAAGAAGATCAATAGCTTTGAAATAAGATTTCAGGCCAGGAGGTAAACAACAATGTTGATACCACTGGCGACAGAGAAAATATGATAGAAAACGGGAATGGTTCCTAGTCCTGCCACCCAGGGCAGGCCGGTAGATCACCTGACCTACCTGTAGCGAGTGGCGCGAAATTTGAATTTCTGTCGGGGACGACGGAGTCTTAGCTAAGTATATATCTGACAGGTAAGTTGATTGTATGAAAACCCTAATTTTGGTAAGTTTGATTGTATGTATGATGATTTGCATTTAGCCTACTACACCTTCGCTTCTAGCGGTATTCATAGCCACATATATTGGTCTCACAATGGTCCTAAAGTCAATCATTCATATAGTACATACATACTCTATAGGTTTTAATTCAATGACTATCTGTAAATGTTTATGGTTTTACAAAGACATAAATAATTTAACATTGTGCATAATAATGCTAATAATCCTTTGCTAACACAAATAGTCACTAATATACAAGCTCCTGATAACATACTACAAAATCAAATTGAACATGAAAATAAACAAGCTTATACATGACTACTACTTAAACACTAAAAAAAGTTTTTACTCACGAAAACTTTACAATTTAATGTTAACAAAACCTCCTTCCCAATAAAAACTACTTCACAATCCTTCCCAATAAAAACTACTTCACAATGTGGTGAAGTATGAATCTTACCTATTTAGAGCAAAGCCTAACAGAAATCTGATTGCTGGGGTGGTACTGGTATAATCTTGCGGTTAGGTATAGTTTTAAGGTCGTCAACAAGCTGGACCCATTGCATCATAATCCTGAAAATTAAAGAAAACATGATGCATTATGCCTCTTTCAACAAATAAAGGTCACATAAAACCAAAAACCTGAACTGATATTTACTAAAAATAAAAAAATTTTCTATCTTAAAAAGTGTATCAAAATAATCAAATTCACATACAGTATATTAAAGCTCAAAGACATAAATGGTATTAAAGTTAATTTTTCTGGGCTCAGCTCGTGTCGGCCTATGAAAGGATCCTTAATATCATTCTTTCTAGGTAAATTAATCTAAAATTTCCTTAGAAGAAAAACAAAATTAAAGAAAATGTCAGTAAAACTGACTCGCTCACTTCTTAAAAAGAAGTGTCGGTATGATAATAGGGGCGAGTGTGGAACACTACCACGAGACAATCACCAATTAGAACTTCCAATCAGAATCCCCCCAAGAGAGAGCCGATACCAACGGGCGATGCAGCCGCTACTACTACTACTAGAGGACGCCACGGACAGCAGCGCCCCTAGCGGACATCCTTAATTTTTAGCGCTAGCGTCAAGAAACGCCAATTCCTTGTGCTGTGCTATTTTTCTGGATTTATCACTGTTATTTCTACCATGGAACGCTCAGCTATTGCCACGGCTAAGTTAAGTAACTCATAAGTAATATTTTACCACATTTTTATCTTCCGGGTACCAGTATTTTCCTCTTAAATAGGTCATATACGGTTCCCTGGTTGTCTCGTGGCGGCGCCATGCTGCCTCGTAAGAATTCCCGGTCCTCCATACTGGGACTTCTTATACTTATGGGCTTACTATTTTACGTTCATTGTTTTTTTTTTTTATTGTTTTTACATCGAGTTTTAGCTAGTTTCAGCCCTCCTACCATTTCTCTTAGTTTTGGTATTGGAGGGCTATTATTATTTATTCCGGCCCAGCATCCCGGCTCTTGCTCTTCATCGGCTATCGCTGGCTCCGAGTAGGCCTCTGTTTCTTGGAACAGTCTGCCTCCTCCTGGGCTTCTTTCTCTTTTACTAAAAGTGTCTTTTCCATCTTTTCGATGTATAATTTATTACATTTAGGGTGTTAGGCTAGCCTAGGTGCTTGTTCCTTGTATTGGTACAGCCTGGTTCACGTGGCCCTCTCACGGTTGTGTTGCTCGCGGCCTAGGCCACTTGCGGTCACGTGTCCCATCGCACCTTACCTGCCTCCGCCCTCCCCTTCTGGTATAGGGAGGAGCTGGGGGACCCCTTGGTTGTCATGACAACCTCAGTTGCCTTCTCTCACTACTACTCTGAGGCGGCCAGGGGTTCCTCCCAGCGGGGGGTATAGGGCGACCACTCATGAGGTACCGGGTCTCCATGCGGTAGTTGGTGAGGTGGGGAGGAGTAGGCCATCCCTCCCCCCCTCTCTCGCTCCCGCCGTGCTACACCGAGACCTTCCTCCCCCCCTCCCCAGTTGCTCAGCCACCTGCCTCGCTATACGAAAGGAGCCTTCCGTCGCAGCCGGGGCACCTTTGGTTATAGGTTACTGCTTCCGCTAGCGGGCGGGGTGGGCACCTCTAGTGGTCGGTTGCTTGCCTACTATATCCTTATATCTCTCCCCCGCTACCGGAAGGGAGCTTGCTTCTTACCCGCGCACTCTTCTAGTAGACGGGCGGAGGGAGGTTTATTTTATTATTATTATTATTTTTAAGGATATACCCTAATTTTACAATGAATTGTGTTATATGATTAAATTCATCTTCCATCCCCGCCATTTTCCGTCGTGGTTTCCTTTTACCACCACTCCTGGTTGGTTTCTCTTTTGTGTCTCCGCCATCAGCGGAGCTATAGCCTAGAGCACACAACCAACCCTGGTTACACACGTATTTTGGCGGGGCTCTGGTTTAATCTAACTTTATCGCTCCGGCACCAGCGGAGCATCTGTTAGACTGTAAGTGTTTACCTGGTACTCATGTATCTTTCCACTTACAGGCTACCAACTGTCAGGTCCCAGCGTGCAACGCGACGCTGTTCGACCCCTGTGGACACGATGAGTGTAGGTCTCACGCCCCCTGTGCCACGTCTTACAACGAGATGATCGTCTGGCACCCAGAAGCCTGCGCCATCTGCTACGACCTGGTCGGTCAGCTGGGAGATGGGGTAAGTCCGTTATAGGCTTCCTTATCATTTTACTAACAACTTTTAGTCATAAGTTTGTTAACCCCGTTCCACCATTGGAAGCTAATCTCGCCTTTCTTTCAGGCTACTGGTGTGAGGGAAGTCGCCCTCGCCACCCTGAAAGCGTGGGTGGGCGGCTTCGGGAAGAACGCCGCCAAAGGCCAGCCCTACATTCTGGATAAGAAGCTGGCCGTCCAGATCTTCCCCGCGGGCAAGTCGACCGGTTACGTTGACCCCTTGTCCGCTGCCCCTCTGATAGCCTCCATCCAGCAAGACCTCCAGCAATCCTTTGGGGTCGTAGCCTCCCAGGAGTCGGTCCCGGACGTCGCTGCCCTGGACCTTAACATCGAGCCCATGGCGGTAGGGGGGGTGGAGTATTGTTGTTAGGTAGGTGTGTCGGGCGCCAAGGTCTTTCCTTGGGTGCTTCTGGATCTTCTCCTGTCCCCTCTTCTAGTGCTTCATTCCAAGGCTTTGTGGGATCTGAGATCCCTACCCGCTCTCCCGCTCTCTCTGTACCCGCAAAGGTGAAGGGACAGAGAGAACCGAAGACTCTGGCCAAGACAACTTCGAAGAAGTCGTCTTCGTCTTCTTCGGCTAGGAAGTCGTCGACTTCCTACGCCGATGCGGTGAAAGCGAAGCCGAGCTCTTCTCACTCAAAGAGCTCCAGAAGCAAGGCTTCTAAGGAGAAGGCTCGCGCTCCCGCCGAGCCACTGCCTTCTCCCGCCTCCACCGCTTCCACTCCGGCTACGCCGGTAGGGGTAGCAGGTCCTAGCACCTTTGATCCCTCTGCTTTCTCAGCAGTGGTGATGCAACAGGTGGGCGAGCTGGGTTGGCCTCGCAAGTCTCCGCCCTGGGGACACGGTTCGAGCAGATGTTTGCACAGTTTTTGTCAAACATCTGTCTCAGTCAGGCCAGTCAATTCAAGACCTCTCTAACAGGATGAGAGAAAATGAGGACCGAGTAGCCGGGCTTATCTCAGGTTCCTCTTCCAGTCTCCCCAGCGTCAAGCACTGGGATTCTCCAACTCCCGCCATATGACTCTTTGCCAGCTTCTCTATGGAGAACCATGGAGAGTAGCTGCCTACGCTCCTTTCAAGGATGGGATGATCTCTATCCCGGAGTGTGGAACTCGAAGGATTGAGGACTTCGAGTTTTACCCTCCGGGTCTGACGCAGCCTTTCATCGGTTATGCTAGGCTGACGCCAACGGCTCTGACGAGGGAAGACAAGATCTCTAAAGAGTCGGTCCTATACAGTAGGGATCATGCTCAGCGGGAATGGGTTCACTGCCTTGAGGACTGGGAGTGTACGAACACCAAACTCCAGGCCTACAAGAGTCCCTTCACTATTTTCCCTTTGCGCGGAAGGAAGAGGAGGTTTCTCTTCCGTTCGCACGAAATTAGTGGAGAAGTCCCTTCAGGCAGTCCTCAAGGATGAGCCCATCCCACAGTTGAGGGAGGCGGAGTCTACTTCTCCGCTCTTCCCTGCTTTCGGAGAATTGTGGGAGAACTTGCCAGCTACATTCACGCTTGGTAAGCTCAAACCGGACTGCGCCATGGACCAGTTCGGCGAGACAACCTACCAAGGCTGCCGGATTCCTATCCAGGCAGAGTTTGATGCGCGAACCAGGTTTGGCAGGTCCCTCAATTCCCTTATAATTACGGAAATGGCTGCCCTCTCTTATGCTACGGAACCACTTTTCAAGATTCTGGCGAAATCTCAGTTCCAGACGGTACTAACGGACGCTTTTGACTTCTTCCAGGCTAGGAGGAACTGCCGAAAGCATGTTCTACAAGAGTGTACCATTAGGCATGAGCCGAATAGACTCTTGGCCTCTAGCATGTGGGGAGCGGATCTCTTCCCAGAGTCCGTGGTCAACGAAGTACACCACGAAGCTGCTAGGCTCAACCAGAGCCTTAGAGCTAGGTGGGGTATTTCTCGAAGAGGAAACAGGATTTCCGTTCCCACTGCTGGTAAGAAACCGAAGAAGGCTGGTAAGAGGTTCCAGCCATATAAAAAACTCCAGCAACAGCAGCAATTTGTGCAGGCAGTCCCGGTTACCCAACAAGGACAACCTGCTAGCTCAAAGCAAAATCAGCCTATCCTCTTGTTGTCCCCTCAATCTCAGCCATCCACTTCCTACGCTATCTCGCCGGCCTTCAACCCTGCATATGAGGCTCAAGGCTACAATCAGCCGAGAGGTAGGGCGAGAGGTCACTTTCGTCAGCGTGCGCAGGAAGGGCGACAAGGAGCAGGCAGTTCAGAGGAGGGCGTGGTGGCCAACCCGCCCATCAACAATGAGGCTCCCCAGGTAGGAGGGAGGCTGTTCCTCTTCCGCCACAGGTGGGGGTTCAGCAATTGGGCACAGAGCATAGTGTCCAAAGGATTGGGCTGGAGTTGGATCAAAGATCCTCCTCCAATCAAATCATTCCACCAGATACCGTCAAAGGAATTGACAGATTACGCGGAAGAACTCCTTCAGAAAGGAGCTATTGCGAGAGTCAAGCATCTAAAATTTCAAGGTCGCTTATTCAGCGTGCCAAAGAAAGGCTCCACAAAAGAAGGGTAATCTTAAGACTTGTCAAAGCTAAACTCTTTCATTCGTTGCGACAAGTTGCAAGATGCTTACCCTCTCGCAAGTAAGGACCTTACTTCCGCGTGGAGCCGTCACATGCTCCATCGATCTTACAGACGCATACTATCATATCCCTATAGCCAGGCAGCTCGCCCATTCCTAGGATTCAGGCTAGGAAATCAAACATTCTCATTCAAAGTGATGCCCTTCGGTCTGAATGTAGCCCCCAGGGTATTCACAAAAATAGCAGAAGTGGTTGTTCAACAATTGAGAGCTCAGGGAATCATGGTAAGCAGCATACCTCGACGATTGGTTGATCTGGGCACCAACAGTCGAGGAATGTCTCAAAGCCACCAAAAGGTAGTTCACTTTCTGGAACATCTGGGGTTCCAGATAAACAAACGAAATCCAAGACTTACTCCGGAATCTCGTTTTCAGTGGCTAGGAATCCAATGGGATTTGTCTTCCCACAATCTGTCAATTCCAGTGGCCAAACGGAAGGAATAGCAAAATCTGTCAGACAATTTCTCAAATGCAATCAAACGTCAAGAAGAAACCAGGAGAGAATCCTAGGGTCTCTCAGTTTTGCTTCGGTACAGATATCCTTCTGAAAGCAAGGCTGAAAGATATAAATCGAATTTGGCGGTCAAGAGCAACTCCAAATATCGAGACAAGTTGTCAGTAATCCCACAGATCCTCCGCAACCAACTACGGCCTTGGTCAAAAGTAAAGAACTTAGCCAGAAAGTACCCCTTCAATATCCCCTCCCAGTGTTAACCATTCACACGGATGCATCCCTGTCGGGTGGGGGGGATACTCTCAGTTCAAACAGGTTCAGGGGACTTGGTCAGTTCAATTTCGCCAGCTCCACATAAACGTGTTGAAGCAATGGCAGTATTTCTTACTCTGAAGAGACTGCTTCCCCGAAGAAGTCTCATCTAAGGCTAGTTTTGGACAGTGCAGTGGTAGTTCATTGCATCAACAGAGGAGGGTCCAATCCAAGCATGTGAATCATGTCATGATAGCCATCTTTGCATTAGCAAACAAACACAAATGGCATCTGTCTGCCACTCACCTGGCAGGAGTAAGGAATGTTGATAGCAGACGCCCTGTCCGGTCAGTTCCTCTGGAATCAGAGTGGTCTCTGGACGACGGTCATTCCAGTGGGTAAGCCGGAGAGTCCCAGGTCTCCAAGTGGATCTCTTCGCCTCACAAGCGAACCACAAGCTCCCTTGCTATGTGGCCCCCAACCTGGACCTCTGGCTTATGCCACGGACGCCCTGTCGTTGGATTGGAATCAGTGGAGGAGAATTTATAATTTTTCCTCCCAGTGAATCTTCTCTTGAAAGTCCTATGCAAACTAAGGTCTTTCAAAGGGATAGTAGCTCTGATTGCACCGGACTGGCCCAAGAGCAACTGGTATCCTCTTCTTCTGGAATTGGGTCTCCGACCTCAACGGATCCCCAATCCCAAGCTATCACAAATCAGTACAAATGAGGACTGTGTTCGCTTCCTCAGGAATTCTCCAGACCCTAACTTATGGACTTCATGAAGTTTGCGGCTAAATAAAGATGCTGATATTGATCCACAGAATATTCTCTTCCTAGAATCAGATAAGAGAGAGTCAACCATTAGACAATATACTCAGCTGTTAAAAAATTAGCATCTTTCTTGAGAGAATCGAACACTACAACCATGACAGTTAATTTGGCTATATCCTTTTTCAGATCCTTGTTTGAAAAAGGTTTAGCAGCTAGCACGATTACCACTCATAAATCGGCTTTGAAGAAAATCTTTCAAGTAGGTTTTCAGATAGATCTGACTGAATCTTATTTCACATCTATCCCTAAAGCCTGTGCTAGACTTAGACCTTCTCAGAGGCCTACTACAGTTTCATGGTTCTTGAATGATGTCCTCAAACTAGCTTCAGATACTGACAACTCATCCTGTACATTCATAATGCTCCTGAGGAAGACATTATTCTAATTAAGCCTAGCCTCAGGAGCCAGAATTTCAGAACTGTCAGCTCTATCCAGGATGCGGGTCATGTGGAATTCCTCCCATCAGGAGAAGTTCTACTTGCTCCGGATCGTAGCTTTTTAGCCAAAAATGAGGATCCTATTGCAAGGTGGGCTCCTTGGAAGGTTATCCCACTTCCACAGGATCCTTCTCTCTGCCCAGTATCAACTCTTAGAGCCTTTCTATCTCGTACTTCTTCAAGATCCTCAGGTGCTCTCTTCATGAGAGAAAAAGGTGGTACTTTGTCAGTAAAAGGTATTAGACAGCAAATCCTTTACTTCATTAAACAAGCCAACCCTGAGTCATTCCCAAAAGCACATGATATCAGGGGAGTAGCCACCTCAATTAATTATTTTCAACATATGAACTTTGAGGATCTTAGAAAGTATACTGGATGGAAATCCCGACAGTCTTTAAACGGCATTATCTAAAGTCCTTGGAATCTTTAAAGTTTTCAGCAGTAGCAGCGGGAAACATTGTTTCCGCCCTGATACTGTATAGTAGTTGTAAGATAGATCCAGGTCTCCTTTCTACCTACATCATCCAACATGCCTCACCCTATCGCCAGGCTACTCGAATATCATAGCCTTAGCCGTTGAATCATATAGTGGATTGTCCCTTATTTTTTTGCTAGGGACATCCACACTTGTACTGATAATGTACTTCAGTGTACCTACCCTTATTTTTATGCTAGGGTAGGACACAATGTGTTTGTATATTTTGCCATACTTATTTTAATGATGGACTTCATGTACCTACCCTTTATTTTTATGCTAGGGTAGGAAACACAATGAGTTTTGTATATTTTGTAAATATGTTAAGTAAATCCCTTTGTTTGTTTATATTACATGCATCTCTGTAATTTACTTTAATTACCATTTAAGTACTTTAAGATTACTAACGTTCTATTGTTTTACTGTTTAATATAAGTTAGTTTAAGTGCTTAGTTTGTATGCTGTAATTGATTTACTTATATTATATCCATCATTTTACACTGCTTTTCATTGTTCCTTTTTTCCCATCTTTGTCTGTTTCTCTGGTACTCTTTCATAGGCCGACACGAGCTGAGCCCAGAAAAGGGATTTGACGAGGGAAAAAATCTATTTCTGGGTGATTGGCTCGTGTCGCCCTATGAAACCCCCCCTTTTTTGGTTTGTTCCCCCCCTTGCAGGACAAGATGTTTTTAGATTAAGGATGTCCGCTAGGGGCGCTGCTGTCCGTGGCGTCCTCTAGTAGTAGTAGTAGCGGCTGCATCGCCCGTTGGTATCGGCTCTCTCTTGGGGGATTCTGATTGGAAAGTTCTAATTGGTGATTGTCTCGTGGTAGTGTTCCACACCTCGCCCCTATTATCATACCTACCGACAACTTCTTTTTAAGAGTGAGCGAGTCAGTTTTACTGACATTTTCTTAATTTTGTTTTTCTCTGGTAATTTTAGATTAATTTTACCTAGAAAGAATGATATTAAGGATCCTTTCATAGGGCGACACGAGCCAATCACCCAGAAATAGATTTTTCCCTCGTCAAAATCCCTTAATTATTACCTGGATCTTGACAAATCAGAATTATTAAGATCTTTCTCAAAACATTACAAACACACAGAAAAATGTTGACAGCAACTTGCCTGAATTTCTCGTAATGATATGAGCATGTTTAGGACAACATCACCCGACAATATGTTGGGATCATCGAGACGTCTTCTGAGATTATGTAACTGTTTTTTTAGTTCGTCACCTGAGTAAACCTCCCTTGCTTTCCGTAAATCAGCTAAGAATTTTTCCTTCATGTGTGCTCTGCAAAAGAAAAGGATTTGCTCCACTTGAGACAATGCTTTAACAAAATTCATTGTCAATCAAAACAAGATTATATTGCAAATACACTAACATACTTCACAATTTGTTTTCATAGTAGGTGTTGCTGTTCTTGATAAGCCCATTCTAGACATTTCTAACATTCACTGAGTGGCACATTTCATAATTTGTGCTGGGCGTTGTTTTATGAAAGGACGTGCTATATGAAATAAGGCTAACCTACAACAACATAAAACCATTCTTTTTCACTCACTCCAGTGGGTCTAAGACAGTCTTGTGAAAGCTGACAAAAACAATGTTCCCAGAAAACATGTACATTCACTTTCTGAGTTTAAAAAAACATGAAAAATAACTAAGTACTAATTTTTAAAGAAATTTGTATTTTTCTAGGTATATAAAAGGGTCATCCAGCGATAGTTGAAGGCAGTTGTTGAACTTCTTGAATAAGCAGTTTACTGGTGATTACAGAGAGTGAAAGGAATAGCCTAAAGGACAAAACAGGGTTGCTGTGGTGGGCACTTAGATAAAAGGCTTTGATTTATTTACCTGGGAAAAATACAAATTACTGAACTTTAAAAATTTGTCATTTGTTCCTACAGAAGTACGAGCCATCACCTTGTATGTAGAAAAAAGACTCACTCCTTCGATGGGGAGTGATCTCCATTAACAGACTGGATGCTGAGAAACCAACCTGGATATGTCACGAGCCCAGCTTAAGACATCAAACCTCTTCTAAGACTGGTAGCTCAACTGAGTAGCCATCCACATCTACACTAGGTCGAGCACATACTCGGGCTGAGCTGCTACTTCACAGAGGGAGTCAGAAGGGTGAATGAATAGAAACTAGTCACTCTAACACTCATCCACAGCATTATGCTGCTCTCCAAGCACTTCAGCCACTGTATGTCCCAGAGGAAAGGAGTTTGTAATGTCCCAGAGGAAAGGTGTTTGAAAACCTGTGGCGATGTCCATTACTTGAATAGAATAAGGTAAAGGTGGTCTGATGCTCCAAACAGAAAGAGGGCAAGGTTTGCCAGTATTAGCGAGAGACACTGACACCCTTGATGCAAGGGGCTTGTTCCTACTCAGTAGGTACTCATGGAGCACACTAGGCATACGAGTCTCTCATCAGAACCACCAAAAGATCCTGGTGAGAGAAAATAAAAGCTCCTGTCTGTAACCATACTGTTCATTCCTGAGTTTTGTCAAAATCCCAGGAACTGACAACCATTAAAGCAATACAAACTCCAAATACCAGACAAGAAAGTTGTGATACTCATCAATACACTTCACTGAGGAACAACAGTCCAGTGAGTAAGGTTTTAGTCCAAAGCTTATCTCTAAGATTCCCTGAAACTGACATGCTACGGAAGGCAAGAGTCAAGTCCTTCCCTGGAAATGGAAACTCCAAAGGAGTAAGACTGATTAAAGCTTCTAACTGGTATAGACAGCTCAGCCACAATCCTGAAATCTATAACCATAGTTTGTAGGCCTGGTTCCAGGCAGCCAGTCTTTCACCATAGTGATTGCCAGGAGCTTGGTACAATTAAGGTGGATGAGGTCCAGGGTCCACTGAATGGAAGCTTGATTGTTAGGAGTCATCTACATTCATAGGAAGTGGTCCGCTTTCCCATCATGGGAGTGTCAGCCACATGAAATCTCTTTGGGATACTGCAAAGAACCAGCAGATTGGGAAAATCACTTGGCATGAGAGCCATGAGGAGCTACCAGTGTGTTTGAGCCCAGTGTGCATGCCCAGAGAAGTATGGGTGAAGAGCCTCGGCACTCACAATGTAATGCGAGAGTAGGTTAAGCATTCCTCCTGGTTGTGAAGTTATGGAAAGGCTTGGGGTGTTAACAAATGGTAAAGGGAAATGCCATGCACAGTGGAAGCAGTTCGCTACATGTCTCAAGTGTATCTATGGTTCAAAGACCATACACACACAGAATGAGGGGTAAAGATGGCTCTACTACAAATGGGAGACAAATCTTCTTTTGTGCCTATTCCTAAGACTTTCTTGTCCAATTAGTACCAAAGGTACAGGCAAGCCAAGGAACACCAGTGCTCAGAAAAAAATTCAGAGGGAGTTGATCAGGTTGTATACATGAGTGGTAATGCCAAATTAGTAGAGGTTAGAAGTGAACAGGCACACACATTGCCTATGTACACATAACCCTGGGGCTGGTGGCGAACCACGAGCTGAACTTGAAGCAGCATGGTTGACAGCATCAGGTTATCCCAATGCTGGACTGTACCACGAGGACACCTGTCACTAGTGAACCTGATGACTAAGTAGTACCAATCCATACACCTGGGCCAAACCAAGCAAGCACAGTGCTGGCTCAACCTAACGTTTTTGGTGGAACAGTTTGAAACAGGATACTGGGCATGATTAGTGAGACCCAGGCCAGCCCAGCCATCAACCAAACAGGACTACAAGACTACTGCCCTTGTCAGACTGAGAAGAGTGCTAACTCAAAGCCCTACATGGATTCTTGTTAAAGGTTTTCTTGCAATTTTTCCGCTTTCCTAGCTTGGGTCTTGCTCTCCTCAAACATACAAAGACTAATCAATGCATAAAGAGTCACTAATGCTGTAGCTGCAGGGACAGGGGCACCGCCTACTGTAATTCCTACCATCCCATGGAGGTCAATCTCCTTAGTGATAGACGCAGCAGCAAAAGAGGGACTCCCAGGGATGTTCAGTAACGTCCCATCTTCTGCAGATGCTTGACTGAAGGCAATGATCGAATCAGGGACTTCAAAATAGTCAAGGGAAAGCAGGGTACACAAATGGAGAGCAGGACCTGGGTAGCAGACTCATTGTCTGAGGAGACACATGGCTCGCAACAACATCCCCCTCCCGACAGAAAGAGACAGACCTTTGAGGAAGGTAGAGGAAAGGAATAGTTGGGAAAGAAAGAAAAGAATTGAAAGGGTCAGGAGTCACCAAGAAAGTACAGTAATACTTTGGGTTACGAACCGATTAGTATACGAATTTTTTAACTTACGAAGTGACGACCTCATTCTGGAATACGAATTTCGCTTGGAATACGAATGCGCGAATTTCCATCATGGGAGGCCGCCTGATTTGTTTACATCGGATGAGCGTGGGATCTGCGAACGCATTTTTTTCGGCCAAAACTTAACGCCTGCTTTGTTTACATCGGATGAGCGTGGGATCTGCGAACGCATTTTTTCGGCCAAAACTTAACGAGGGTCACGTGACTTCCTCCTACGCATCCCTTGACCCTTTTTAAACCATAACTCTTTCAATATCTCGCTGGCGGTAAGATTGAACGCATCTGTCCGTGATACGCTCTCAAATTTGCTTAGTGATTTGCGCACGTGTTGTGTTTCCGTAATAGTGCTTATACATTACTATTACCCAAATACTAAAGACAATGGCTCCCAAGATGACGAAGGCAAGCAGCAAGAAGGAAGCATAAGAAGAAGGAGATAGATTACAGTCGAAATGGAGAAGGAAATTATCCAAATGCATGATAAGGCGAGTGCGTGAAAGACATTGCAGCATTCTTCAAGCGGTCGCAATCAACGATCTGCACTATTTTGAAGAAAAAGGAAGAAATTAAAGCCAGTAAAGCATCAAAAGGTGTCACAGTATTGACGAAACAACGGCCTTATATTCTCGACGATGTAGAAAATTTGCTCATAGAAAAATATTTTTCAAAATTGTGAAAGACAACATAGTGTTGCGTAAGCGTAAAATTAGTGATCGTAGTGAACGGTGCTCTCTAAGAAAGAAAGAACCAGAAAGTCTTCCAGAAGTGTTCACGGAGGGAGATTTCCCCCCCAAGCCCTAACCCTCTCCTCCTCACCCTTCCCCTCCTCCCGTCTCCGTCAAGCCAGCAGCCACACTCGCCAAAGGTAAAGTTCAGGTTTTACTGTGCATGCATATTAAATCTAGTGTTTATATTTAATTTCATTCTTCAATTTTATAATTTTATGTAATTCCTACACGAATTTTCAACCTTAGTGAACAAAAATAAATGGAAAAATATGAATTGAAATGGTTATTCATGGTCGGGTGGAACGCATTATTTGCTTTTTATAACATTCTTATGGGAAAATCCATTTGGGTTACGAATTTTTTAGGTTACGAAGCAGGTTCTGGAACGGATTAAATTCGTAACCCAAGGTATTACTGTACTGTAACCTATCCCAAGGAGACTGACAAGTGCTTCCTTTCCTCTTCCTCCTACTGAATTCCTACCACTGAGAGGGTGACCAACTGATGCACCCCTTGATAAGGAAGAAGCATAAAATACTTGTGTGAAACATTACCCATATGGAATAAGAAGCACCCACACAAGCACTTCCACCTGTCGCAATAACTTTTTACTATTTGTTTTTTCTCCACGACAGAAAAAAACAAGCACCAACACAGAAAATACTCAGGCTCAACAACAGAGAAAAAAGTACTATACTACCTACAATAGGTGACAACCAAAGAAAAAGTGTTCATTGATGTCAAGCAAGTAGAGAGATTCCCCATTCAAATACAAACCCCCCCTACCACCAGCTAACAACCTTTTTTTAAAAACAAGTTCAATGACCACCTCCAAATCATGCTGAAAGATATTCTCACATAAGCAGCAATGGTTTGCATTTCAGGAGGAACAAAAACAAAATATTGTATAGTACTCAGTACTTTGTAATCTTCAGTAACTTAAACACCTAAGCACAATGAATCACACAATATAATAGTTAGAAAGGGAAAAAGAATAAAATCTAAGGTTGGGTATTTAATGAGGATTGGCAGCTAGTAACTAAATTGCTTCAAATTGAATTACACCCTGCTAGCTAATCAACTTCAACATTGTCTTGCTGTAACTTTCACCCCTAATTGAAGAAAAAGTGCTATAAAAACTAATCAGTAGAGTATAGAACCCCAGTCCTCGACTGTATTAGAACTCAACATAATCGGATTTTGACGCCAAAATTTAGAGTAAATTTTGCATCACAGCTTAAACAAAAAACCAGAATCCAACCCAATGAACCATATGATTTTTGTAAACAAGTGTTTCCATCAATCGCTGCTAGTTGGTGATGTTTAAAGACAGCTCACTCTGCTGCTATTGTTTAAAGCAAGTACATGCTTGTACAAGAATATTTCCTTAGGTTTTGTGGCTTTCTGAACTGTATTTTGATTCAATCATGGGTCCCAAGACAGCCATTGCAGACAAGCAGAAGAGGAAAATGGTAAGAATCACAACTGAACTTAAGGAGGATGTTACTGAAGAGTATGAAAGAGGCATTTGTGTGACTAATTTAGTATCTTATTTTTAATATTTCATCAATTTACTTCAATAATTAGTCTTGTTTCTCAATGCTCTATAATTAGCAACAAGTTTTGTGCCTGCCCAGCACAGTATAACATACTATACCTAGCCTAGCACATAGGGATCGGTCAACCATCGGTAATATGGCCACATTGAACGTAAGCCATTTTTTTTTTATACAGTACGTACATATCTAAAAAAAAAAAAAGGACGTCTAATATGATGTTATTCACCTCTGAAGTTCTTTAATTGTAATTTAAGTGTAATGTTTTGTATAAAAAGGCAAGGTTAGGGTAATAACTGGTGGTCAAGAATGGATTAATCCATTTGCAGTTATTTCTTATGGAAAAAATTTATTTAGATCTCGACTGAATCGCATCTTGATGCTTATTCTGGAACAGATTAGCATCAAGGTCCGGGATTCTCCTGTACTATAAACGACACAATATTGCAGTACCTCCTAAGGAGCCAAATTCATAAGAGTGCATCCAATGTACAAAATGAAAAAGTAAACCTTAAGTTAAACATTAACCAAATGTATCACATTTATTTTCAACATGATCTGTAAACTTACTTTGACTGAATTTCTACATCCTGTAGCTGTCTACGAAGTTTAGCAGAAAGTAGTATTTTTGAGTCTGTTGAGGTACTATCTTCATTGCCAATCCTCATACTTGGTTCAGTCATTACGCATTGACCAGAGTCAAAAGTACGATAAGATATAAAAACATAGTTACCACACGAAAGCTGAAAATGAAATACAAAATCAATTAAACATGAAAAAAAAAGGCAATATAACTTCATTTCTCTTTGAAAAACTGCTTCTTATTTGTTAGTTTATAAGTGACATATATATCTGTACTTCACATAGGAATACCTAAGAGTTAAGGAAGAGCAGTGGTAGTTGTTCTAAGAGGTAAAATATCTTATGGCCACCCTAAAAATTTCTTACACAAACAATTCCAGAACTTTATCAACATGACACACTAGACAATTACTACTGTACATATTGTATTACAAAATTTAACAAAATTTTTTTTGCAAATGTTAAACACATACAAAATTAAGGCACCTACTTTCAGCAAAAATATGATCATCAGTGAAAACCAAATTCTGTGCAAGAAAGTTAGTTGAATAATAACAATGGAATATTTAACAGAAAATTCACACAGTTTGGAAACCAAGTTCTTCAGTTACAGATGTTGAATGAACAAACCCAAAATCCTATCACAGTCCTCAACACAGCCATCATACAAATAATCCCTACCACAATACATTCACCAGTGAAGAACCATGATGGCTTAAAACCAGCTTGATCTTATCATAATTTTCTGAAGAATGGCAGGTTATCTTTGCATAAGCTATTATGTAAATGATCCCAAATGGATGTATAGGAATAGTAAGTGAACAACAATTAAAGAAAAAAAAAAAAAAAAAAAAAAAAAAAAAAAAAAAAGTCTAGATTCAATTTCTGCATTCATCAAATGTTGGAATTACAGTGGACACCCCATATTCGTGGGGGATGCATACCAGAACCCCCATGAAGAGCTAGAATCCGCAAATACTTAGAACCCTTATAAAAAAGCTTAAAACTGCCTATTTTGTTAGTTCTAACTCAAGAAAAACCCACTAAAAATGTTTATAGTACCTGGTTTTTTTAATCGTTTTATTACAAAAAGTGCATTTAATCATGATATATGTGCTTTTCCTGTGAATAATGGGTACTATATAAGGTACATAGAGAAATCCGCGAATACGTGAGTCCGCTCCACGAATACGTGAGTCTGCGAATCCAGTCTGTGAATAGCGGGGATCGACTGTAATAACAATTTGCATATGAAACAAAAACAGATGAAACACGTTCATAGTTACCTTTAAAGGCATTGTGACTTCTGAATCATAATCATTGTAAAGGAGGATATTCTCTCTCATGTCAAAGCTCTCCCGAACTCCCAAGTGATAAAAGAGAGTGCGCTGCTGAAGAACGATGGAAAGGTCAACAATAGCAACATCAGCATTGTAAAACTGGTCGAGAACATTTGTTTCCCCAAAGTCCAGCTTTTCAAACTGTAGAAGGATAAAAAGACGTCTCATACTTTCACTTATATTAATATATGAGACCTAGACCAAAGAACTTACATAAAAAAATGTTATTCACAATCTAGCATAACACAATGTCATTATTTACAGTAAGTAAAATAGGCACAGTACAGATAACAACATACAATTTTCAGTAATTGAACATCAAATGCACATGGCAATTTTTACAAAAAAGCAGTACAAAGGATATAGACACAACAATGCATTACTATAAGAAGCAAAGTTAGTTTTTGTTTTTCACTAACTCTGACAGTTATGATTCAGGTACATATTTTCATATCTCTCCATGTCATTAAACTTCAAATATTTACTACCATATTCTTTATAAAAGAAAAAAATTCAACCTCACTGCTATAAGGTTTCATCATTAACTAGATTACGGTACATATGTACTTACTCTTTAATGCGGTATTTTACAGGCTACCTTGTACAGTATTACAATGTCTTCGAATCAAGATAAGAAAAATTCTCAATTTGCTTCTATAATTATAAGTAACTGTCAGTTATAAACTATTCTGAATAGAAGAAAATGAATGACAATGTTATTGTTATAATACAATTAAGTTTGTTCATACTTACCTGGCAGATATATATATAGCTGTATTTTCTGAAGTCCGACAGAATTTAAAAATTCGCGGCACACGCAGTGGGCGGCCAGGTGGTAGTACCCATTCCCGCCGCTGGGGGAGGCGGATATCAGGAACTATTCCCATTTTTCTATTCATATTTTATCAGTGCCACTGTCTCCTGAGGGGTAGGTGGGTGGGCACTTTAATTATATATATCTGCCAGGTAAGTATGAACAAACTTAATTGTATTATAACAATAACATTTTGTTCATGAAACTTACCTGACAAGATATATATAGCTGAATCCCACCTCGGATGGTGTGGAATGAGACAGAATAGGATTTTTGGGAAACTAAATTAAGTAGATGATATACATCTTTGGTTCCTGACCTGTTAGCATAGCCGACTTCGTGATTACTGTCACCAAAGTCTGCTTCTGCGTTACTAGAGTTGCCAGCGAGGTAGAGACCTGTAATGCTGGTGCGCTCTATATGATCTGTCAACGGGGGCGTGACCACAATGTGACTAGACCATATGATCATACTTTTGAGGGCACCGAAGCTAAAACCACCACCTGACCTAACCTATCAAAGTTAGTTCCATAACTTCTAGGCTAAAGAAAAGGAACGCGCCTCAAGCGACCAACCCTTCAAAGTTAAAAGCACACCCTATCCCTTTTCTATAGGATAGGATTCGTGTTGCTTCTTGCACCCAATAATATATCTACGGATATGTATCGGTCCTAGCGACTTACGGATCTGAAATGTCGTCTTCACATCCCCGTGGGAGTGTGAAGCGAACACAGAGTTGCTTCGCTAAAGCGTGGCACTCAGGATGTTACTGAGTGTCATTGCTCTGTTGAAAGGAATGCTTCCGAGGCCGCGCCCTCACCTCTTGAGCATTCATATTAAAGAAAAAATCTCAAATCTTTATGCAAACCAAATGAATGAATAAACCTCTTAAAAGAACTCCTTGGCTATAATGCCAGGGTGTTCTTGGACATGAACCAGTCTGGTCTTTTTACGGAACACCGCAGATTGTCCGGGAGTGTGAAGCGAACCCAGAGTTGCTTCGCAAAAGCGTGGCACTCAGGATGTTACTGAGTGTCATGCTCTGTTGAAATGCTTCCGAGGCCGCGCCCTCACCTCTTGAGCATTGATATTAAGAAAAAATCTCAAATCTTTATGCAAACATAAGAATGAGACCTCTTAAAAGAACTCCTTGGCTATCATGCCAGGGTGTTCTTGGACATGAACTAGTCTGGTCTTTTTACGGAACACCGCAGATTGTCTGTTGACCTTGACTTTCTATAGTTTTATCAAGATAAAACTTGAGAGACCCTACAGGGCACAGGACTCTCTAATGCCCTTGCCCAATAATTTGTGCCATACCCTTGGTCTCCAAGCCTTCGGTCAATGGTCAGACAGGTTTTCGTTCTTATCAAGAACGGAAGGCTTAGCGGACAGACCGCATTATGTCCTTTAAAGCCAAAACCTCTGATGATGGCTAAAACAATCACTAACCCTCCTTGCCGTGGCTAGAGCGGTTAGAATATTAGCCTTTCTGGTCACGTGTATTAAGTTCGCAGAAAGGAATAGGTTCGAAATGCTTTTGGCATCAGAAACTCAGGGACTACGTCTAAGTTCCATGCCGGAACCTTTGATCCAGAGAATACAAGATCTCCACAGACCTCAAAGATCGTGAAGCTTTGTTGTTTGACAGAACCGAATCTCTGAGCCTAGAGGCCGTCAACAACATATTTGCATATTCTACAACAGTTAGGACTTCTATCTTATCTCATACTTCATACGGAAGATAGAACCATAACGAAATTCACAGAGGTCGAGGTGGAGGAACAGTCATTTCCCTTCACTATCTCCAGAAACGGCCCCCTCCGATTGAAAACTGAAAATAGGCAGCACTGCTTGCCTTGGCCAAGAGACTGCCATTAATCTTGAAGATCTTATCGCTTCTCGATAGTCTGAACGCTTTCAGACTCAGAAGAGAAGAGGATTAGATACTTCACTAAGTGACGATGTTTGATTACACCGATTCTCTCGGGAAGGGTCCTTTGGACAATTCTCTGAATTACCTGACCTCTGTGAATCCAACCTCTTAGAGGCCAACATGTGGCGACTAAAGCTAATCCTCTAGGATCATGAATAAGGAACAACTTAAGAGGAAGCTCCTTCGTCTTCAATATTACGAAAAACTTAACGAAAGGACTCCCTCAGTCTCTCCTCACTTTCGACATACTTCTAAGTGAGGATTACTCAGACGTCAGTAGTTGTTGCCTTCGATCGAGAAGACCCCCACGGACGTGCACTAGATTAACGAACCTATTGAGGATCGTTACGTTCCGTGCCCAAGCCCATAACCAATTCTCTCTTCTCGAGCTATGAGAGACTGAGAAATTATCCGAGATGATTTTGGGGCCACTCGATCCAACCTCACCCTTCGAGGAACTGGAAAGCCGACTAATTTGGCTTCCAATTCTTTCAGACAATGTGCCAGAACATCTGTTCTCTGTTCGGATGTCTGGCACCCTCTCGCTATCACCTGAGGTGATCCTCAAGCCGTTTGAGAGAAAATTAGAATTACAAGATCTTTGATGTTATTTCCAATTTCTTCGTGAGTAAAATTTGTGTAGAGGTCTGAATTGCTGTTTATTCAGGGAAAACAAGCTTCTCCAGCGAGGAAATGGTCCCCAGCAAACTCATCCATTCCCTCACTCAGCCTGCTTCCTTCCCTAAATAAGGCTGCGCTTTGCATAAGCAGGAGAGCATTATTATAGTGCTATGCCGCGGTAGATTCGTACAGAATGTTACCGTGCGGTAAAACCGGCACCTAACAAGTATAAGAGATATCTTGTTGAAATTTTCTAAGTAAACGGCAGGTATGATCATTCAAGATTACTAGAAATTTCCTCCAAACCCGAGGCTAAAATCCATGATTGTAGGGCAAAGAGACGGTTTATTAAGCCATTCCCGCAAGGGAGAGAGACGAACCAACCGAGCATGACACCGAGCTAGCCGGTACTGCGTAGATCACAGTAACAGCAGCCTTGATCATCGTCTCGCACTATATGCCTGAGTTGCCAGCTACTCCTTTTACGAAGGGATAGGTATGAAATTATCGAGCCAAAGGAAACTCTCAAGCAGGCATATTTAACGAAACAAAATTCGCTAAATACAGAAGCTGAGTTGATGTTGCAGTTCAATTAGAATACTTCTCGTCTAAGTCGCAATCCGTAGAATAACTAGGATATGCGCCTACCCCTCGGACAATTCAACTGCTTAGTAGAATCATGTCGCGAGGTTAATATACGTAGTATATTTATAGTATTCTGAACAACGATCTCCATCCTAAATTCTTTCCTTAAAGAAAACAAAATAAGGATTGGAGATCGACCACCTTCGATCTCTATCAAAAAGAGTGAAGGAGAAGTCTTCCTCGAAGGAAAGCTTCAATGGAGAACAGAATACTATCTGCCTGAGTTGCCAGCTACTCCCTTTACGAAGGAATAGGTATGATATTATCGAGCAAAAGGACACTCAATCAGGCTATTAAACGAAACAGAAATTCACTAAATACAGAAGCTGATTGGTGTGTCGTGTAACAATACCTGAAGAGTTGTTCTTACTCCGAAAACTCTTGGAAGGTTGAAGGGAGTGTCAAATAAATACATTAGAACAACAGTTCTTTCGGCTTCTATCCGCAGAGGTAAATACGATATGCGTATATGACTCGACCCATGCGTTAGCAAAATGACGCAAAGATAAACTACGTAAGTATTGTAGTAATTTGAACATCGAATTCTCTACATCATCTGGACGAGGAAGAGAGAAAGAAAGGAAAACGACTGTCCACGTTCGGTTCTGAAAATGAATGAGAGCTCTTCCGAAATTTGTTACTTATCCGCTTAAGCGATAAAATGTTATGAGATCTTTGTCAATGAGAACTAACCCATTTACATGACAGAAAGTAATCCACAAAAGCGTCCTGCTGAGCGTCCTCAAAGCGTGCTGGAAAGCGTCCTGCTGAGCGTCCTCAAAAGCTTCCTGCCGAGCGTCCTCAAAACGCGTCCTGGAAAGCGTCCAGCTACGAGAGTGTCTGAGCAGAGAAACACCAAGTCTTCTGAACGACGTTTCAGAGAGGAACTCGTTGAGCGCCTTGATGCATGCAAGGCCGCCAAAGAGGCGTCCTGGCGAGCGACCTTGCCAACATCTCAATGTTATGACGAACCGCGTTTTGCGTATGACATTGAATATTTTTAAGGGACGTCCTCATGCGAGTCTCCATGGAGAGCCGCACGCTGCTCCTGAAGAGTGTGAACACTAAAGGAAGACGTATGGCTTTCGTCTTCCGCAAGGTGCTTGCCGAGCGTCCTGGAGAATGTCTCTACTTATAGGACGTCGAGCACCTCCAAAAGCTTTCCTCACGTCTAAATTGCCCTTCTTATGCCGACCAGAGACATAAGTTGTTTGACTGTGCAAAGCAGCTTGCCGGCCGTCAAACTTATCAGCTTGCTTTATCGAAGTAAGCGAACCGTTACATAACGTATACGGAGCGCAATGAGGAGAGGAGACGAATACTGGAGTTTGCTCCTCCAAAAGGTGGAATCAAGAATGTCCTTGATTACCAAATTCTTTTGGAATGCTAGCGAGGTTGAAACAGCTCTAACTTCATGAGCGTTCACTCGCAGGAGGCTCAAATCACTCTTCTGGCAAGATGAATGAACCTCCTTAATAATGTATAGTGATAACTGATGCGTTCACTCGATGAGAGGCTCAAATCACTCTTCTGGCAAGATGAAGAGCCTCCTTAATAATTACATGGTATACATGACGCGGTCAGCAGGAGGCTCAAATCACTCTTCTGCAAGATGAATGAGCCTCCTTAATAATGTATAAATGATATATACATGAGCGTTCTCGCAGGAGGCTCAAATCACTCTTCTGGCAAGATGAATGAGCCTCCTTAAATGTCCCTTAGGAAAAGAGCCAGTGCATTCTTCTAAAAGGGAAAAATGTGGTCTCTTTACTCTCTCATCCTCTCGTGACGAGAGAGAGGACGTGAAGCGTCCTCTTCTCTAAAGCTTCTTTAGGGGGGCGCGAGTCCTTCCGAGAACTCCAACCCCTGTGTGGGAGGCCGCCTCGGTGGAGGACGAGAAGCAATCTTTCAAGATTCGCGCACGTGCACGATCTTTAGCAGCCTGGGAAGAGTCAACAGGTTCTGCCGAAGGGACGCCAGATCGGTGGGGAGCCCCCGTAACCCTCTTGCGGCTTTCGACATGCCCTCTCCCTGAGTCCTGGGAGTCCGACAGAGGTCCAGGCCTAGAGCATTATGGGGCCGATCTGACGCCCCTCCACAACACAAGGGGCACTACCACTTCACAACACTGGTTGGAGAGCGAGCACTTTAGTCTAAGATTACTTGATGTAATCCTTTAGCAGACACTTATTTCTAGGCTCGTAAGCCATACCACAGGGTTAGGCAAATAAAATCTACAGTAGGTTAGAAGGTTCATTATTTCTAACTTCTGTTTACTGTGGAGGAAAACTCCTGATTCTAACACGCTCTAAAATGCGTAATTGAATCCTCCTTCTTCCGTAATCAGTCACACATTACACTAATTACCTTATGCAAAGAAAACATGTAAACGTCATATATACTAAGCGAGTGTCTACCGAAAGTTACGGTAGCCTCACCTTACCATGCAGACAACAAAGTCTGAAACTAGGCTAACTAGCTTCAGACATCAAATGCAATGAAAAAATTTACGATAGCGTATGCCTAGCCACAAATCCAAGTTAATAATCGAAAGAATAATTAAGGATACTTAAGTGGCTAATGAAGTTTCAAAATCCTAGGCGGAGGTCTGTAAACAGTTTGTTTACGACCGGCGACAGAAAAAATATGAATAGAAAATGGGAATAGTTCCTGATATCCGCCTCCCAGCGGCGGGAATGGGTACTACCACCTGGCCGCCCACTGCGTGTGCCGCGAATTTTTAAATTCTGTCGGACTTCAGAAAATACAGCTATATATATATCTGTCAGGTAAGTTTCATGAACAAAAGAAACTTTAGGAACAGGTTGATTCTATTATGTAAACACCTGAACTGCACTTACGTAGACTACCTGAGTAGTAGCTATCTCATCATAGCAAGTGGAGCCAGATCAAGCACTGGTACTTCTAAAGTAGGAGTGCCACTTACACTGTGCTTTGCATGGTACACTGTAGATGTTGCTAATGGTTCTTTGCTAGGTTTTTTCCTGAGCCATAGCTGCAGTGCTTTCTGCCTTTTACTTTCCCAACTCCTATTTCCTTAGGTCTCTTGCTATTCAGCATTACTTCTTCAAGTTTACCTTGCTTTCATATTCACCTCTCAATCAAAAAGTAAATTCTTTAGTAGAGCCCCATTACTCTACGAATTTGACACACTGGTCCTCCTGATATTACAACACTAATATAACAACAACAGTTTCTATTCATCATTTCAAGAGTTATTAAACCAGTGATATGGAACTTAACCAAAAAATTATTCATGTATAATTAATAGTCACAAATAGAGTACACAATATGTAAACTTTGGCAAACACATTAGAGATGCCTAGTTAATAGTATATAAATTCTATTGCATGGATTAAGGAAAGTAAATGACTGAATACAGATTAAAACAAAACTGTACATCTAAAATTATGCAGAAAGATTATCTGATCACACCAGTTGACTCTTTGACATAGTATACAAGCAGTCAAGAGGAAAGGCATTTCTAAAGACAGAGTATGCCACTATTTAGTTGATGAAACCCTGAAAGTTGATTTTCTCACCTGGATATGGAAGCAATTGGCATTGACAGCTAGGCAGCTGGCTTTGACTTCATCCCATGCTTTTCTTCGTTGATATTGGCGTTCAGTGTGACTTAGATCTAACACACAGACAACATCCATTCGAGCACGAACGCCTGCTAAAATGACCGACTGACCAGAATGGTCACTCTTGCTGCCTAAACTATCTGTCATCGTGGGTATCTGTAGGAACGAATTTACAATTTATATATGAAAAAATAAAAAAGGAATAAAGTCACAAAAGAAAAAAAATCAGTACAAAAGGAAAAGACTGCAATAATGAACAAAATTATATTTCTATAATAATATTTTGGTATATAGTACATACATATTTACCAAGTAATTACATTGCTGTAAGCTGCTACTTTACGAAAGCTTAAAATTTAGAGATTTGCAATAGCTCTCTTTTGTTTTTGGTGTTGGTACCTATGTAGTCCCGCCAACTTTCGGGAATGAATAGGTACAACACAGTTGAAGAGCTCAATTCATTTGTGCTCTGTCCATAAGCGGCTCAAAATACTATCGAGCCATCATTGGATAAGTGTAAATGACGGATCCTCTACTACTGGAAAACCTAAATCCATCTGTCCCTACTGAGGGGGTAAATGAAACTTGGAATGTGGCAATGGACGCTTCTCTTCTAGTGCCAAATGAGTGGAAGCATGCATCAACACCGGTAAGCCTTAGGACTCCAGGTGTGTGGGCACTGGACACCTGAACAGGAAGAATCTCTAACAAAGCGCATTTAGCAGAAGCTGGATCCTTGAATGCTGAACGCTCGGATATTGGCCATTAGAACACTGCTCGCTCTGATACAAAGAATACTCATACACTGGGTGGCATTTGGCCAACAGGCGCTCGGACACTAGAAGTTTGGGCGCTGGACACTTGGAAACTGGCGTTTTCAATGATCGTCCAACGAGTCCTGGGTGTTCAACAGACTCAGTGAAAGGGCAACTACCTGTGAGCAAAACCCACTGACCTCCCTTGGAGTGCCAATTAGCTTCCTCCTAGGGGGAGGAGAGTTTAGCAGGAATCTTGGTCTAGGAGCATTGGTGGGATGGATAGCTACCTCCTCACTGCACTTGCACTAAAACTATTCACTTTGTTCATAAGGAATTTTCACTGCAGTCCCCAATTTGGTCAATGCTGTTCACTAACAGATCAAAATTTTTAAAAAGAAATTGTATTTTTCTTAACTATACAAACCTGAGGTCCTTTACATTAGGAATTACATACTTTCAGTGTAGGCTGGAATATGGCCATGAAATTCTTGAATAATGGGGTTAGGCAGTAACTACTGTCTGGTAATCGGGTAGGCCCACCTGCCCAGACGTAAACACATACATCTTCATTGGAAGATGGCCGAAAGCAGTGGAGTGTTTACATCTGGGCAGGCAAGCTTACCTTCCTACCAGATGGTAGTTACTGCCTAATCACCATGTTCAAGAATTTAACGGCCATATTCCAGCCTACGCTGAAGGTAATTCCTAATGTAAATGACTGAGGGTTGTATATCTTGTAGGAAACAACCAAACTTTTGGTCTATCTGCGCTTTCAGACTGGCAGTGACACTCGGTTCAAAAGAAAGGGAGTCAGGAATCTGAGTAGAAGAGAAAGTTGGAGGGCTTGAAATAGGTGAAAAAGCAGTCAAATGAATAGAAGGTACAGGAATATTAACATTATCATTCTTAGCTGAACTCACCTAAGTAGAGACCCTAGACTCGGCTCTAGCAGCCGCTTTCCTATTCCTGTCACATTGGAGCTTAGCTAAATGAGCTTTTAACACCTCCCATTTTCTCTTGCCCCAGTCAACACTCGTCACAAGAAAGAGTCAAAGAGCAAACTTGCCCTCTACATATGCAACATACAGTGTGAGTGTCATATTTAGCAGAAATCAGTCTGCAAAATCTAATACGTACTGGGTAAACTAGAATCTGACATAATGCAAATCAAAAAGTCACAATCAGTAATAATAAAAGCTAAGCTAATATAATTAGTGCTACCAAAACAACTGAATATGTCACCAAACCAGCAAAAGCCACAACCAAAATTCTAAGAGCTGCTCAGCAACCATGTAACGTCATTGACCGGCAGAAACAAATGGAGCTCTTCAGCTGTGTTGTACCTAGTATTCACTCCCAAAAGTGGGTGGGACTAGTTACCTACACACAAAACAAAAGAGCGCTATTGCAAATTTCAAAATTTTTAGCTGCTGTAAAGTAGAAACTTACAGCTATGTACAGGCGGTCCCCGGGTTACGACGGGGGTTCCGTTCTTAAGACGCGTCGTAACCCGAAAATCGTCGTAAGCCGGAACGACGTTCTTGAAAACATGTCCACAGGGAAAATTTCACTACTAATTTGCAATTTTTCTTAGGGCCGTATCTCTAAAATTATCACTAATTTACTTTTTTCATGTGCAACACTGTGTATTCACAAATTACTGTATATTTTCATTAAAATACAAAGAGAGAGAGAGAGAGAGAGAGAGAAATAACTCCTAGGTTTCAATAGATTGAAATGAATGTCGGTAGGCAACTTTTTCCCCCTCCCATAAATACATATATTTCTCCATAGAAGAGAGAAAGAGAGGACTGTGCAATTATGTTTGTCTGTCTATCAATTCTTTTGCTGAGAGCGAGAGAGATAAAAGGAAGAAATAGAAACACCAAATGCATGACAAGTATCTTGTGGAGAGAGAGAGAGAGAGAGAGAGAGAGAAATGGAATGATTATTGTATTTAAAATACTCAGATATGAATTTTGTACTTGTATTATTATTGGAAAATATTAATGATAAACTTATTACATACACGTCCATGAAAATGATCTCATCTCAGAGAGAGAGAGGAGAGAGAGAGAGAGAGAGAGAGAGAGAGAGAGAGAGAGAGAGAGAGAGAGATTACATAAAACCATTAAATTCGTTGACCATTGTATGGCATTGTTAAGGTGTCACTCGAGTTGAGGTGGGGAAATTGATACAGAAAAAGACAGGGAAGAATTTTCTTTTGAAATTATTTATCGTATTATTACTATTTCTATTATTATTATTATTATTATTGTTCTTATTATTATTTGAAAATATAATAACACGTGCATCTACCATAAAAACTTCTATCATCTCAGTAAGAAGAGGAATTATCCTTACAAGTGAAATGAAAAGGTCATTTTCATCTCTTTAAAATAAGACCATTATGAATTTTGTAATTAAAGTTTTTATATTATTATTATTATTATTATTATTATTATTATTAAATAACTGAAATTATCAAACATTTTACATACTAGTACCATAAAAATTCTTTCATCTCGGTAAAAGAGAGAGAGAGAGCGTGTATCTCTTTGTTTCTAACGCTTCCAGCGAAGAGAGGGAGAGGCGTTACCACTATGACTCATTATCATCTTGTGTGGCAAAAGAGAGAGAGAGAGAGAGAGAGAGAGAGAGAGAGAGAGTTAACCTTAATTAAAAGTGACATGGATAGATTAGTACGTATTGTATTTCTTTAAAATA
The DNA here is from genome assembly GCF_015104395.2 of Macrobrachium nipponense. Classification (NCBI taxonomy): domain Eukaryota; kingdom Metazoa; phylum Arthropoda; class Malacostraca; order Decapoda; family Palaemonidae; genus Macrobrachium; species Macrobrachium nipponense. The sequence goes on from NC_087212.1 coordinate 49,254,031, forward strand.
CTATCACATATGAAATTTTGTAATTACAGTTATTATTATTATTATTATTATTATTATTTGAAAGTATTAAAACAAATAGTACAAGTACATAAAAAATCTCGAGTCTCAGTAAATGAGAGAGAGAGAGAGAGAGAGAGAGAGAGAGAGAGAGAGAGAGAGAGAGAGAGAGCTCTCCCCCAGCTCTTCCCCCTTTTGGCTGTCACAGAACATGATATATATCTGACAGTTTTAGTACCTGGAAAGGTTACAGAAAAGACTGGGATTTCCTTCAACAGAGAAGACTGGGATTTCCTTCATTCTTCGATAATTTTTTTAAATAAAAGCTAAATCTTACTAATTCACTATGGTATTTTCTTTAATGAATTGATATTATTGCTGTATAAATTAATATTCATATTTGAAAAAGTAAATCATTTATTTATTCAAACTAAAAACATAACATCTTTGTAGTATAGAGAGAGAGAGAGAGAGAGAGAGAGAGAGAGAGAGAGAGAGAGAGAGAGAGAGATTATAGTGATTATTTTCTTGGAAAATACAAAGAGAGAGAGAGAGAGAGAGAGAGAGAAAAACTGTGCTAAACTATAAAGGATTCTTATCTTATCATAATATGTGTTTTTTAAAAGCGTTGTAAACTCGGAGCGTCGGAAGCGTCAGCGTCGTAACCTCGGAACAAGCGTCGTAACCCAGGGCGGATTTTTCAATGAATATTTAAGAAAAAGCGTCGTAACCTCGGAACGTCGTAAGCCGGACCCGTCGTAACCCGGGGACCGCCTGTAATTACTTTGGTAAGTTACTTATATAAAAAAAAAAACTTTCTCAAGACAACAAATTACGTAGTATTCTGATTCATTAAATATAAATACTAGTATCCAACAATGCAAGCACAGTAGGGATGTGTAGGAAGAACTGGCTATTATGGGATCCAACAACATATGTGGATACAGAACATTAGTAGATATGTATCTTAAATGCATGGTACTCTCAACTCTGGAAGGTTTTTAGTTGCAGGCACAGGTGGACCATCTTCCATAATTTCAATTGGGTTCAGAGCAATGATCTTTAAATTTCTGGTTATGAAACAAATCAACTTGACCAAAATCATCATTATAAACTGTTCTGTATTTCCACTAATTGGGTTAGATGTGAAATTAGTTCTCTGTACACTCCTCCATCCTGTGCACTTTTTGTGAGAACTCCCATTGAGTCTAGGTCTTCACCTGTCCTTTTTCATGATTCCATGGATTTCTACAACCCTCTGAATAATTGCTTCCCTATCTACAGATTTTCATAGTAAACATTCCA
>NC_087212.1:49255832-49268332 GCF_015104395.2 Macrobrachium nipponense
TAGTAAACATTCCACATCCTTCTCATAAGATGTCCAAACTATCTCAAACTCTGAGATACATGCCTATTTCAAAGCCATTTTGACATCACATCTTCATTTTTTAAATCTATTAAACCAACTGCTCTGCTGAATATACTGCATTCAACCCCCAAATTAATTCAAAAGCACATTAACTCCATACTATAAAATATATACTTAAAAAAGCTTTGCCAAAAAATACTCTATAGTCAGTCAAACATTTTAAGATCAATGGAATGGACTGAATAAGGAATTCCTGGATTGCATATATAATCTCATTGTTATGATAACAGTGTGTGCTTATCAAATCCTTCTTAAGTGAAAGTTTTCTCCAAAGTACAGCCATTTGTTTTATAATGACATTAGATGCATATTTGACTTCAGATATTTCTATCATAAAAACAAAGATCAGTGCTGATCTTTGTTTTTATGATAGAAATATCTAGTCAAATATACATTTAAAAGGTCAGCTATTACTCTACTGGTTGAATCTTAAGCCATCCACCTAATCGAAGAACAACAGCACTCAAGCTGCCACTGTTACAGTACAGTATGGAAATCTGACCTCACACCATTGCCAAAAGTTCCATTCTTAGACCCAAGAAACAGTTTACAAAGTTTTAAAATATTTATATTTAAAGAAGCAACAAGGAAGACCTATAAATGATGTTGCTATGGCCATACTTTGCACAGTATAAGTGATAACCCAAGAAGAGAAAATGGAAAATCAGTACTGTTACCTCATTTGAGTTCTTTTATCGCTAAATTACGAATATAGTACCTATATATCGGACCATTAATTTCAGCCAACCAAATGCCTGCAGTGCATATCAAGTCTACCTAAAACGTATGATGGCAAGTGATGAGATGGAATGAAATAAGACTATACGTACTCTGTTTTTTTCATCTGTCCATTCGCCTGTGGTGTTTTTGTATGGTAACACTGCGTCCCGGGCTTTAGATAGTTACGCTATTTGTAAGTTTTAGATAAATAAAAGGATATCTGGGTGTACATTTGGAACTGAAAAGTGTTTTAATAATTTACTGTATGCGAATTACACCGTTAATATTCGAAATATGATATTATTATAATCGTTGAATGTAAGCTGAATGTAACTATCTAAAGCCCGGGACGCAGTGTTACCATACAAAAACACCACAGGCGGATGGACAGATGAAAAAAAGCAGAGTATAGGTAGGCTATATCGTGGCATCCTTGGGTTGGGCAGCACATAGGGTACAAGACCGAGTGACGACGTAGCGACCACCTCTGACGGGACGCGACCACCTTCCCGAAAAAGTACTTGAATTCGCTACCATGAGCATCAGTCAAAAATTGTGGCCCAACCAGGCAGCATACTGAGAGCTCTAAGCTCCTCTTGAAGTAAGTGTTTTCTCCTAAATTATTAAATAGGGTAACGCACCGCTATGTGGACACCTGTACTGTGGTGCGGTCACTTTCCCAAAAAATAACTTTAGCACTTCCATCATCGGGAATTAGACATCGGTCATAAGCCAACCTCCATGGAAGTAACACCTTGAGACCTCTACTTTCCTATCAAAGTAAGTGTTTTCTACCAAGTTAGAAATTAAGGCCATAATTTCCGATTAAACAAAAGTTAATGAAAGTCTAGCCATGAGCAGTGCAAACTGACCTCCATGACACTTTCAAAATTTCTTCTTAAAACACTTGTATCCATAGACGCTGGGACACTTTCTTCACAACAATCTTAAATGACGACGGTGTTTACGCTTGCGGACGGGTAAACATGGCAATTGCTCAGGAAGAAGAAGAAAAGTGCACTACATAACATTTAAATAATTAGTTAAAACCAGAATAAGGTTATGAATTGCATAAATTTATTACGTATTCATGATAATTCATTTAAAAATATTCTTTGCTGTAAAAGTAACCAGATTCCTGACACAAATTTCATTGGTTTTGCTGTGAACATTTTTTATCACTGTTGCCAAATGTTTGTAGTTACCCTCCAAACTTGGGATAATACTTACACAAAACCGTGGAAATAGGTGAATTTAACGTATCTGTTTGTAATATATATACATAAATATTAGAGCTATTTTATCATTATTGCATTACTATGACACCTAGAATTCATGGAAACAATTTGTAAAGGCATCGGCATGTGTGTCAAATTTCACTAAATTGGCAATGATGACTTGCCATTCCTAGCACGCATTAAAGATTACATTTGTTTCAGCCATTACATTTATCAACAATTGAAAACAAAAAAATTCAATTTTTCAGTCATACAGTTATTAGAAATTATAAAAAAAGTCAAAATAGTAATATAGACTCAAATAAATGAAAAGTGATAGAAAAAAGTAAAAATTTTTTGTCATAAACAATTCACTAAACTGTCATCTGCTTGACTCATGGATTCTGGTTGCCCGACATACAAGGCTGAAAAATTATTCCTGCTATGGTTTTGCTGTAAACAAACTTTCATGTACTTAAAATGGAATTTGGAGTGAATTAAGAACTAAATGTGTATAATCACAATCAAATAAGCACTGTGGAGTTTCAGCTGTGATGGCAGTCAGGATAAAACCACTGATTACCAGGCAAAAATGCATTCCAGTTCAAAACATAACCGTCTCATACTTTCACTAGCATAGGCAACAAAATGTTGTTTTATTGTGCTGATTACAACTACAATCTTGAGTAATATCAATAAACGTTACATATATAAGCAAATAGTTCAAATGAGCGCTGGGAAGGATTGTCCACGAGTGTAGAACCGACAGGCACTCACAACGATACCACACCATATTGGATTTAAAAATTGCCTTGAGCACATATTTTACAAAGACTTCACATGCTAGTTTTACTTCGTATGGCAGTTTCATATAACCCATTTTGTTGACGAAACTTCAACAATCTTTTGAATGGTATGCTTAAATATTGAATTGTATTGTTGTTTCACCAATTAAATATCGCATGAAAAAAGTAGCCTTTTAACGGATCAATGAGCACACAGCGGTGCTTTACCCAAATGGCATAATTCAAGCGCTTTTTCGGGAAATGGCCGCGTACTGTTGTTTCATTTAGAATGTAGTGTGACAATGGAATTTTTAAAAATCTATGCCTAATGTTAACTGTAATCTGAAATATTTTTCCTGGCTTGTACAAATACAGGATAGCCACAAAGTAAGTTTATCGTTGATTAGAATGGAATGGCATAGGGTAATGCATCGCTGTGCGGGGACTTGCACAGACTAATGAGCCACTTTTTCACTCGATATTTCATCGGTGAAACAAAAATACAATTCAATATTTAAGCATACCATTCAAAAGATTGAAGTTTCGTCAACAAAATGAGATATATGAAACTGCCATACGAAGTAAAATAAGCATGTGAGGTCTTCATAAAATAAGTTTTCAAGGCAGTTTTTTAATCCAATAAGGCATGGTATCATCTCACAGACACCAGGCATACACTCGTCGTTTATGATTGTTGTGAATCAAGTATCCCAGCATCTATGGGTACAAGTGGTGTGTAGATTTAGCACAGGAAATGGAAAGTTTATGGACACAAGTGACTCCGCAAACACTGAGATGGTATCAACATTCTATATGTAAGGTGTTTTAAGTAAAATTTCAAAAGCGTCATGGAGGTAAGTTTGCACCCCGCATGGCTAGACTTTCATTAACTTGTGTTTAACCGGGTATTATGGCATTAGAGGGAAACATCGCAGTGGAGCCATCATCTTCGCGTGGCTCAGCCTTATTCACTCGATATTTAATTAGTGAAACAAGAATACAATTACATCTTTAAGCATACTATTCGAAAGATTAAAGTTTCGTCAACATAATGTGATATATGAAAGTGCCATATAAACTAAAATAAGCATGTGAGCTCTTCATAAAATGTTTTCAAGGCAGTTTTGAAATCCAATATGGCAACAACCATGTGACTTGCCATTCGTAACCACAGACAATCCATCCACCATCTTTCCCATCCTTCCCAGCACTTATTTGAACAATGTTAGAGTATATATGTAACATTTATTGATCTCACTCAAGATTGCAGTTGTAATCAGCACAATAAAACAACATTTTGTTGCCTATATTAGTGAAAGTATGAAACTTTTTATTCCCGGGGTCATGGTTTGAACTGGAATAAATTTTTACCTTGTAATTGGTAGTTTTATCCTCACTGCCATCACAACTGAAACTCCACAGGGCTTATTTGATTGTAATTATACACATTTTGGTCTTAATTCACTCCAAATTGCACTCAAACCACGCTGCAGTTCCTGGTTCCTAAGCACTCACTCCACAAACACAATTATGGGCAGCACATGAGTACACGGTTTATGAGGTGCAAAGCTTTATTCCCTTAATTGTTTACTTTACTCATTAGTTTAACTTTACTTTGTTACTTCAAAATGTTTATTTAATTCATGTCTATTATCCCTTTTTTGCAACCTTATTTACCCCGAAAAATTACAGATACTATTTCTGAAGTACGTATTCACAAGCAGACAACTGCAAAATGACTCTTCGTTGCCAATCTAGTGGAGCTTCACACATACGCCAATGCATTTACAAACTGTTTCCATGAATTCTAGTAGTCATAGTAATGCAGTAATGATAAAATTGCTGTAATATGTATATACTATACTACAAATAGATACGCTAATTTCACTTATTTCCCCGGTTTTGTGTTAGTCTTATACCCAGTTTGGAGGATAAACACATACCAATTGGCAACACTGATAAACAAATTGAAGAGCGCAAAGAATGCCGGAGGTACCGTTCACAAGCAAAACTGTTGATATTTGAGTCAGGAATCTAGTTACTTTTTCAACAACGATATTTTCAAATTAATAATCATGAATATGTAAAAATATTTATGCAATTCATGACCATATACTGCCGTTTAACTATTTATTCAAATAATTACCTAGTGCACGCTTCTTCTTCTTCTTCTACTAAAAAATGTAGTTCCCTTGGATAAGTAGTGGTTGGAAGTCAGTGTTTACGATTGTTGTGATGAAAGTGCCCAAGCGTCTATGGGTACAAGTGGTGTGTGGATTTAGCACAGGAAATGGGAAGTTTGTTGACACAAGCGACTCCGCAAACATCGAGATGGCGTCAATCTTCGAAATATTTAGAGATGTAAGTAAAAATTTCGAAAACTTCATGGGGGTAGTATGCACTGCGTTTGGCCACACTTTTCATTGCCCTCTGTTTAATCTTAAAATATGGCCTTAATTTCTAACTTTGGAGAAAATACTTACTTCGAAAAGAGTAGAGGTCTCGAGCTGTTCCTCTCACCACCAATAACTCATGATTGATGACCATCTCCGGTGTCAGGACGTGTTAAAGTACTTTTTCGGAGGGTGGCCACAAACGCGGTAGTCAGTGGCTCGGCCAGTCCAGTCGGTTGTTTACCCTATCTTGTGACCTGAAAGAAAACACTTACTTCGAGAGGAAAGCAGAGGTCTCGATCTGTTGTTTTCACGCTGGTTGGGTTATGACTGGCATCTAGGGTAAACAACCGACTGGACTGGCCAACCCACTGACTATCGCGTTTGTGGCTACCCTCCGAAAAAGTACTTTAACACGTCCTGACGCCAGAGATGGTCATCAGTCATGAGTTGTTGGTGGTTAGAGGAACCGCTCGAGACCTCTACTCTTCTTTCAAAGTAAGTATTTTCTCCAAAGTTAGAAATTAGGGCCATATTTTAAGATTAAACAGAGGGTAATGAAAAGTGTGGCCAAACGCAGTGCACACTACCCCCATGACGCTTTCGAAATTTGTAATTACAACTAAAAATGTTTAGAAGATTGACGCCATCTCGATGTTTGCGGAGTCACTTGTCTCAACAAACTTCCCATTTCCTGTGCTAAATCCACACACCACTTGTACCCATAGACGCTGGGGCCCTTTCATCACAACAATCGTAAACACCAACTTCCAACCAGTACTTATCCAAGGGAACTACGATTTTTAATAAAAGAAGAAGAAGCGTGAACTAGATAATTATTTAAATAAATAGTTAAACGGCAGTATATGTCATGAATTGCATAAATATTTTTACATATTCATGATTATTAATTTGAAAATATCGTTGTTGAAAAAGTAACTAGATTCCTGACTCAAATATCAACAGTTTTGCTTGTGAAAGGTACCTTCGGCATTCTTTGCGCTCTTCAATTTTGTTTATCAGTGTTGCCAATTGGTATGTGTTTACCCTCCAAACTGGGTATAAGACTTACACAAAACCGGGGAAATAAGTGAAATTAGCATATCTATTTGTAGTATATATACATATTACAGCAATTTTATCATTACTGCATTACTATGACAACTAGAATTCATGGAAACAGTTTGTAAATGCATCAGCGTATGTGTGAAGCTCCACTAGATTGGCAATGATGAGTCATTTTGCCGTCGTCTGCTCATAAGTACTTCAAAATAGTATCTGTAATTTTTGGGGGTAAATTTGGTTGCAAAAAAGGGATAATAGACATGAATTAAATAAACATTTTGAAGTAACAAAGTAAAGTTAATCTAAATAATGAGTAAAGTAAACAATTAAGGGAATAAAGCTTTGCACCTCATAAACCGTGTTCTCATGTGCTGCCCGGATCTGTATTTGTGGAGAGAGCGCTTAGAAACCAAGAACTGCAGCATGGTTCAAGTGCAATTTAGAGTGAATTAAGACCAAAATGTGTATATAATTACAATCAAATAAGCCCTGTGAAGTTTCAGTTGTGATGGCAGTGAGGATAAAACCACTGATTACAAGGTAAAAATTTATTTCAGTTCAAACCATGACCCCGGGAATAAAATGTTTCATACTTTCACTAATAATAGGCAACAAAAAGTAGTTTTATTGTGCTGATAACAACTGCAATCTTGAGTAAGATCGATAAACATTACACATATAAGCTAACATTGTTCAAATGAGTGCTGAGAAGGCTGGGAAAGATGGTGGATTGTCTGTGGTTACGAATGGCAAGTCACGTGGTTGCCGCCATATTGGATTTCAAAACTGCCTTGAAAACATATTTTATGATGACATCACATGCTTATTTTAGTTTATAAGGCGAATAAGGCCAAGCCACACGATGATGGATCGACTGCGGTTCTTTACCCTAATTCAGGATACTGGAAGTGCTAAAATTAATTTTTTGGGAAAGTGTCCAGGCAGCGGTACAGAGTCCGCCTGTCCGCACAGCGACGCATTATCCTAGCGTGAGACAGGCTTTTCACTTTTTACAAACTTCTTTAAACCAGCAAATAACCTTTCCCGAAATAGGCTAGGCTAAACTATGAGTACATCAATCAAGGTTTTATAGTAGGTAGAAGCAGCACCTAGATAGAAACTTAGGGAAGGCTATTAGCTAGGTACCTTAGCTAGCCTAAATCTCAGCTGACGTTGGCTTTTTGTACATGAAGTCCTGCATTGGTCTAAGTTACTCTGAATCTTTTACGGAGGCCACACTGCTGAAAATCTAGTCTAGACAATACACAAGTGCCAAAATGAGTATCTGCGACCCAATTAAGGTCCCAGTTTTGGTAGAACAATACAGCACAACCTGGAATTAATTTCTTGGCAAGGTTAAAGTCTGACTGGACGAGATTTCAAGACACTTCATTCACACACATTTAGTCATTTCCATGGCTCATCCCACATGTCACACGACCAATTTCATCAAACCAACCGTCGCCGACCTCATGAAAACTGACAAACCTTCTCATCTCGGTAGAAAATACATAAAGTTCAAATCAGATGCTAATTCAAGGCTACTTGTGCCTCCTTCCTCGTACAGACGAAGTCGACGAAAACAATGGGGAGCGGCTATTAATTCGAACAGCGGTGGGATGAAGGCGTTCGAACATTCTTGCAATTTCTATCTTACAAAACACTGTTTGAAGCTTGATTTTCCCAACATTGTGACTTACTCCGTTGCTAACCCAAGCCCTTATATTTTTCATTTGGACCTTCTGGCTCCTTCGAGCCTGGACAAGACAAGGGCATTGGAGTTCTCCGTCCGGTTGTCAAGTTGCGGTTCTCTCAAAAAAAAAATATCGACATTGACAGCTTTGGAAGTTAGGGTCTTTCCTTCTTTCTTAATTCTTTCTTTTCTTACCTACGTATTTTTGGCTTTCATTAGATAATGCCATTAAGACGACCGTCTTACTGGACCCTGTATTTCAAAAACATATTCAAGGCTATTGCTTCCCGGTCAATTTTGAGTAACATTAGATCTCTCAAATAGACAGCAAGACAACTTTCCCCTTGTCTTACCATTATGTCACCTATAAAGAATATAGATACATGTGATTTCGTTGAAAGAATTAGCTTGGTTTTCAAAATAAAAGGTTAGTCAATGCAGAATCACGGTTTATGAAAGTCCCAGTGTAGGAATAGTATTAGTTCCTCAGCAACAAAATTAATTCTTTTAATTTAGATACACGTGCCCAATGACATTTTTATAAAGCTGATGTATTATGTATTTATGAATTATATTTTGCTTGCAACAATAAATTTTTCTGTCAATTATGTGTGGTGTTCGGAAGGGTTCTCATATATCTGAGCTTACTGAAATTATTTACAAGAGCTTTACTGAACATGAAATTAGGCATTTTTCTTAAAGAGCATTAATGCGTTAAAATGTTGAAAAGGAGAGAGGGTGAAACCTACATCATCATCATCATCATCATCATCATCATCATCATCATTATTATTATATTAAGAAGATGAACCCTACTCATATGGAATAAGCCCACAAGGGACACTGACTTGAAATTCAAGCTTCCAAAGAATATTGTGGATTTGAAAGACGTAACAAAAGCTAACAGGAAATACAAATAAAAAAGATCAGTTATTAGAAAATAAACAAATAAGTTAACGAATCGATAAATAAATAGATAAAAATTTAAATTATTAATCAGGAGGAGACACTGCTTAAGTCCCAGTTCCACAACATCCTCAGGGAGATTGTTCCACAGTCCGACAGTTCAAGAAATAAAGTACTTCTGGAACTGAGAAGTTCGACAGCGAGGCACAATTTTTAAATGATGCAGCTGTTCAGCAAATCTGGTCGCTCTCGGCTGGTATAAGGATCGGGGATCAATTATTACGAATGTGATAGATCCCCATTGAAATACAACTTATGGAGAATAAAGGAACCCGTTATTAGGAATGATGAACTTCACAATAAAATAACACGTACAGCTCTGAATGCTACCTCAGAAATTTATAAAATAATCGGCATGTTCAAGAATAAATTGAGAGTTGGAAAGATGTCAGACAGATCTGGAAAATGTGGGTCAAATTAGCGATGTATATCATCATTAAGAACTTGTGAATAGGTGTATGTTGGTGAATCCGAGATTTTGAACGGAGAAAACGGGAATTCAGGGGTGCCATTAGAAGAGATGAAACCAACGCTCTATTAAAGAATATTATACAGAAAATCATTCTATAGATTTTGATATAATTGACAAATTGGTAACAATGCCAGATATACAGGCGAAAACTTGCTGAAGCTACTTCAACTCACGACTAAAAATTTTGACATTTATCAAAAGAATTTTGAATAAGATTTGTTTGTTATATTTATACAAAATAAGTACTCAATGTAGGGAAGGTGTAGATAGACGTAAACAACCATCCCTAACATTGAGCATCTTAGTTGTTTAAACTTTAATAGAAATAGTTCTTTTGCATTGTTATACAAACCTTTATGTAGGACCTCTTCTTTTTAAACATTCTAATAACTTGTATTTTGAAATAAATTTAATATCCGAGTTTTGTGATTTTTACTTTACAACTTACACCAAAGGCTCAGTGGTCATCACCACTATTAAGTGCTTTGGATTTCCAACCAAGCTGCAGTTCAAATCACAATGGTGACTATGCACTTATCATTCTTGGGTATAAGTTACTCCCGAGGTATAATGAATTGGTTATTAACGAAATTCGCGGCTCAGTATTTGTGAATACATACATACATACATATATATATATATATATATATATATATATATATATATATATATATATATATATATATATGTGTGTGTGTGTGTGTGTGTGTGTGTGTGTGTGTATGTGTGTGTGTGTGTGTGTGTGTGTGTGTGTGTGACTGGTGAAAATGTTCTGTTATAACAGAATTCCATCTAACAAAAGGTGTTTTCATGGCTCATTTTTATTATATATATATATATGATATATATATATATATATATATATATAACATATATTATATATATATATATATATAGCGACCCTGTAAAACTATAGTCTCATGTGTTTAATCTGGGTATAAAACATTACGTATTCTTAAAGGAGAATAGTAAATATTCAAAACTAAATTTGAACAGTGCGGATGTCAGTGTCCAGCGGCTTACCTGCGAAAAGTTCGTTTTTGGCGCTCCACCCTCATTTGTAAAACTAGCCGCTCCCCAAGAATGTCTTGACTAGCTTCTCGTTTTCTATGGTGGGGGGGCCATGGAGTACGACTGCGGTATTCAGAAGTAACCCACCACTACCCGTTTACCTGCAGACGATTGGAGAAGCATTGAGGTGTGGGTGTCTTCCCCAGTAAAGCCGCTGCCAAGATGTCTAAAGACGGCTTGAAGGTAAGATTTTGTTAATATGTAATAAGCGCTTCCATAGTACTTTGTAAGTTTCCCAATGTATGTTAGTGCTCTTTATGCAGTATTTTAGATTTTTATTTCGCTCTTATCCTGTGGTCAGCGTTGCGTTAGTCGTCTTTAAATGCCTTCACGGGAACCAAAGGTTCTGTTATTTCGTATATCCGTGTTAAGGACTTTTTTGTAATCCTCGTTGGTTGGAACCTGTAAAAAAAATAGTTGAACGTTATTCATTGCCAAAGAGGGTGTCCATAAAGTCCCAGTACCATCACAAGTATTTATTGCTCAGATACCATATAACGCAAAGTAAGGCAGTTTTTTCTTTTTGTAGAATGTTCTGCATTTCTTCAAGTTTACAGTTAGAGCACTCCATGCAATACATTCCACATGTGCACCTCCAGTTTCCCTCACAATGTTGAGACGATATTCCATCTCCCTCCATGCGCGCTGCAGCTTATCAACGTCAACTGTTTGGACAACTTTAACAATGCGTCTACGAAGTGTGGCAAGATCATGAACAGGATTCTGATAGACATGATCCTTGACGTAGGTACCCCCAAAGGAAAACAAAAATCCAAGGGGGTAAGATCAGGAGAGCGAGGTGGCCACGCGATTGGTCTGTCACGGCCAATCTATCATCCAAGGAAATTTGCATCCAGAAGCACATCAGTAGACCAATGTGCAGGGGCTGAGGGCTCCGTTGCTGAAACATTATGGTTGGCTGCAACTCCTCCACCTGAGGGAGTAGGTAGCCATGAATCATGTCGTAGTAAATTGTGTAATGTTCATTTCAGCGAAGAAAAATGGACCAATTACTTGATTGTGCATAAGAGCAAACCAGACGTTCACTTTTGGACTACCACGAATATGTTCGCTAGTGGTGCGAGGGTTTTCAAAACCCCATATCTGAACATTATAGCGGTTAACATGTCCAGACACAAAGAAATAAAGTGGCTTCATCAGAAAACATCACCCTTCTTCGATTTTGTTTTGGATGAAAGCAGCAAATTCAAAGCGCAGAGGACAGTCATTTGGCTGCAAAGCTTGAAGATTTGCAATTTATAGGGGTGAAGGCGTAATCGTTTATGGAGGACCTTATGAATGGTTGATTTGGGTACCTGCAATTTTCGTGATGCACGACGGATAGATTTTTGAGGACTACGTTGGCATGCATCTTGCATATTGTCAACAGTTTCTTGACTTGCACCTGGTCGTCCACTCCGAGGCAAGTCCTTAACACTACCAGTCTCCTGAAAGTTTTTGATCCATCTCATTATGCAGGATTTGGAAGGAGGATCTCTTTCATATTCCTACCGGAATTGCTGCTGAACGATTGGTGATTTACTCTCAGCATACCACCAATGGTGTCGTCATTGTCTTTCAAATCAATCCGATTTCAACCTGTAAATATTAAAACAAATACAAATTAATGTAAATAAAACGAAATGTAAAAATGTAAAGAAAAAACTGCATTACTCTATGTTATATGGTTTCTTGGCAATAAATACTTGCAATGGTACTGATTATAATTGGTGATTAAAATATCCATAAAAATACTACGTGTTCTAAGTGTTTTATGAGCCTTTTTATCTTCAGGGTGCCGTTGAATTACAGTAAAAGAGAGATATATATATATATATATATATATATATATATATATATATATATATATATACACACACACGCACATAACCATGAAGGACGGGCCTCACCCACATTTAAGCTCTCAGAAATATAATTTCGTGCTTCATATCAATGTGCAAAAAAAAGAAAAAAAAAAAACCGACAAAAACAAAAGTTAAGTATATCTTAGTTTAAGCAGACCACTGAGCTGATTAA
>NC_087212.1:49270832-49278332 GCF_015104395.2 Macrobrachium nipponense
AGTCACCTGACCATGTTGTTTTCAAAGACAATTCATTTGAAGATTTTAAAAGGGACATTCTCTTCCTAAAATTATAGTATGTGCTTTCCCTAGTATACAGCCTTGTCTCCGGGCAGCGATAATGTTAAGTAATTCCCAAAGTTTACAGACAGGAAGCAAAAGATGTTAGAAAGCGAGCACACACAAACGCGCGCGCGCGCGCGCACACACACACACACACACATATATATATATATATATATATATATATTATATATATATATAAACTGTTAGGGATATATATAATATATATATATCATATATATATATATATTATATTGACAAGAATTGGCCAAATATCTGGTTGTGACAATCAAGACTTTATAACAAAACTGACTATTTATCTTCTGGCCATCCCATACCTGAAGCCACTTTCTCAAAGTGATCAAAGAACTCATCTGGAGCTTCTTCAGTAAACTTAGGGATCAACTTCTGCACTCTTATTACATCAAATACAGGGTCTTGATTACCTTGGTTAGGTACTTTAACTTTGCCATCTATAACGAGCTTGGCTTTGTAAAGTTCCTGCGTGAGCCTGGTCACACGTCAGCATTATGGCCTGGTCTCTTAGTCCGAGTTCTTCAAGGCACTGACTTTGTTGAAGCAAAACCCAAATATTACTATTATGCGCATCAGGCAACCGACCCCTTAGTGTAGGGATAACGGTGGGAAAAAAGAAGATGGTCATGTTTGCGATTACTATTTTCAACCTGTAGCATTTGTTGGCGTTTACCCTACGATGTCCTGCATTATTATTATTATTATTATTATTATTATTATTATTATTATTATTATTATTATTATTATTATTATTATTATTATTATTATATCACAGTCCTCCAATTCGACTGGGTGGTATTTATAGTGTGGGGTTCCAGGTTGCATCCTGCCTCCTTAGGAGTCCATCACTTTTCTTACTATGTGCGCCGTTTCTAGGATCACACGTCTGCATGAGTCCTGGAGCTACTTCAGCCTCTAGTTTTTCTAGATTCCTTTTCAGGGATCTTGGGATCGTGCCTAGTGCTCTTATGATTATGGGTACAATTTCCACTGGCATATCCCATATGCTTCTTATTTCTATTCTCAGATCTTGATACTTATCCATTTTTTCCTTCTCTTTCTCTTCAACTCTGGTGTCCCATGGTATTGCGACATCAATGAGTGATACTTTCTTCTTGACTTTGTTAATCAGCGTCACGTCTGGTCTATTTGCACGTATCACCCTATCTGTTCTGATACCATAGTCCCAGAGGATCTTTGCCTGATCGTTTTCTATCACTCCCTCAGGTTGGTGCTCGTACCACTTATTACTGCAAGGTAGCTGATGTTTCTTGAACAGGCTCCAGTGGAGGGTTTTGCCACTGAATCATGCCTCTTTTTGTACTGGTTCTGTGCAAGTGCCGGGCATTCGCTTGCTATGTGGTTTATGGTTTCATTTTTCACTTCCTACATATGGGAGAGATGTTATTTCCGTTTATCGTTCTTTAAACATATCTGGTTCTTAGGGCCTGATCTTGTGCCGCTGTTATCATTCCTTCAGTTTCCTTCTTTAGCTCTCCCCTCTGTAGCCATTGCCATGTTTCATTGCTGGCTAGTTCTTCAGTCTGTCTCATGTATTGTCCGTGCATTGGTTTGTTGTGCCAGTCCTCTGTTCTGTTTGTCATTCTCATGTCTCTGTATATTTCTGGGTCGTCTACTTTTATTAGTCCTTCTTCCCATGCACTCTTTAGCCACTCGTCTTCACTGGTTTTCAGATAGTGCTCTGTTCTCGATGTTGATGCAGTCCTCTATACTTAGTAGTCCTCTCCCTCCTTCCTTTCGTGTTATGTATAGTCTGTCCGTATTTGCTCTTGAGTATAGTGCTTTGTGTATTGTCATATGTTTCCTGGTTTTCTGATCTATGGTGGGGAGTAATGCCTTCGTCCATTCCACTATTCCTGCGCTGTATCTGATTACTGGCACTGCCCATGTGTTTATGGCTTTTATCATATTTCCGGAGTTGAGTTTTGACTTGAATATCGCCTTGAGTCTCTGCATATATTCTTTCCTGATCGTGTCCTTCATCTCTTGGTGTTTTATATCCCCTCCTTCCATTATTCCCAGGTATTTGTATCCAGTCTCATCTATGTGTTTGATGTTGCTCCCATCTGGTAGCATTATCCCTTCAGTTCTGATGATCCAAAATCTTATTACAGATACTACATCCTTCCATTAAAGAAAGCTGAACACTCCATAAGGTTGCTTTGGTACTTGTTGATTTTATTTTCAATTTTGTTTTTCTTTGTGTTGTGAATCGGTAAACCAGGACTGGTTCGACGACCTAAAACGAGTGATCAAAATTTTAATTATATTGATAATAGTTCCAGTAGTCATTTTTTTAAAAATTGAATTTTATGTGTAAAATTTCACAAGTCCACAGTCAGCTTCCCTGACCGTTGTACGCTGAATGTTGGGGAGGGGGTGGGTGAGTTAGTGCCGTCAGTGCACCTCATGCAGTACACTGTAGGCACCATCTAAGGATCTTTGCAGGGTCCTTCCGGCCCATAGCTACAGCCTCTACGAAACAGTTGTTTCACAGTGCAACTGCGAGGCTTTCCTTTGTTACACCTTGAAAAACCTTTCAGAGTTCTTAATTTGCCTTTGAGCGCTGAATGCCCTCATAGATCCCAGCGCTTGGCTTTGGCCTGAATTTTATACTCCATTCCATTAGACCCTTTATCATTACCGTTATTTTTGACGGATTGGACTCACATCATGTAACTCTACAATCTACAATGAGGATGACAAAGCTGGTTTCTGTTCATTCAAGTCATGTAAATTTGTGGAAGTACTGAAGAAGGTAGGGCGTTCTGGATTTTGAATTTGAAAGAAGTTATGGGAGATGAAATCTTCCTTGATTTATACCTGGAACCCCCCCCACCTCCCCCCGGTCTCTCTCTCTCTCTCTCAATCTCTCCCCAATCTCTCTCTCTCTCTCTCGCTCCTCTCTCTCTCTCTACTGCTCTCTCTCTCTCTCTCTCTCAAAGTTTAAAGTTCTGATGTAAGGATATTGAGCGGAACTGTACCTGATATATATTAGTTTTCGTTTTAATTTAGACTTCGAACTCGAGGAAATTCGTCTCAAATCACAGTCCATTTAACATTTTTGTCTGGGAAACACATTTGTTGAGTGTGTTGTCAGTCAAACACACTGACAACACCCGTTTGTTGACTGGTGAGAATGTCTTACGTTCTCGAACGTATCTGGTTGGCGGGCTATTGACAGAGTGCGGTGGAATTCAAAAATTTTAAGTGAATATTAAAGTCAGCATGACTTTCATTTGCTAAACTGGTCACTCATCTGGACCCAATTGTCTACTGTGTATTTGTTGAACTGAAATCATTCGACTTGATAATTTAGTCTCATAGTTCGCCTCGAGTCTGTTTCGTCTGATTACAGAGGCGGGCAAATCGCTGCTAAATTTATGGTTCCATTTCTTCTTATATGTTCATTTTTAGTGTATATGAGTAATTTTGATTCAGTTAACTAGGTTTGCATTGTTTGAATGTTGTTACTAATAGCAATCTCTCTCTCTCTCTCTCTCTCTCTCTCTCTCTCTCTCTCTCTCTCTCTCTCTCTCTCTCTCTCTCCTTAGACACACACATACACACTTAATGTTTCTTGACATATTCAGTTTGACAGTGTTATGTACAACAAAGATGAAATATATAACAATAACTTCCCTAACTATTTCGGTACACTTCAGCTACAGAATTAGTTTATGCCTCAAGGATCTGATAGGCCCAAGGTGCCTAGGTCGAGGAGGCCATAAAAACAAGTGGGAAGCTTATCGGCGAATTCCTTCAGCTTTAGGTGGAATGGAATGCCCTTGGGACTTCCAGTTTTCTCGTTCTTAGGCTTAGACTAAGTGACGAAAGGAGCAGAGTTGAATTACCCAAAGATCTCGCACTTATCGTTACTGAAATTTTAGAAACGATTACAGTAAATGGCAAGCAAAACTTTGACATACTGAATAACAAGGAAAAAATTCGACACTGAAGTCTAAGCAGAAGATAAAGATTTTGAATAAATTGTAGGAAAGAGCTTTGTCGTGTAATTTATTTCGGTATGAATTGTTTATGTGTGAAAGAGACTCCGTTGTAAAAAGCAGATTCTTGTTATTTTCATACTAAATCCTCCTTAACGTTTTTTTTCTTTTTCTTTCTATCGAGGCTCTCTCTCGCTACCTTTCCATTCTCTCAGATTTTATCGCCTCCTCCATTTTTGTGCTTATATGTATTTGTTTATTGTTCCACACTTCTCTAGTCTTGTCATTGTCTCTTCTTTTTTTCTCTCTCTTTCATTAGTAATGTAAGGTTTGTCTTTAAAGAACAATGCTTTTATATATTATCTTTGAAGGAGAAAAGTTGATCGTTGGTTAAAACCAAAGAAGGGGAATAAAACTTTATTTTCTAACTTATATTTTGTATTTTTTAAAATTCAACTCTTACTAAAAAATATAAACGAAATCATTGAACTTGCACTAAAGCAGCCGACTGATATAATGTTTTCCCTGCGGCTTTTTCATCGTATCGTATTGCGTAAGGTCATTTTGATAATTTCGTTGCTCGTATCGCTTTCTACGAGGCAACTTATCCAATGTGTGTGTTTTTTTTTTACCCTAAATATACTTATAGTAACAGTGAAACTGAGTCTACATCCTTCATACAAACGGTCAGCATTATAGATAACCTCGCCTGCGCCTACTAGAACCGGATACACAATCGGTGTTGTCAACCCAGGAACTCCTGTGCCAGCTAAACCAAGGAAGGTCCAGATAGCTCAGGTCCTGAGATAGCTAAACGTCAGGGTAAAGAGACTTATCGTCATGCAGCGTCAGTATATGACAACTGCCGTTGCCATGGCCACATCTTCAAATCGCTCAGCCCCGTAGAGGGTTAGGCGACTTAGGCCGTCAGTGCACCTCATGCGTTGCAGCGTGCCTTCGGTCCCTAGCTGCAACCCCTTTCGTTCCTTTCACTGTACGTCCTTTCATAATGTCTTTCTTCCATCTTACTTTCCACTCTCTCCTAACAGTTGATTCATAGTGCAACTGCTTTGAGGTTTTCCTCATGTTACACCTTTCAAACCTTTTACTGTCAGTTTCCGTTTCAGCGCTGAATGCCCTCCTATGTCCCAGTGCTTGGCCTTGGGTCTAAATTCTATCCAATTTAAACTGCCCAGACATTTTTCTCGAGCAAGCAGAGAAAGTTATCAACTTGCACATCAAGCGGAAAGGATAAACCAGAGGGAATGGAATGTTGGTGAACTACAGCAGCAGAGAAACCAAACGGCAGGAAGTTACAAACACTGTACAGTAGACACACAGTGTGAAATCACAACCTCTGTTAGGCCGCGATTAGAAACTACAGACCAGAAATTCGAACGATAGACGAGGGACATATTATATAACGTGTTAACAAATATCGTTGCCATTTTTTCTTTCGCTCTGTCCGGCTTTTCTTGTTAGTTTTCTTCTTCTTCCATGTTTATTTAAACGTTTCCCCTTCCTGTTTACAGATTTTGTTAAATTAAACTTTTTTTTTTCTTTTTGTCCATTATTCACATTCAGAAGTTTGTGACGCCAGTTTGTAGAAATCATTCAGTTAGTCCTCAACCCTTATCTTGTTGCCGTCACTCTTTTATTACTCCTTCTTTTAATGAATATTTACCTTTTTTATTCAGATTGTTGTTTTTCTTTTTCCCAACCTCCTGTGTAGGCAAACTCAGCAGGATATACTCGTACTTATTTTTTATTGTTGCTTGTTGATTGGATTTGTTTACTCTGGTTTCCTTGTCACTGATTATATTTGTCCTTGTGCAACATTGGTTGTTGGAAAACGGGAACTTGTGCGGTGCATTCACGAGCATGCCCTTTTAATGTACAGACGTGGCATGCATATGCCTATATATATATATATATATATTATATATATAATATATATATATATATATATATATATATATATATAATCTTAATTCCCTCCCCTTCTGCCCCTTTTCCCAGATTGGAAGGGACCCAGGCTTTTGGCAAAGGTTCATGCTCTCTTGTACATAAATCGTTTATCTAGCTTGTTTTTCTCCTTCCAAATAGAATACATTGTATTCTGTGAAAGTTTGCTTCACCAGATGATAGCCTGTTTAAGGATTGTTCCATCATCCATATTTGGATCATGACATGCTTTCCTTCGGTTTCTGTGAAACGTCTTTAGGTTTCTTGTATATATTGCGAAATGGCGAGAAAAAAGTTGATAAAAATAAAGACGGAAGATAGCATATACCTAATTTCCTTTGCTCTGTTAATTACGAATTGCAAGGCGACCAGCATGTCTATTCTCGCATAAGCTTCTCGAAAATCTTATGATTAAATTTACTGCGCACAATGACTTTTTCTTGATAAAAGTTCAGTCTCATTGTGTAGTCTGTGCTTGCGGTGCCGCTCAAGGCCACGATGCACTCTGCTCTTACAAACAAGTTTCTTTTTCATAGATGAACGCGTTGTTATTGTTATTGATTATTATTAACTTTGCGGTTACGTTATTCTCACTGTCTTTTTTTAAATTCCTTCCTCCCAGCTGTAGACGCCTTGGTTTTTCAGAAACGAGTTGGAATACAAAGAAAAAAATGTGAGCCGAAAACGGTAGACAGACACTCACGCGATTCCTCTGTGGATTGTACCGGTGGGTTTGTCTGGCTCTCGCTTTCTCATTGGTTGCTCAGCTCGGATCCAAGGTTGTGATTGGCTTGGTATGTGGGTATGGCAAATATCCCGGGGACCTAATTGCCCAAGAGCTGGGTGTGACGACGTATGCTTCAAATGGTCCTGGTCAACTGACTTGCCTTCATAGTCAGAATTCAGCCATAACTAAACATTCAACTCATCACGTATTTGTGTACCAACGAATAATATAAATAAGGTGTTAATCTATTAACATTAGGAGAGTACTGCATAATTTGTTTTTCCGACTATTACTAGTTTGCTGTCAGTTGTAGGAGTATCGATAACAATAGCGGGATAATATGCTACCAAGATATGGTCCTGCAAAAACGCCACCAATCAAACAACTACTAAAGGAAGAAAAATTACAATTAGTAATACATGTAAATCCTTGCAACGTAAAAACACCATACAAACAAATAAATCCTTCCGCTGCCGTCCCATTGTTATTGCGTTTGCTTTGCGTCTTCCCAAGCGAGAAATAAACACCAACTAAATCTAGATAAATACAGAATGAAAACATTGCCGCGTGACCTCTCCAAACTTAATAACCACTAACATCATTCACATTCTTTTAGTTCGGGAGAGAGTTTCAGGGTCATGTCGTCATCTGTTTACCATCTACAGGACCCTCCTCAAACCAGCATTCCCTCGGATACTCTTGTAAGCGTAGGAGTTCTTGTATCATAGACATGAAGCAGAG
>NC_087212.1:49283332-49323332 GCF_015104395.2 Macrobrachium nipponense
AAATAACCCGCAGGTGTGCCCTTATGGACTGTACGCCGAACAGCTGTCAGGAACAGCATTTACAGGTATGTCGTAAGATTGCAACTGACACCTGTTGTTTATAATTCAAGTGTATTGACTGACATGCCATCCATGTTCCTAGCGATTTATATAGTTGCCGTTGTTCTAGTTTTGTCCTTTTTGTAATATTTCTCGAAGTAAATTCTGAAACCGGCTGCTTTTTTTCAGGGATTATAATATAAATCTGACCATAATTCCAGTTGAAGTTCGGTACTGTAATGTACTCCACGGCGGGCAGCTAAATATCACTAATTGTTAATTATATCCTTTTCAAGCAAGTGTTTGTATACTTTAAAGCTACGTTAAACCGTTCTTCTTGTCTTCTGTTCCCATTAGTTTAGTATACATTTTTTGAATGATGCGTTCCACGTTGTTGTAATCAGCGAATACTGTCCAGTCATTGTGGTAACATTCACATTTGACTCAGCCTCACCTGCTAAATCTAACAGCCTGTAGCATCCTCTACTCCATTTGCTGAAACTTCTAACCACTAAGTCACTTTTGGATCCCTCGTGATCTCTGATCCTTATTTGTTGAAACTTACAGCCTATGCGTGTTTATGAATCATTGACACCTTCTGTTGAAACTCATAACCATAAACTAATTTTAAGGACTTTGTCTCCAATTGTTGAACTTTTGCACCTGTAACTCTTTGTTTCCCGTGGGGGATAGTGCCGTCAGTGCACCTCATGCGGTGCACTGTAGGTATTACGTAAGGTTCTTTGTAGCGTGCCTTCGACCCCTAGCTGCAACCTCTTTAGTTCCTTATACTGTACCTCCTTTCATATTCTCTTTCTTCCATCTTACTTTCTACCTTCTAAAAATTGATTCATTGCAATTTCCGTTTCAGCGCTGAATGACCATATAAGTTCCAGTGATTGGCCTTTGGCCTATATTAAATATAACTTGTGTTGGAAGCTCTATCGCAGACTCAAACAAGCTTTTTTTTTTTTTTTTTCTTTTAAAAATGCTGACTGGCAACGACTCCATTTCTAAACTACTAGAGTAGATTCACATCAACCGTCCATATATGATGTCTATGTCTAGGCCAGTCCCTTACGACGCTCCTGATTGGCTATTGATAAGCCAATCACAAGGCTGGAAACTCTCAGTCTCTCTCGAGAGTTCACATAAGCGGGATGTATGTTCCATCTCTCCTGAGGGATACTTTTGAAAGACGTATTCCTCAGGAGAGGTAGAACATACATTCTGCCTATAGGAACTCTCTCGAGAGAGACTGAGAGTTTCCAGCCCTGTGACTGGCTTATCAACAGCCAATCAGGAGCGTCGTAAGGGACGGGCCTAGACATCAGATATACGGTTGATGTGAATCTACTATAGTTAACCATTGTTCCCCCCATTTCCAACAGCCCCTCGCGAGAGCAACAAGCGAGCTTGGCTGTACAGGATCCGACCGTGTGTTGTTCACACTCCCTTCGCTCCTATAAAACATCCTTATCTCCTCAGCGAATTCGGAAAGAGGCATCCTAACCCTAATCAGGTGAGGTATTTGAAGTGAAAGTTTTTGTCATTCATGTCGATATAGTATTTATTCTGGCTCGATTACATTGGGTTGTCTGAAAATTATGCATATGCTTTTTACAGTTATATTACACTTAATATATATATATAATATATTAATATATAATATAATATATATATATATATATATATATATATACATATATTTATATGTGTATATATATATATACATATATTTATATATGTATAATATACATATATTTATATACATATATATATATTTTATATATATAATATATATATATATATATCTATATATATATATATATATATATAGATTTAGTCGAATATAACTGTAAAAATATGTATAATTTTCAGACAACCCAAGGTAATCGAGCCAGAATATATATATATATATAATATATATATATATATATATAGTATATATATATATATATATATATATATATATAGATATATATATATATATATATAGAGAGAGAGAGACGAGAGAGAGAGAGAGAGAGAGAGAGAGAGAGAGAGAGAGAGTGTATATGTGTGAGTATGTAAAGTTGGATGGTAGAAGAATGGGATTGGTTGACTCAAGCAGTCTTTTGGAATCATGGTTTTAGAAGTAAGAACAAAAAGTGTGAAGTGGCCCATACCAAGGATGTGGAAGAGTGGATAATATTGAAGTGAAATGAGGGCTTTGGATGAAAGAGTAAAAAGAGCGTGTTAGTGAGAGGGATGATGTGGCGATATGAAGGTGCTGGAAGAATAAGAGGGACAGTTTGTTTTGAGATGGTCTGGTAAAGTGGAGAGAGAGGTGGACGGAATTTTGGTGAAAAATTTGTATTTTAGAAATGCTCGGGAGAACGAGGAGTGGGTGAATCAGAGGTTATCGATTGAGCTGAAGGGCCATGATGTCATGGAAGTCAGAGATTGCGTGCCAGAAGGACGTAAGCGTCACAGTTTTGTGCACTGGGTTTTCATCCTCAATTCGGCGGTTAAAGGATGTACGTGAATATGTGCACAAATGTGTAACTAACTTGTTTCAGGAACCCCGACTCAGAGGCTATACTTCAATCCCTAGGAAAGGAAACAATCTGGACTCGTTTCCTAAAGAATCCACTCCCTTAGTGGGGTAGTGCTTTCAGTGCACCTCGCGCCGTGCACTGTAGGTTCTTTGCAGCGTCTCTTCGGCCCCTAGCTTCAACTCTTTCATTCCTTTTGCTGTACCTCCGTTCATATACTCTTTCTTCTTTTTCTTTTCAACCTCTCCGAACAGTTGTTTAATTCCCTGCTGTTACAACGTTTAAACCTGCATTGCACTCAATTTCCCTTACAGCCTGAATGAACTCGTGGGTCCCAGTGTTTGGCCTAAATCTTATATTCCATTCCCAAAGAATCAACTGCTTGGTTGCAGCCAGAGTTGTTTGGCGAAAGATTTGGTTTTCATCTGTAAATGGTATTTTTTTTTTGTCCTTGCGACAGTAAGGAACACATTTCTATATTGTTTGTCCTACCGACTGCAGCTTCGATGGAATCCGTTCGACATCCCGACGGAACCCACCGACTTCGTGAGTGGAATCCGGACGGTGTGTGGAGCAGGGGAACCTCTCTCCCGACATGGCTGCCTCATCCACATCTACGTCTGTAACACTTCCATGGGGGATACCGCCATGTACAACAGCGATGGAGACTTCCTTATAGGTAACGATAATTGATTCTAGTTTTATTCTTTGAGTTTATTTTTTTCATTCAGTGACTAAATTCTTTGTTTTTATTTATTTCAACAGAACTCAGATTTAATGTTGGCTTTTTTTTTATTTTTCCCATAGGCAAACTATATTTGCTCTAATGAATTATAGGGAGTTGTTTTCTGGCTGATACCACTGCTTGAAGAATATTACAGGGTGTTAGGCAAATTGAAATGTTTGTTACCTGTCAGTTTTACTGTAAATTTAGACAAATTAAAATATTTTTTTCATTTGTCAGTTTTACTGTTTTGCTACGTTTATTTTCTGAGCAGTAGATACAAAAATTAGTTCTGGGAAAATGTGACATGTATTGTTAAAGCCTGATTTTTGTGTTTTAAAAGAAGATGATGTTTTTCCCTCACACGTGAAAAAACTAGATACATTTATACTCTGCATTACGGTGGTGTCTCTGTGCGACTTACAGCAGGTCTGACTCTCCGTGTTTATCATTTATGACACCTGATTCAAAGTGATTCTGAATCAGGATGCCAATACAGCGAATCACAGGTGTTCTTGTGACACGTAATTGAAAACTGCTTCAGTCTGCAGCTGCGTCCAGAAACACTTGGTGTGGCGCTTCCGGCTGTGTGGTTTAGATTGGATGTCCACTTGTGTTGATATGAAAGTCTAAGTCTTACGAAGCAGTTTCATCGAGAGTTAATGGTTGTGGCGTACAGTTGCCAGTTTTCTTCCCAGTCGCTTATTTTGTATTGATGAAACTTACACTTCCCTGGTTTGTTGATGAATTAAAGAATTGCGTTTTCGTCTATAATGTGAAGAGATCACGAACTCAATATACCATCGCGCCCGCTTGTTTTTTTTATTTTTTTTTATTTAAGAAGTAGGTTTTTCGTAAATCCATTAGCACTATTCTTGCTCGTCTCAGTCCCTAATCTTATCTGATAATATTGTATGGGAGGGAAGATAGGGAGAGGGAGTGCGGTGTCTCTCGTAAGTGTTCTCGCAACGTATAATTTTTGAAATATTTTTTTGCATATGGTCTTTTAAAGATTTTATGAGAGAGTAAAGTAAATCATGTACGTATATGTTTTCATTCACATGTTCCTTTAGTAGTGTACTTTCGTAACGGAGTCCCATGCAACTGAATGTTCAGTAGACAACTGGTATGAGAATTCTCTAGACCTCAGATTTCCTTAGTATACAGTTTTTGACGTCACAACGCAACTCAATCTGTCAGTGGACTGACTGACTGTAAATGTGAAAGGAAACAGTATCGAACTTATTTCGTATTGTAGCGAAGGCGTCCATGGCTAAGAAGCTGTGTCTACAAACTTACTGATTTATTCAGACAACAGACAGGTCAATAGCGCTTGCGAGCGGAAATGTAGTGCCTGACACGAGGCGAACAAAACTGAGGTCACAGGAGCCCGTGCTGGTATAAGGCCAGCTTAATCTTAACAACACAGTACAATCAAATGTGTTTGTTGAAGGATGGAAAGAGGTGCATAAATGGATGCACAAGACGCGAATGAAGTTATGGTAAATTTAGCTGAAATGCTGGCATTGTTATGCATGCGTTAATAATGATGCATTTAACATAACATTATTATGAATGATGATACATGTACAAAAGATGCTGACGTCAGCTGTGTTTCTTGTTTATGCGTTCTTGGCGCGCAGAGAAGCCTGTGAGGAGATTGGTGCATAGTGCAGTCACTATAAATTCAAAAAATTTACAGCAGAATTATTAACACGTATTCACAATCTCTCACGTAACTCTAGTTATCGCTACGGAATTTGGTTCGCCAGTATGCATTCATTTCTAAGTTGTTTTTCAAAAGGAAACTGTGTTGTAAAATGTTTGAGCACCTTCCGCAGTTCCTCACAAAGGAATGTAATACACCATAAGGGACTCTTAGTCTCTCGAGGGTATTGTCTGATGAAGAATTCAAATAAAAGTTTTTGTTAATCATCTACTCTCTCTCTCGACAGTTCCTCAGCAGGGGCCACTGGACATCACCACGGAATTTGGGCGTCTGCACGTCGAACCCAACGAGATCTGCGTCATTCAACAGGGAATGAGATTCAAAATCGACGTTAACGGGCCAACTCGAGGCTACATTCTTGAAGTGTATGATAACCACTTCGTTCTTCCGAATTTGGGACCTATCGGTGAGTGGCTGGCTGCTGTTTGCTGTTTGCCTTTTGGTTAGAGGTCATTTAGAAATGGAAGAAAACAGGAGGGTGTGACTGATGAGCATTCCCTCTGACAGCACGCTCTGTAATAGTCCTCCCTGTTAACAGTAGTTATGTAAAACTCAAAATGTTCATGCTCATAAATTGAACTGGTCAATGGCTGTCCTTGATGCATTTAATCAGAAATTACATGTCTGTCAAAATGAGTGTTTCTGTTTTATGCAGATCGTGCTCGGTTCATTCGCAGTTCTAAATTAACAACTCATATTCTGTTTTTAAAATATAGTCATTCGATTTTTCTTCTTCCTTTTGATCCGCAAAACTTCGAACTCCTCATAGACCGAGAGATTTTAATTTAGGAATACATTCGCGTGAAAGAAGAAAGCTACAATTGAGGTCAATTTGTAACATGACCCTATTGAATATTGCACTCTCACAACACAACGTGCAATCCATACGAACTGACCCAAGTCACACTTCACGATGCAGATAAAGTTAAGTATATCTTAGTTTAACCAGACCACTGAGCTGTTCAACATCTCTCCTAGGGCTGGCCCGAAGGCTTCGATACTTGTACGTGGTTAGGAACCAGTTGGTTACCTAGCAACGGGACCTACAGCTTATTGTAGGATCCGAACCACATTGTATTGCGAAATAAATTTCTAATCACCAGAAATAAATTCCTCTGATTCTACGTTGGCAGAGCGGAGAATCGAACTCGGGACTACACTACCGAGTCGGTAGGCGCGCAAGTAAACCACTCGTTCAACGAGGAACTTTACATGATGCAGAATGTATGGCTTAAAGAACTGGCGTTATTGTCGTTGTGTTCCACTTTATTTGACAGTTTAACTGTCCGTGTTCCCTGATTTATATAACCTCTCATTCTGAAGGACCTCAATGACAAAATCCCTTTTTTATTTCTTTCATACGTTTTTGTCAGTCTTGGTGGTTTCTGTTTTGAATAAAAAACAAGGAATTGTCCAAATTTAGCTATGAACCCCCGACACCTTAGACACATATTTGTTTTCGAGTTATTCACGTTTAGATTATTTGCAACTTCAGTCATCAAAGTGTAATATTCCGAAGAAATAATTCCGTCATGATACGTTTTAGTAACAGGTGCTCTTTGTCTCCCACTATCTCTAGGAATAGTTCGACTAGTGTAGCCTATTCAGACAGGACTAACCTTCCGCCACATCAAAGCCAGGCTAAAGAGTAATAAGAAAATAATGTTAGGTACCAGGTGTCATCACAACCTGGCGTGAATTGAAAGCCAAACAGGTGTTGGATTTTATCTTTTCTCAACTGGTGGGAGGACTCAAATTAATCGATCACATTTTCTTACTTACTTGCTATTTTTCTCTATTTGAACTGTTGACGTGTTTCGTAACTACAACTGCGAGTGTGTGATCTGTTGACGTGTTTCGTAACTACAACTCGAGCAGTGGACTGTGTAATAAGAATTTAACCTTTTCCCGTTTCGTTGGCGTGTTTGGACCCACGGTTTGGACTCTTGTGAGTGAACACTTGCTCGGAGCTGGAGCCATTTCAGAAGATGCGCAAGATTCTGGATTGGGACATTTTTACAGACGAAGTGACCATATGAATAAATTATCGTATTTCATGCAGAACTGAACTTCAAGTGACGAGAGAGAGAGAGAGAGAGAGAGAGAGAGAGAGAGAGAGAGAGAGAGAATTTATTTGGTTTGCATCTCTGTTAAATATTCAAGATTGGTCCATATCACTAATGAGATCACGGCCATGTAATAACATTGATTATTTAGGTATGATGCTGTACACGATATTAAAAAGAAAATAGAAATAAGTGCTTTTATTCGTTTCAGTATTGATTGCGTTGTGATATTCAGAGTTGAGCAAAGGGCTTTCTATTTCTTATTTATTTTTTTTATTTCAGGAGCCAACGGGTTAGCAAACCCTAGAGATTTCCTTACACCGGTGGCATGGTACGAGGACAGAGAGGTTAAGGATTACAAGATCATCTCAAAGTATCAGGTAATGTTGCCAATTCATCCAGACAGCAAATTCATGAGATGTATGCTAGTATTGCATCAGCCCCAGTTTTTTTCTCTCTCGATTTTTTTGCCATGGCATCTGGTTAGGTTAGGTTAGTTGAAGGTAGATCAGCTATGGGCGTGGGAAACGTGATGAGTTTATTTTAAAGAAAATTCAATGGTTAATTTTTGAAATATGGCGTCCCGCTTTTTTCATGGAAAGGCTCAGTGCTTTGGTTGCATCTCGGGAAAGATAAATAAAGCTTAATATTTTCTTTACTTCAATACGCAGGATTGTGTGTGTCATGCTTTTTGTTGTTTTTTCAAGGATGATTTGCTGTGGGCGTGATATATCTTTTGAAAGAAATTCAGGTGAAGAGAAGCTACAAAGTTATTTAACTCTGTGACTCGGTTTAATGTTTACTTTAATGGCGATCAAACTTGTAGGTCTATGACGGTGAAAGGAATAAAACCTACAGGCCCATGACAATGAAAAAGTCAAGTCTACAGGGCCTTGACGATAAAAATTAATCAAATCTACAGGCCCATGACAAAAAAAATTCAAATCTACAGGGCCTTTACAATAAGAATAATCAAATCTACAGGCCCATGACAATGAAAAAATCAAATCTACAGGTCCATGACGATAAAAAATAATCAAATATACAGGCCCATGACAAAAAAAAAATCAAATCTACAGGTCCATGACGATAAAAAATAATCAAATCTACAGGCCCATGACAATAAAAAAATCAGATCTACAGGGCCTTGACGATAAAGAATAATAAAATCTACAGACCCATGACAATGAAAAAATCAAATCTACAGGGCGTTGACGATAAAAAATAATCAAATGTACAGGCCCATGACAATAAAAAAAAATCGAATCTACAGGTCCATGACGATAAAAAATAATCAAATCTACAGGCCCATGACAATAAAAAAATCAAATCTACAGGTCCATGACGATAAAGAATATTCAAATCTACAGGCCCATGACAATAAAAAAATCAAATCTACAGGTCCATGACGGTAAAGAATAATCAAATCTACAGGCCCATGACAGTAAAAAAAATCAAATCTACAGGTCTATGACAATATAAAATAATCAAATACAGGCCCTGACAATTAATCAAATCTACAGGTCTGACGATAAGAATAATCAAATCTACACCCATGACAATAAAAAAAAATCAAATACAGGTCCATACGATGAATAATCAAATACGCCCTGACAATTAAAAAATCAAAAATCTCAGGTCCAGCGTAAAAAATAATCAAATCACCGGCCCATGCAATTAAAAAAATCAAACTACAGGTCCTGACGAAAAAAAAAAAATAATTAAATCTACAGGCCCATGACAATAAAAAAAAATCAAATCTACAGTCCATGACGATAAAGAATAATCAAATACAGGCCCATGACAATAAAAAAATCAAACTCAGGTCCATGCGGTAAAGAATAATCAAATCTAAAGGCCCATGACAATAAAAAAAAATCAAATCTACAGGTCCATGACAATAAAAATTAATCAAATCTACAGGCCCATGACAATAAAAAAAATCTAATCTACAGGTCTATGACGATAAAGAATAATCAAATCTACATGCCCATGACAATAAAAAAAATCAAATCTACAGGTCCATGACGATAAAGAATAATCAAATCTACATGCCCATGACAATTAAAAAAAATCAAATCTACAGGTCCATGACGATAAAAAATAATCAAATCTACATGTCCATGACAATAAAAAAAATTCAAACAAAACATCAAAATCTAACAAAGGTCAATAGACGATAAAGATTAATCAAATCTACATGCCCATGACAATAAAAAAATCAAATCTACAGGGCCTTGATAAAAAACAATCAAATCTACAGGCCCATGACGATAAAAACAATCAAATCTACTGGCCCATAACGATGAAAATAATCAAATTTACAGGCCCTTGACGATAAACAAAACAATCAAATCTACTGGCCCATGAGAATACAAAAAATAAAATCTGCAGGCCCATGACAATAAAAAATAATCAAATCTACAGGTTCATGACGATAAAGGCAAAAACAATAAAATTTACAGACCCATGATGATAAAAACAATTAAATCTACCTACCCATGACGATAAACGCAAAAACAATAAAAGCTACAGTCGCCTAGAAATGTGTCATAATCTTATTAAATTTTATCATTTTCCACAGGTGTTTATTTTACGTTCGTACTTGATAAATGAGATTTAACCCGGCTGTTGTAAGAATTGTTCCTCTTGGTGGAGTGTTAGACTTAACATGATTTACTACATCGTATGTCTGTAGCTGATAAGCGGTATACAACAGTATTATTTGAAATTACTGTGTATTGTTTTCTTCACAACAAGAGTGTTCTAACATGAGTTGAAGCACTGCGTGTTGCCAAGTACATTCAAGAGAGAGTAGTGCTTTCTGCTGAGTTTTTTTTCTAGGTGGTACAATGTACCATACGTCTCATTGATAACCATTTTTATACGCGTATTAAAAGTGCCATCCGCACGAAAGCATTGTCGAAGAAATTATATAGGCATATCGTCACATAATATATCTGATTGGTTTAAAAAAAAAAGATCGCCTTCTCTTGATTTCCATGAGGTCACTGACATGTAACAGTAACCTATATATCTGTATGAGGTTTATGTTGTCTGACTGCTAAAGGTTTGTTTTCCTTTCAACTTGAAATTACTCTCCAAAGCCACTTGTGTCAGGTACGCAAACTCCCCAAAAATTATTGACGTCATTTTCGTCCTTTTTGACCTTATCGGAGAGAAGCCTTATCTAATCTTGTTCTGGGTACTTTCAGATCTAACTCTTGCCTCAGGTGTGGCGTTCAAAGTTGTTACTTCAAAATGAACGCACGAGGTAGCCTCTTTACAGAAAGAGTTTCTGGAACCATAATTTTTTATTTGTTTTCTTGTAAAAGCATTACGAACATAATCTTTGAAATTTTCCCCTACTTCCATCTCATTTCGTATATTTAAGATCAGTTATTTACTTTTCACCTGCAAAACCACAATAAAGAATTTCTCCTCAATCCTTGAAGGGTCACCTGTTTGAAGCTCTGCAGAACCACTCCCCCTTCGACGTGGTGGCTTGGCACGGCAACTACGCCCCTTACAAGTACAACCTGAAGAACTTCATGGTGATCAACGCCACAGCCTTCGACCATGCCGTGAGTTAGCTTTACAATGGTAAAGTGATCTTGCAGGGTTATTTTTGGAAGTCCTCCCATCGCTCATCATTTAGATTTTAGTCCATCAGGCTGCTGGGCCTTGACAATCTTTCCACGTATGGTCCCTTGCACCAAGCGGGACTCCGTTCAATAATTATGCATGGCGAAGAGTTTTCTCGAATAACTTCCGTTGAATGGATAGGATTCCTTGTTCGTGAAGATTCGTTCTAATTTAAAAGAATAGTTTCTGAGTATTTTTTTTTTTTTTTAAAGAAATGTAAAGGGTTTCTTCTTGATTCAGACAAGTATCGCAAGCCGGATTAAGGTGACGCACCTCACAGAATCATAGGCCTTGCTCTGTTATCCCTGTAATGGAAAAAAAAAAAAAAACTATTGTTCACTTAGCTCGTTTCGGACACGGAGCTCACAATGATAAGAGGAACTGTAAAATAGGCCTCGTTGTTTTAACTACTATAATTTTAATGGAGTTAACTGTAAATATCCGCGGCCATATCACTGATGCTAATTGTGATTAGTGGAAGCTGATGCTCCTCACCACAAACTGAGGTCACTTACAGTTCAAGTGCAGAGGCCAATCAGAGGGAAGGTACAAGATCCAGTGATATCAACTGCGGATATTTATCGTCGACTTCGATAACCACATGAGCCGATGTCTTGCAAAGTATCGGATTACAGACGTTCTTTCTCTGCAATTACTAGATCACTGCTGTTTGGAACTAAAAATCTTGAGCAGTTTTTCGTAATGATCACTTTCATATTCCAACATGGGAATTTTATAAAACAACTGACTTTAATGCAAAGATGTAATTATGCCATTAACCATTTAATTTTTCGTACGCCAAGTAATGTTTAGGACTTATTCTAGACATTTCGACTTTTCATTGCATACTGTTACCGACGGGGACTGTTGTACTATTATTAGGGTAATAAACTTCAGCTAAGTTATCAGTAGTTATGGCTTCTGGCAAACAGAAATGATTTCCTCACCTATCCAACACATTATGCTTCTTCAGACTAAGAGCAGTTGTTGTTCTTGAAAATAATATAAATATAAAATTTATAACATTTTCAATCAACAGTTTTTGCCTTCGAATATCTACCGCATTTTCTTACTATATTTTGAGATGTTCTCGTATTTCCTAAAATTTAGTTTCAAATTTTAAACCATTTCATGTTCTTTCAAATGATCACCACATTCCTTGAAAGCTTGTGTTTTAAGTCAATGGCCTCTGAGACGTTCCCTACGAAAAGGGTTCGTCATTTGAATAATAATGACAAGAACAGCAGGAACTAGCTCTAGAGAAAAACAACACAAATCATTGCCACTTTCAAACCTATGACTACTGAATCGTTGATGAACCCTCTTTGTAGAAGAACTTCCGCAACTTTTTCTGATAGGTTGTCATGATATCTTCCACAGGACCCTTCCATCTTCACCGTGCTGACGTGTCCCAGCGCCAAGCCGGGGACAGCCATTGCCGACTTCGTCATTTTCCCTCCGCGTTGGGCTGTGCAGGACCACACCTTCCGTCCTCCCTACTACCATAGTCAGTACAGCCAAAATGAAGTTATTTAACTGGTAATCTATTCGCCGAATGAAGGGGAGAGAGAGAGAGGACAGGCTGGTCATAGACATTTTTTTTTTTTAAGAAGTTAGGGAAGTGTTCCTGACTGATGGAAACGAAATAGGCGTTCAGGCTCCGAAAAAGATGAATTCCCTCATCTCTCCGGTTTTCATAGAATGAGCTTACTATTATAGATATATGTCGTTGTTATTGCAATCAATCTGCATTAATATCAGTATCATTCGTTGCAGTACATCGTTAATGCACAGTACAATCACACACATACATTATATATATGTATATATATGATATATATATGTATATATATGATATATATATATATATATATATATATATATATATATATATATATATATATAATGCGTATATTTGTCGTATTAACACATGACTTTCGTATATTATATTTTCAAATATTAGGCCACAAATGCCCATTGATATCGAATTCACTCTCACCCAAAAAGAATTATAATTGATAACGGCATACGGCTCTTGCCAGAATTCGAACCTGCTATGCCTTTTGGGTTTGATTTGGGGATAAACAGTGGCTTATTTATTCATCCATCAAGATGAATCATTCTTATTATCGATGCTGCATAGTATTTGAATCTTGACGTCAATTATCACAGAACACCTGTGACTCAGTGACTGCTGTCAAACGTCGTTCGCTACGATGAAGTAAGTTGGTAACGACGACGTAGCTCGTAAGGTAATGTGTCAAGCAGATGACTGCGTGAAGACCCGTTCGTCGATCTGTTCTGTCTGCTTTAAATATGCATGAGGCCTGCATTAACTGCTTGACGGTCTTGCAGATTATTATCTCGTGGAAACGGGAAACTCTCTTGCCTCTCCCTCTCTCCTTATAGAACCACTTTCATTAAAGTGCATTCACCTTCACTCCAGGTTAGCACTCGGGTCTACATATTGCTAGATGTTTCCGGGGTCTTGGAGTGGTTCCATGTTTAGAAACTTATATGAATGGAAGACCGTGAGAAGAATTTTATCTAGATTTTGAATACAGATTAAATTGGCGAATGATATAATTTCCACGGTGATAACGATTCATTTGGTGACTATTAATCACTCGATCAGTCTTATTATTAGCCACCTGATTATGATTAACCTTTTAGCGTTAGCTGACGCAAGAAGGGGTGTTATTAGTGATTTAGCGGTTAAGTAGTAAATTTTGATTAATGTGTACAAGTTTTAAACAGGCTCGTTATGTCGTTTTAGAGCGTTTCATATGAACTGATTAACACCCGGTATAGATTTTGTCTGATTCATTGCGATGTTAAATAACACGAGTACCACATAGGTCTCCAGTTTGATTTGTTTGGATATATATATATATATAGATATATATATATATATATATATATATATATATATATATATATATATATAAACGACGATCCCATTGACATGGTACCCCCAGGTGAGCTTTCCATGAATAGAAACACAGAAACACTAAGGGATTCTGGAAACAAAGCTCAAGGTAGACATTTTTGAACTAGGAGTGATAGAATATTGGACGTCATAGCAACCCATACAGTTAGTTCATTCAATTTCTTTTCTTTCAAGAGAAACATTTTTTTTTTTCTTTTTATGTCACTAGGTTCAAATTAGAATCTGCTTGTTTGTGAGATGGGTGATCACTTCTGCTGGGTCGCGAATTAGGTATTTGTAGCTACCAGAGCAGATAAAATGTTATTTGAGTTATATTATCACTCTTGTATTTCCTACTACTAAAGAATGATGTTAATGTTTAATAACAAAATTTAAAAAAAAAATACTACTCAAAAATTTTTATTTATTTATTTATTACTTTGTAAGAACAGTTCAATGAAAGGGATAGACACAGAAAATATGGACTTCCAGAAATGTTTGGCGACCCCCACCCCACACCCTACCGGTACAGGTCTCTCTTTAGACTTTACACTCGGCAAACTAAGGTATATTTAAAGCATATAACCATATTCTACGCAAATACGTTTTACGTCTGAGTCTGACTATTTTGATTAGTACGTATATGCGGTAAAACTCGTTTGGTGACTGCATTAGGCCATGTAATACGTAGAAAGTGAGAGCCTGAACGAAATAGATTCTCTACAGCCACCGCTAAACAATTTGGGAGTAGCTGATATGTAGAGCTATCGTTTCAATCCAAGATATCTCTCCCTTATTCTATATACCTTGGTTTCATCAAGCTCGTAGGAGCTCTGTTCACAGCAAAAACTGAACTCTGAGCCTGGGAGTAGTTACACACTTGTTTTTGAGTAAAGGCGCTGTCACACCAGCAATATTTCCGTCGATTTTTCATGTTTTGACGACGATTTTCTGGTGTCGTCGTCACGAATTTTCAAATCGATAGCGATCAAATTCAACCCACCGTTACCGTAGACTTTATGGTTTGATTACATCTCGGAGGGCGCGTTTCAAGTCATCAAAAGAAAGATGGAGAGCTTGGTGCGGTGGACAAAGTTATCAGAGCAGTTTTATGAAAAGGTTTCAAGTGGAAAAATTATGAAGAAATCACCATGCGATTCAGGGAAAACTTTCCTGATCTTGCTGATCGTTAATAGTCTCTAATAAACGCTTTCGTTTTCACGTCGTTTTAATCGGGACCGAACCCAAAGACATTTTTTTTTTATTTATTCGTTTTATGCAACACCATAAAACACATAAGAGGAAGGCCCACTATTGCGGATGGCCTTCTGTTAAAATGCATAATTATTTTAACTCTCTTGGAAGTCACAGCTGAGGCTGTTTGTTTACACGTTTTGACGACGACAACCACCGTACGAAGATGAACGTGTGTGACAAACAGGGTACAGAATGACGTCGACTTTTTTGGAAAGTCGACGGAAACGCTAGTGTGGCAACACCTTTAAGGCTTTCTATATACTAGACAATACGTATAAATTAACGGAAAAACTTTATTTTTGCCAGGAAACTGCATGAGCGAATTCATGGGGCTGATCTGCGGCAATTACGAAGCTAAAGATGAAGGCTTCCGCCCAGGAGGGGCTTCTCTGCACTCCATGATGACCCCGCACGGTCCAGACGTCCAGTGCTTCGAGGGCGCCTCCAAGGCGAACCTTACTCCAGTCAGGGTTGCTGATGGGACTCAGGTAATTCTCTCTCTCTCTCTCTCTCTCTCCTGTTCATGTGAAATCTTTAGTATCTAATACTTTCTGATGTAAACTGAAAGATTTCTCACTTTCTCTCTCTCTCTCTCTCTTTCTCTCCGCTCCCCCCCTCAGGAATCTGCCTTATCTAATACTTCCTGATGTAAACTGAAAGATTTCTTCTCTCTCTCTCTCTCTCTCTCTCTCTCTCTCTCTCTTTCTCGGAACCGCGATATATGGGAAAGACCAAAAACAAGGAAAAATATATGAGAAATATAGTAACACAGAATGTGAACTAATAGCGGTAGAATTTGAATATGAAAAATTAATGAATATAGTAATATATAGACCCCCTAATACTAAAGAGTTTGACACAATAATAGAAAAATTGGATGATATATGTAGAAATCACTAGGACTGGACTATTCTCCTATCCGGAGACTTCAACTCTCCTTTCGTAGACTGGAAAGAACGAATGGGAGATTATGGATGTATTTATACATATAAAAAAGAGAGTAATAGTAGTGCAGAAGATAAGAGCAATTCGAAAAGCTATTAGATATGCTACTAGAATACAACATTCAACAAATAAATCACCTGCCAACAAGAAAGGAAAATACTTTAGACCTAGTATTTGTGAACGAGGTGAATTATGTTAAAGAAATAATAGTTTATAATGCGAGTATTTCAGACCACAATGTCATAGAATTAACAGTCCATTCTAAAGCAAGTGAAAACAGAGATAAGCAAGAAATGAAAAAGTGGGAAGGATATGGAAAATACAATTTCTACAGTAAAAATATAAAATGGTAAGAAATAAATAAAGAATTAAACAAAGATTGGGATAACATTTTCATAAGTGATGATATACAGGTAAATACGGAGATATTATATAAAATATTAGAGAAAATAGTGGATAAATATATACCGAAGAAGAAAAGTAAACATTAGTCATGCATACCAAGAGACAGAAGGATCTTGTTCCAGAAAATCAAAGTGGAAAAAGGTATTGCAAAAGAAAAACATGCATGGAAAGTGGTGGAACTAAAAAGTGAGATAGAAAATGCAGAACAAAAGATAATACAATCAAAAGAAAATGGAAAACGGGACTTGGAAGAAAAAACCCTAGTAAATATCAAGCAAACCCCCAAACTATTGTACTCGTATGTGAAAAAGATGAATAAAAGAAGAATAGAAATAGGCCCTCTAAGAATTGAAGGGAGATTAACTAATGAAAAAAAGGAAATATGCAACATAATGGCAGAAAGATATAAGAGAGAATTCACCCCTAGAATTGATAATGAAGATAATGAGACAGAAATAAGTGATGAAAATAGTGAATATTTATCAGACACAGATATTAATGAACCCGTATTGTGCAGGCTATTAATGAAATTAAAAATGGAGCTGCAGCTGGGCCTGATAGTGTCCCTGCTATTTTGTTAAAGAAAGTAGTTCATTCTATCGCAAAGCCACTTGCAATATTATTAAGACAAAGTGTAGATACAGGCAAGATTTATGATGAGCACAAATTAGCATATATTACCCCTACTTTCAAAAGTGGATCAAAACTAGAGGCAAGTAATTATAGACCTGTGAGTCTAACATCACATATTATGAAAGTGTATGAAAGGGTAATTAAAAAGAATATTATGAATTTTTAATAAAAGATAATTTGTTTAATATAGGACAACATGGTTTTGTACCCGGAAAAAGTACACAAACCCAACTGTTAGTCCACCGTGAGAACATATACAAACATGAAAAACTGAAATGAAACAGATGTGGTCTATCTAGACTTTGCAAAAGCTTTTGACAAGGTAGATCATTATATTAGCGTAGAAAATTAGAAAACATAATATAGTGGACAAAGTAGGAAGATGGTTAAAAGAATTTTTACACAACAGAAAACAGATAGTTATTGCAAACGATGAGAAATCGGATGAAGCTAAGGTAATATCCGGTGTGCCACAAGGTACGGTGTTAGCTGCATTACTGTTTGTTGTTATGATCGCAGACATAGACAGTAATGTTAAGGACTCGGTAGTGAGTAGTTTCGCCGATGACACAAGAATAAGTAGAGAAATTAATTTTGATGAAGATATGGACGCGCTACAAAGAGACCTTAACAAAGTGTATGATTCGGCAGAGGTAAATAGGATGGTATTTAACTCTGATAAATTTGAATCAATAAATCATGGAGATAGAGAAGGAAAGCTATATGCATATAGGGGACCTAATAATGAGACAATCACAAATAAGGAAGCGGTTAAAGACCTTGGTGTGATGTTGAATAGGAACATGTTATGCAATGATCAAATAGCAATTCTATTGGCAAAATGTAAAGCAAAAATGGGAATGTTACGGCACTTCAAAACAAGAAAAGCTGAACACATGATTATGCTTTA
Source organism: Macrobrachium nipponense (assembly GCF_015104395.2). NCBI lineage: Eukaryota > Metazoa > Arthropoda > Malacostraca > Decapoda > Palaemonidae > Macrobrachium > Macrobrachium nipponense. The sequence continues at coordinate 49,301,152 of NC_087212.1, forward strand.
TAAAACGTATGTTCGTAGTCCACTTGAATATTGCAATATGATATGGTACCCACACTATCAAAAGGATATTGCACAAATAGTGTACAAAGGTCCTTTACAGCTAGAATAGAAGAAGTTAAGGATCTTGACTACTGGGAAAGACTGCAATCCTTAAAATTATATAGTCTAGAGAGGAGAAGAGAACGCTACATGATAATTCAGGCATGGAAACAGATAGAAGGAATTGCCGAAAACATCATGGAGCTAAAAATATCAGAAAGAGCAAGCAGAGGTAGATTAATAGTGCCCAAATCAATACCAGAAAAAATAAGGAAAGCACACAGGACATTAATCCACTATGCACCAGCATCGATAATGCAGCGTTTATTCAATGCGTTGCCAGCTCATCTGAGGAATATATTAGGAGTGAGCGTAGATGTGTTTAAGAATAAGCTCGACAAATATCTTTAAAATTATATAGTCTAGAAAGGAGAAGAGAACGCTACATGATAATTCAGGCATGGAAACAGATAGAAGGAATTGCCGAAAACATCATGGAGCTAAAAATATCAGAAAGAGCAAGCAGAGGTAGATTAATAGTGCCCAAAACAATACCAGGAAAAATAAGGAAAGCACACAGGACATTAATCCACTATGCACCAGCATGGATAATGCAGCGTCTATTCAATGCGTTGCCAGCTCATCTGAGGAATACATCAGGAGTGAGCGTAGATGTGTTTAAGAATAAGCTCGACAAATATCTAAGCTGCAAAATATACCGGAAGATGCACTAGCAACTCTCTGGTAGACATTAGAGGTGCCTCACACTGAGGGACCTGGGACACAACCGAACACGATATGTAATAAGGATCTGTAAAGGCTATGGTAAGGTCTCTCTCTCCCTCAGGAATCTGCAGTATCACAAAATACTTGCCTGATTGGTAAACTGAAAGATCTCTCTCTCTCTCCTCCTTCGTCTCTCTCTCTCTACTCTACTCTCTCTCTCTGGAATCTGAAGTATCAATACTTCGTGATGGAAACTGAAAAGAGCTCTCCCTCTCTCTCTCTCTCTCTCTCTCTCTCTCTCTAGGAATCGCAGTACCTATACTTTCCTGATGTAACTGAAAGATCTCTCTCTCTCTGTCTCTCGGTCTCTCTCGGTCTCTCGACCGCCTCTCTCAGGAATCTGCAGTATCTAATATTTCCTGATTGTAAACTGAAAGAGACTCTCTCTTCTTCCTCCCCCCCCTCCCTCCCCCCCCCCTCCCCCCCGCTCCCCCTTCCCCCTCCCCTCCTCTTCCCCGCCACCCTCTTCTCTTCCTCCCTCTCCCCCACCCCCCCCCCCCCCCCTTATTCCTCCCCCTCCCCCCTTCCCCCCCCCTCCCTCCCCCCTCCCCCCTTTCCCCTTCCCCCCCCCCCTCCTCCTCCTCCCCCCCCCTCCCCCTCTCTCTACTCTTCCCTCTCTCTACTCTCTCTCTCTCTCTCATGGAATCTGCAGTATCTAATACTTCCATGATGTAAAACTGAAAAGATCTCTCTCTCTCTCTCTCTCTCTCTCTCAGGAATCTGCAGTATCTAATACTTCCTGATGTAAACTGAAAGATCTCTCTCTCTCTCTCTCTCTGTTCTCATCAGGAATCGTGCAAAGTCTCTCTCTATCTCTCTCAGGAATCTGGAGTATCTAATACTTCCTGATGTTAAACTGAAAGCATGCTCTCTCTCTCTCTCTCTCTACTCTCAGGAATCTGGCAGTATCTAATACTTCCTGATGTAAACTGAAAGATGACTCTCTCTCTCTCTCTCTCTCTTAGGAATCTGCAGTATCTAATACTTCCTGATGTAAACTGAAAGATTCTCTCTCTCTTATCTCAGGAATCTGCAGTATCTAAACTCTGATCTAAACTGCAAAGATCTCTCTCTCTCTCTCGTCATCTCTCTCTCTCTCTCTTCTCTCTCTCTTCAGGAATCTGCAGTATCTAATACTTCCTGATGTAAACTGAAAGATCTCTCTGTCTGTCTCTCTGTCTCTCTCGGTCTCTCTCTCTCTCTCTCAGGAATCTGCAGTATCTAATACTTCCTGATGTAAACTGAAAGATGACCTCTCTCTCTCTCTCTCTCTCTCTCTCTCTCTCTCAGGAATCTGCAGTATCTAATACTTCCTGATGTAAACTGAAAGATGACTCTCTCTCTCTCTCTCTCTCTCTCTCTCCTCAGGAATCTGCAGTATCTAATACTTCCTGATGTAAACTAAAAGATCTCTCTCTCTCTCTCTCTCTCTCTCTCTCTCTCTCTCTCTCTCTCAGCTCAGGAATCTGCAGTATCTAATACTTCCTGATGTAAACTGAAAGATTCTCTCTCTCTCTCTCTCTCTCTCTCTCTCTCTCTCTCTCTCTCTCAGGAATCTGCAGTATCTAATACTTCATGATGTAAACTGAAAGATTCTCTCTCTCTCTCTCAGGAATCTGCAGTATCTAATACTTCCTGATGTAAACTGAAAGATGACTCTCTCTCTCTCTCTCTCCTCTCTCTCAGGAATCTGCAGTATCTAATACGTTCCTAGTAAAACTGAAAGTCTCTCTAAATCTCTCTCTCTCTCTCTCTCTCTTCAGGAATGGCAAGTATCTAATACTTCCAAAATGATGTAAACTGAAGATCTCTCTCTGCTCTGGCTCTCTCCTGTCTTGTCTCTGTCTCTTCTTCTCTACTCCTCGCGGAATCTGAGATCTAATTACTTCTGATGTAAACTGAAAGATGACTCTCTCTCTCTCTCTCTCTCTCTGCTCAGGGAATCTGCAGTATCTAATACTTCCTGATGAAACTGAAAGATGGAATTCTCTCTCTCTCTCCTCTCACTATCAGGAATCTGCAGTATCTAATTACTTCCTGATGTAAAACTGAAAGATCTCTCTCTCTCTCTCTCTCTCTCTCTCAGGAATCGCAGTATCTAATTACTTCTGATGTAACTGAAAGATGTCTCTCTCTCTCTCTTCTCTCTCTCTCTCTCTCTCTCTCTCTCTCAGGAATCTGCAGTATCTAATACTTCCTGATGTAAACTGAAAGATCTCTCTCTCTCTCTCTCTCTCTCTCTCTCTCTCAGGAATCTGCAGTATCTAATACTTCCTGATATAAACTGAAAGATCTCTCTCTCTCTCTCCCTCAGGAATCTGTTTTATCTAATACTTCCTGATGTAAACTGAAAGATGACTCTCTCTCTCTCTCCTGTGAAATCGTTATTATCGAAAGCTTTCTGATTTAAACTGGAAGATGAAAAGCCTGTAAGCGATTTTTTTGCTTCTTCACATTCCCCCGGTATTCAAGACAGAAAGATGTCAGATCCAGCGCTTTTATCGTTATTTAATTTTGTTCCACAGAGCTTCATGTTCGAGACGTCGTTAGGGCTGGCCTTGACCGACTGGGGCGAGAACACTTGCAAGAAGGTTGATCCCGACTACTACAAGTGCTGGCAGGGTCTCAAGAAACACTTCAATCCCAACTGGAAACCTGGCAGCAATTAGAAAAGTACCGTTGGCACTTATTAGAGAGCCACACGGCTTTGATTTTTAGAGATGACGGTAAATATCCCCATCCGATACAATTATCACCAGTACTGGATGCTGAGCAGCATGAGCAACCAATCACGCATAGAGTCCGTGATATCAGATGAGGATTTTTACAGTTAGCTTGAAAGGCTGTGGAGGAATATCATTTTTCTCGCTGCTCACTGCATTTTCAAAGAGAATCACATGGGGAGATGGCAGTGATCTGTCGAATCAGGTGCCTTGTGTAAAATGTTTATCATCATTACCGCTATTACGTTATATTTTATCGGTATCACAGATATTCAATAGCATACTGCAATTCTATTAATCTCTTATCTGACTCTGCGTTCTTACTGGGTTTTATCATCTCAATAAAAATTTCACAAATCTCAGATTAACTTTGAGCTTTTTCTGCTACTCTTAAACTGCTCATGTAGGTAGCACCTATCGGAGATTTTATTAGGGCATTTATACGTTTAGTTTCAAGGCAACAAGCTAAAGGTTGCGAATATATCAGTATCCACGGTATATATATATATATATATAATATTATATATATATATATATATATATATATGTATTATATACATATACACACACACACGCACACACACACACACACAACACACACACATATATATATATATATATATATATATATATATATATATATATATATATATCTGAATGGGTCTGTATAGGTGCTAACCCTGTGCAGATAAACACATTCATGCATATATAAGTCTTTATAACTATTATATTATTAGTATACTATGCCACCATGGTAAGTACCATGGTGGACCAAAGGGTGATCTGAATCTTGGTATTGTGCGTTGGTTCGAATCCTGCCGAGAAGAAAAGTCTTCTTCCTTTCTCTGACATCCTGGATTCAAGGTTGAATATTATGTATTATTAGATACAATATTTAATGATATGCATAATATATACACACACACCACACACACACACACACATATATATATATATATATATATATATATATATATATATATATATATATATATATATTTATATCAAAATGATCTATACTCGTATATATAGACATAAATATAATGTGTGTGCATGTGTAGCTCTCAGCTAACAGTTACTAGTACTATGGTTCGGCCCATTTGCTGCTTAGTGTACGAACCATAGTACTATTGTAGATTCACATCAGCCGTGCATTTGATGTCTAGGCCAGTCCCTTACGACGCTCTTAATTGGCAGTTGATAAACCAATCACAGGGCTGGAAACTCCCAGTCTCGATCTCGAGAGTTCACAAAGGCAGGATGTATGTTCCACCCCTCCTGAGGCATACTCTTGAAAGACGTATCCCTCAGGAGAGGTGGAACATAAATCCTGCCTATGTGAACTCTCGAGAGAGACTGAGAGTTTCCAGCCCTGTGATTGGCTTATCAACAGCCAATCAGGAGCGTCGTAATGGACTGAACTAGACATCAAATGCACGGTTGATGTCAATCTACTATAGTAACTGTTAGCAGAGAGCTACACATTCACACACATATATAATGTATATATATATATATATATATATATATATATATATATATATATACGAGAATAGATAATATATAATATATATATATATATATATATATATACACATATATACATAATCTTATATCCATATCGTTAAAATCTCTGAAATTAATGTGTTGCAGGAATTTGTTATTTTTACTAGTTTACATACTAGCTGCGAACCAGTAAAAAAAAAAAGGAAGAAACCAGTTTGTGAGAAATGTGGAGACTTTGAAATAATGTTTAATATTTTCGTTGTAGTTGTTAGAGAAAGTATTTTTCTATGGAATTAAATACATTCATTGTGCCAATATTTTTGTTAATCTTCGGGGCCTCGTTGTGAAATGTGATCAATAAAGGTCAAACAGAAACAGGAGTTGATTTCCCTGTAGTTTTAATATCCTTGTGGTTACTGGGTAACTGAAATGGCATACTGATAGCGTTGGTTAATCATTCTGGTGTTGGTGTATTGAGAGTTCCTGGAACCTAATCTTGTTAAGTGTCATGTCTGCGGTTAACCCCATACGATACATGCATCTTTTTTAATTTACATAACCACACATTCACACACACAATCCATTTGTGTATAAACACGCTTTACGTGCTTAGATGAAAGGTAGAATACGGCCCCCACTCCCCAGGCCTTCTCTCTCTCTCTCTCTCTCTCTCTCTGTCTGATGGTGTCTGTCTTAACTTACTTGTTTTAGCTCCACCGGTCTCAAGAATTAGCTCTAACTTGAGGTGTGAATCCACTACATAATGTTGGTTTGAATGGAGGACCTGATGAAACACTAATACACTGCGTTTTCCTTTTTACTTATCTTATTAACTGCTTCAGCTTAACCTGGCGAATGGTTCTATTTTACGTAACTTAGGTTAGAAGGATAATGACGTTTTGATTGTTATAGAAGTTCTCTGGGATGAAATTAATACGTATTTGTCAGGACTGATATAACTATCTGCTTGATGCGTGTAACGAACCAGTGGAAGCTAACAGGGCTAAAGCATTGACGTGAAAAAATAATATTTCCATTTTCTTCTTATGAAGGTAATTAGGGCCGTATTTTTAAACTGACATCATCGACGAAGAAGCTCTTCGCGGCTAAAATGGTATTGTGCCGCGAAGCAGCTCTTCGTGACGAAGATGAAGGGAGGGTGAAAATTATTGGAAACGGAGGTTGCCTTCATCACCTCTTCGTATATGTTTTTTTTTAAATTGAAGTTTCCTTTTTCGAATGGTCTTTGACATCAAGGCACAGCTAGTTATTTGCTGAAAAGTTTATAAATTCTCGTGCTGCAATACCCCTTCCGAGATGTTTCATTTTTGGCATTAGCTCGAACGATTACTTGCGACTAGATTCGAGTCTCCCACGCTGCTACGAATGGGTCATGACTGACATAGACAGTAAAACACTTATCTTTTTAGGTAGCTACAAGTCAAAACCTAATTTTGATAATTCTATTTGATTTTGCTGTGTTACAGTGTATTGCAACTACTTAGCTAAAACACCGGCGGAAAAATCCGGCCGGATTATTATAATGTTTTAGTTTAAATTGCCCTGTATTTTAATTCACTTGAGATTCCAGCCATCAGTAGTACGATTTACAGTTTATATACGTATGCATTCAAAACCTTATTCGTTGCGTCTGCTCTCCCAGTATGCGGCGTAGGGAGATAAAGCTTGAGGAATCGAATGATAAAAAACAAGAAAAGATGGATTGCCGAAGTTCTTTTAAATAATGATGCCCACTGTTACTTGGTTTTTGAACACCGAACCACACACACACACACACACACACACACACACACACACACATATACATATATATATATATATATATATGTATATATATATATATATATAGATATATAGTATATATATACTATACACACACACACGTATATATATATATATATATATATATATATATATATATATATATATATATATATATATCCATTAAGTTTTTTTATCGGCTATTTGGGTTTTTTATTCGGCTATGGGATGATCCTATAGAAAAAAACAAAAACAAATGACACTTCCACATATAGCTACATAGTTAACATATTATTGACAGTGGTTTTTGTAAGTGATTGCCCTGAATATGCAGAGATATGGTTAATAATATATGTAGGCGATTAATAGTTTCATTCACCTCTTGTGCGACTTGTCCCATAACCCTTACTCGAGTGTCTCCAATGCATTTATTCGTATCGCATGGTAACCAGGAGTCGTCGACTTCGGATCGTTGCTAAAACACAAATTGGCAACGTTTAAGGCCACCCAACCAATGAAAAGCGTGACGGAACACAGTTAAAATGGTTTTACCATCAACCTATGATCACAAGATCATTCATGACTTGCTTTGGCAGTATATTGGAAGAGAACAGCGCACAAAATCAGATTAAATATAAAGAGAACGTTTTAAAAGTTTGAAATCCCTTCCACCCAATAGGATCATGCGTGTTTTTCACTCGTGGCTGTGGGCCAGCCGAGCCGAGTCCCCCGTCTCCCTGGGAAATAGAGTCCGCGAGCAACATGGGTGTCAGTGAACATCAAGCGTTTGCCGAAGTAGCTTGTTAGGAACTCCTCCGCGGTCAGTCGTTCTGCAGTGGAAGTAACCTATTGCTCGAGTTATCCAGTCTCGGTGCTATGTGAGTGTTGGCTTTTATTTGAATGATCTCTTGACGAATAATATCAAAGCTGTAGACGTATGGTTGATTTCCCGTCGTATTATGCTAGTGACGTTAAGGAGATAGGAGGCTGGACGTAGCACAGTGAAGTTGTTGAAGATGTTTATTTTACTACGAGTGGTTTTCGGTAACTTATGCTGTTTACACATATAGTTTTAGCATTTATAATACTATGGCAGACTGATTATCCACTGTTTTAGGAATGGCATTGAATAATTATTCGTGTATTAGATACGGCTAAGTAATCAGATATCAGAGGCCACATGAAGCCGCCTCAGCTGACCGGTTCACATTGCAGTCAACTGACAAGTGGGCACGTGAACATTTCTCATACAGGTAACTCCCTTTGCACTCGCCTGCCTCGATAACAAAGCACCACGTGGTTGACAGAGCAATGGTTACAGTTACAGTGTGACCACTGGTAGCAATACTAAACCGAAGACTTGAACAAGAGATTCAAAATAAATTAGCCTTAGCGAACCAGCGTATGTTGGTACTAGTATATGACACCACTAATTTTATTTGAATATAATGGATACATGTCTAAGGAAATGTACACCAATAATTCTACATTGTTCAAGCTTATGCACCTTCGGTTTATTTCACATTGGCACGTTTTTACCTATAATATATATATATATATATATATATTATATATATATATATATATATATACACGTATACACACATATATATATATATATTTATATATAATATATATATATATATATATATATATATATATATAATATACATATATATATATATATATATCTATATATATATATATATATATATATATATATATATATATATATATATAGGCGGTCTGCCTACTTGTTTCTACACTGTTTCGCCGTGTTCAGTTAGCCCGTCCGGGGTCAAATGTCCCAAAGTGCATTTAACCACATTTGATCTCTGAGGCTGGCATAAGGCCAGCGTAATTTCAAACAATAACAACCCGTGGTGCTACTTTCGGGATATTTGACCCCGACGGGCTAGTGCTAAACACGGCGAAACAGTGTAGAAATACGTAGGTAGACAGCCAACTCATAGTTCTCAGTGACATGGAGGGCGCTGTTGGTAATTTGTATACAAAACGTGTATTATATTATATATAATATATAATATATACATACACGTTTATTTTATATAGTTCCATGCTTACAGCATCGTCCATGTCACTTGAGAGCTTACATGAGAAAGAAAATGTAAGAAAAGAAAGTGACCTGTGTGTGTATATATATATATATATATATATATATATATATATATATATATATATATATATATATTATATATAATATATAGTGTGTGTGTGTGTGTACTAGGCTGGAAATATATGTAAAGCGTGCCATTTTGAAATAAGCAGAAAGGTTGAGCAACGAAGACTTATTATATGCATACTTTATATACGAACAAAGTTTACGTTGTTGTTCCTTAAAACCGATACATTTTTATTTAGGTTTAGTGTTCTTAATGTGGTTATATATATAGATACATACATGATATATACACACTTTTGTAACTACGATAGCCATCAGTAATAAACTCGTATGTTTAGATTTAACTCTCCAGCCAACTGTTCACTAAGCACTGGACCCTCGCTCAGCTTATACCATGATTTTTTGGTGGCAAGATAGTTAAAAATCTTTGCGACAATTTTAGTTTTTAAGACGTTCTTTTATTTTGAGTGCTGATTATAGTAGGTTCGTCCGTTGGTAGATTAAAGGCGCTGTCACACTAGCGAAATTTCCGTCGACTTTTTCTGAGTTTGTCGTCGACTTTCCAAAGAAGTCGACGTCATTCCGTACTCTGGTTGTCACACACGTTCTTCTTCATACCGTGGTTGTCGTCGTCAAAACGTAAACAAACCATCTGAGCTGTGTCTTCCCGGAATGATAAAACAACTATGCTTTGTAACACAAAGCAAGCAGTGGGTCGTGCTTGCATGTGTTTAATGATGCTGCATAGAATTAAAAAAGAAAAAAGTCTTTGGGTTCGATCCTGGTTAAAAAGACGTGAAAAGTTTTATTTAAAAAAATAAGCTAGGCCTACCCTAGATAGGCTATTCGTAACCTTGTTTACACAACCACAGTCAGACTGTATTACAAATTGAGCTAGAGAAACACTGCCAAAATTTTAAAGATTTTTATTTATATTATTTGCTAATGCAAAAAAAAAAAAAAAAATGAGAGCAGACCTAGGCTATATGACAATCTGATATTCACGATATAGCATGCTTATCTGTATAAAGATCAGCAAGTTCAGGAAAGTTTTCCCTGAGTCGCATGGTGATCTCTTGGTAGTTTTTTCATTTAAGACCCTTTTTCATACTATCATGCTTATGGTCCCATAAGCATCGTCTCTCCCCCATATCTTCGACCAAAAACTGTTCTGGCAGTCTTGTCCACTGTACCAAGAACTTCATCCTGCATCTGATGACTTGAAATGCGCGCTCTCTGAGATATAAACAAACAATAAAGTCGACGGTAGCGATGGGTTGAATTCGATCGGTACCGTTTTCAAAATTCGTGACGACAACACCAGAAAGTCGTCGTCAAAACATGAAAAGTCTGCGTCAAATTCAAAAGTCAACGGAAATTTCGCTAGTGTGACAGCGCCTTAACAGTCGCCGAATGCATTAATAAGTGACTTGGTTCGTTTGTGCTTCTTGTTTTCAAAACATTTGAACCCTTCGGTTATGCGTTCAATTCAAAGTGCTCCAGCACCTAATATAGTGAGGTATTATAGATTATTAATTGAACGCAATGGACAGGGCCGGGCGCTGTAATTCTTCGAAATTGAGATTTATATAACTGATAATGTCCCATAGTGGATAGCTATATATATATATATATATATATATATATATATATATATATATATATATTGTGTGTGTGTATAATTACATCCATGTCACTTACGCTCACGTGACTTCTTGCACCCAAAGAGTTTGTCACACCTCACTTATTTAGTATTTTTCCTTAACTTTTGATAACGTGAACCCAGAGGGAATTATAGATGATGAATACGTATCACCCGGATGCATATTTCAGGATTGAACTGATGTCTTTTGGTCTAGTTACAACGATCAACAGTCGACTTATAAAAACATTCGACTAAAAGAGATGTGAACGGTGTTCTCTTTTTTTTAAACAAAATCTTAAAGTACAGGAGAGTCGCAACTAACGTATTACAAGGGTGTTACTTGTTAGCTTCGCGTCCCCACCTACTTCGAGGTGCTGGTACTAAACACCATAGAGTAAATGTAATAGAGGGCCGTCCGAACATGTCGTTTTCTAATATAATAATTTGTCGACCACACAATATAGAAATGGGTGTATATGATACTTTGATCCCCGAGGGGCTGTTACTCTAGAGTCTAGAGTATTGAATGGATAAGCTGAGTTTCTAGTGCTGTATCCAAATTAAAAGGTACTGAATCAAATCTTGGCAAGGGACATGTAAGACTCAAGTTTAACTGAGTCTAAATCTTAACACACACACACACACACACATATATATATATATATATGTGTGTGTGTGTATGTGTATATATATACTATGTATATAGGTATATATAAAATTTTGACAATCATTGTATCCCCAGACCTTCTCGACTTTTTCCACACTATCGAAACGCTTGCCTTTACTAAGCTTAGAACCAAATGGAGGAAGAAATGCATATATATATATATATCCTGATCAGCCCGTTTATCAGTCGTTCACGTTCTGATACCCCGTACGAGTTTGAATCTTTACGGGCATCACAATATCCCCGTTTCATTCTTCATTTGTGTTTGAGCTTAGCATATATATATATATATATATATATATATATATATATATATATATATATATATATAGCCGTTCATAAATAATTGTGACAACCACAATGCACTGATAACATCCTGATTTCTTCGCAGTTTTTAAAATCCGCTCGTCACTACAAAGACTAATATGCAAGTGAAGACATTCCGACGTCCACAGTGGGATTGGAACCGTTGGAACCCGTGCCCACAGTATCGGAACGAGTTAACGTTATCCATCGGAACATGGAGATGGGATGAAGCCAACTCCCTCACATACGTCCAGATTTGTCGAATTACGTGAATAGACTTACGTGGCGTGATTGGTATGGTCTTGTCCTGCCACCTCGGTGGCCGCGAGTTCGATTCTTTGGATTCCATTGAGGAGTGAGAGATGTGTATTTCTGGTGATAGAAGTTGGCTCTCGACGTGGTTTGGAAGTCACATAAAGTCGTTGGTCCTGTTGCTGAATAAACACAGGTTCCATGCAACGTAAAAACACCATACAAATAAACAAAAAACAAAACAAACGATATTGGCACAACCTTTGCGTTTTTAGTGCCAAATGTACTTTAGAGCTATTACACTACTCCAAAAAGTTTAGCTGAACCTTCTCTGTAATCATTTTTACATGTGAACCTGGTCTAGGAAGACACCTGGTATTATACATTTTCTGACGTCAGTTAGAAAAATCTGTAAAAAACATTGGCACCACTTTTTTTTCAGCACTTATCACATTTAAGTACTCGAGATTATTTGCAGAGAAAAATGAGACAAGTTACCATGAACTTATGAATATATTTTTTTTTTCTAATATAATAAAGAATGCTGCCGAGAATTAGGTAGGGATGTAAAGTATACTGTGGCTTAAGTAATATCTTTGTCAAATGGACAGAAAAAAAAGTTTTTCCGGAAAAACACCGGAACAAAGGCCCTGAATCTCATAATAGTAGTTTCATTCACTATCGGGCAATGTTCTTCCAAACAGTGAGCGTGGGTATTTGTACAAAAATTTATGAGATATATATATCCAAGCGTACATCCTTCATTAATTTCTCGAGGACGACCTTTTCTACTGTCGTTCTGAGTGATTTCATATCTTCTAAGTGTGAGTAGGATGACCAGTAAGTCGTTGCAATCTACATAACGCATGTTTATGCTCTTGTGAAAAGTTATATACGTTCGGGAACCTGCTGAGAGATATTGGAAACATTTTGTTTCGTCTGGAGACATGTCAAATAAACATGGCTGACTTTTAAGGCATAACTGGTTCTCTGTGCAAAAATCGTATCGCATACTTAAAAGGGCAATTTTATTTTCGATTTCTTATTGAAATACCGAGAATGTTCCCAAAACATCTTAAGAATGACCATTTCTTCTTCATCTTAATTGAATTCGCGTTGGTGTATAACCGCGACTTTTCTTCCCACGTCATTTTCGCGCCATCATTTCCATTACGGTACTTCCCCTTGAATGACAGTCAGCTCGCAACATACGGTTACCGTTTCTACGTCCTCTGCAGTTTGGTCACCTTAATGGATATCGTATGCTTGTGGACAGATGCATCGTCACAGGCTGGCGTGAGTCACGATGATGTGTCTCCGTCACAACTCGTCAAAGTTTGACTGGCGTAACGAATAGGTCTGGGGCTCCTGTTGCGACACGAAAGTTATGTCGGGACACAACAAAGCAACCAAAATTTATATGAGAAGGTAGAGCTTCCTGTATTGGTAGATTTTCATTTACTATGCAGAAAGTCCTGGTGGACAGATTCGGGAAACGTTTTTTTATATAAACAGAGAGGTCGACTCCCTAATAAACAGTTTTCCCTGAGCTTTGAACAGCTGTGGAGCTTTTGAATGTCTTCCAACCTTAACCATTACTAATATGATAGGTCCGTTTTAATATCCACGTATTGCGCCAACTATCGAAGATCTCGAGTGACCTATATACTAGCTATTTAAAGGCATGTCGCTATTTTATTAGCCAAGACAATTCTGGTGTATGATTTATTTTCATAGGGCCCTTGATACACCTACAGGTATGCCTTTGGATGTCTACCTGAACAAGCAAACTAACACAGGTATAGCTTAGTGCACTCACACGAGGCTAGTTTCATTTTGGTGTTCTCTGTACGGATCAGTTGCCCCTGTTCAGGTAAACTTGTCATTCATACAGGACAGTCGGCGCTTGCTTTAACCTTTAGCACAGTCCAGTGCACCATTAATACAGCAACAGCCACGTCAACATCAAATAGATGCCTTCAGTCTAATGTTTTCAGTCATCATTTTTCTTCAGGCACTTTAATTTAGCACCTGTGAATTCGTAGGTCTGTCGTCAGATCCTGAAGATCCTTCAGAATGATGCTGTCTCCGGTGACTAAAAGATTGCAATTTTAAAAGTTGTTGCAGAAACACTTCTTATGATGACTTGAAGGGCGTTTATATTTTATTAATACAAGTAACCCTCTCTTCTTTCAGTTCAGCATTTAGGACCACGGATTTTCTCGCTCTCACTGTTCAGCTTGTGATAATTATTCTTAATATGGCTACGTACGGCAAACGTTCGAATTTGTTGACATGGTAAAGGGGGTTGGATATCGATTTTAATTACGAATACCCGAGTTCGACGGTGATTTGTAAGGTTGGAGTCAGAATAAACTTATAACCTCGCATGTTAGTCGATTCGATAACATCACTGAAGTCCTGTTTCTTCTCTGTCCGCTGGCCGCTGGTTCGAACCCACAAGAGGAATTTAGTATCAACCAAAAAATTCCCCTTCGGTTTATAGATATGAAAATATATTAATTCTGAGGTAGAACGAATTAGATATTATAGGACATTTGCTGGTTGAATAATATATATATATATATATATATATATATATATATATATATTATATCATATACTATATATACATATACATATATATATATATATATATCATATATATATATATATATATATATATATATATATATATATATAAATATATATATATATATATATATATATATATATGACCCGATCTCGGTCATTTGTGAGATAAGTTTACATGCATGCAGTGTAGGACATGCAAAAATAATAATCGAGAGAACGTTTAACACAGGTATATTCTTCTTAACTACACAGGTGGCCTTTACTTGTAGTTATTAAGATAACTATGCTAGTGCACAACCGGACGGCAGGTTAGACTGTTATTGACATTACATGGTGACACACCTTCTTTGTGTAGCGGGCGACGGGAAAGGGACTGCTGGCACTGGGTACTCGTGTCGACCCAGTCTGTGCTGTATGGGACCCGCTAACGAACTGATGTGACCGATCGGCAATCTGTTTCAAATGCCCACGCTTTACATCACATCGTTATGCCAGAAACTGATTGGTTATTCTGGCTCCTTAGACACAAGGGGCCAATCACGTAGCACTCTTTTGAACTGCCCAAGCCACGCCAACTTGGCGGTTGACTTCCGCTGTCGCACATACACACAATATCACTTGTAACGGTTTCACTGGATTTCAGAATATCATGGAGAAGGCATTTTCAAAACTGTATTGAATCAGCTCATATATATATATATATATATATATATATATATATATATATATATATATATATATATATAAAATGAGCCCAGTAATTTAACATCATAATGGTATTTAATTTCAAGTGGAATCTTATATATGCTTCATGAGCGAGAACTCTGCCATTATTGTTATATACAGGTATTCTCATTTCAGATGAACGATAACACTATTGTCTCGAATATGCCTCATAGAAATGTAACACGATCAAGCAATAAGCATTTGAATTCTCAGGATGTCATTGTTTTGTCTTGATTTATTTGCATCATTGTCTTTTTTATTTACTTGTTTTGAATAGGAGATTCTATTAATTGAAGCATCTGCGTAAACGGTGGTTCCTGTTGTTCCTGCAACACAGATTCGCCAATTACTCTAGTTAAATTTCCAGGTCTCATAGTCACTCGTAATTACTGAGAACAAAGCTAGCGTTCAGAAGCAAAGCCGAAAGAGCCGTCCTTGACATTTATTGCTTTTGTATTATAAGATCTAATGAAAAATTATGGCTGAGTCAGCTGAGTTTAATTTATAATAAAGTTTCTATAGTTTTCTGACAATTCCTTTCTCTGTTGGCGAAAGGTCATTTGATAAGTTTTCAATATTCATCGCATGAAAGGTTGGGTGTTGACGTTATTCGGCTGCGTTTTATATATTACCGATATACTATTACTTATAAAACCATTAAACAACATAAAATGCTAATTGTGGCCGTCAACGTTTCGCAGCTGTTCAACAGAGCTAGGGTTAAATCGCCGATGTACCAAGTTATGAATTAGGCAATTACGTAAATGGGAAAAAAATTTACCGTAAAAGATGAAGTGGGAAAATCTGGTGAGATTTGCAGATGTAACACCCTGCATGTTATTTATTTGTAGGCCTTTTTTATTTTATGAAGTGACAAACATTGACCTTTGAATGTAAGGGAATTGGTGAAGGGCAGACATGTTGATGTCCCTCGAGGAGAACTGCAAGTTGTCAGTATCTTTACTGACCCATGTTTGGCCCTCGAAGGAGGAGTGTCGAGTGCTAGTGTATATATATTTTTTTGTTTGTCTGTCTCCTTGCATTGTGGCAATGAAGCTAAAGTGATGTAACTAGTTCGAGTAAAAAAAATAGTGATGAATCAATGATAGTCATTAGATACTAGGTGACTGAACAGGGAAAGGCAAAACATTAGTAAGAGG
Source organism: Macrobrachium nipponense (assembly GCF_015104395.2). Taxonomy (NCBI): domain Eukaryota; kingdom Metazoa; phylum Arthropoda; class Malacostraca; order Decapoda; family Palaemonidae; genus Macrobrachium; species Macrobrachium nipponense. Next base: position 49,317,482 of record NC_087212.1, read on the forward strand.
AAAAAGAACAATTGGAAAGTCAGCGAGAGAGGAAGTGCCGAAAGGTAATTAGGTAATGTGCCTTCGTTGAAAACTTGTCATGATTCTTTTCTGATGAGTTCTGGAAATGACCAAATAGATGTTTCAATTGCTCATGGCTGCAGATATTTTTGTGGGGTTGGAGGGAGAGAGCTCAAGTTAGACAACTTACAGAAGTTAGAGATAAGATGGGGTTAAGGGTGTGACTAGGAGTAAGTGAAGATGATGATGGTTGAGGTGCTGGTGTCTCTGAGGTAATGATGCTTTTAAAGGTTGCTTGGTCCAGCATTACATGCTAAGTTTTGAAGTGGTGCTTGGAGATTTGGTGTTTGCCAAACTTCTGATTAATTTTGTGAAGTCGGTCTTGATTATTGCATCTTTTCTTTTCAAGTGGCATTGCACAGTAATCTAATTCTTCATTGTTTTAACCACATATTATGTGGTCCAAAACAGTTGGAACTCTTGGGCGTGGTCACAGTTGTTCTTTCTTGAATTTTCCAGACTTGTTTTTTGTGTTTTCACTTTTTGCTGCAGAAAACACACACCGTTTGGCCTCTATAACGTTTTTCCTCCATTTTGTGTTCCGGAAGTACAAAAAGGAAGAGTTGTAGTTCACCATCTTGTTTGGTCTTCAGATGGTCATGTCCAGAGGGTGCAGGAGTTGTCTGGTGAGGGAAATGGCTCTATACCCTATGAGAGGACTCATGAAGTTTGGCTTCCCCTGTTCCTAGTGCCAGGGGGAACTTCCTGTTATTACAGGTGCTGAGGGTACCTGAGGGTCATTCATAAGCCTTTGGATACTCCTCTTTAAGGTCTGTGTGGCTGTTAAACATGTGTAGCTGCTTAAGCTCTGCCATGGCAGAACAGTGTGTCACCTGCGGTTTCTTTCACACTTTCTAACCTCTCCCATCCTATTAGTCAGTATCTCTTTTCTTGTTGGCTGGGTCAGATACAGCTTTCAATCTCTGACCTTTGACATTCAGTAGTCGCGACTCCCTCTGTCCCTCTATCAATGGGAGCCGGGAGGGGGACGGGTAGAGCACTTATACAGTTGCTTGTGATATAATTATTTTGGATTCAGTCTTCCTGTCTCACCCTAAACACCAAAGTTCTCCTATATTTATTAAGTAAGGTCACACTGCTTATAGGAGTTAACTTCCCTTCCTCTTTTGGGGAACTAGGAAGCTGATGTTTCTGGGTGGGAGATCAACACCAGTCATGATATGTGGGTAACACTGCTTGACCAGGGCTGAGTTTCCATATCAAAAAGGAATAAATTGCCCAATTTTAAGCTAATTTGCATTTTTCCTAGATACACGAACTTGAAGTCTTTCACGTGATGTCCCTTATAACCAATCCAGCTTCTGTCCTGATGTCCAAGGAACACATCCCTAATACGAAGGCACTTTTTTTCTTTACATGTTGTTGGTGACATCGAATCTCGTTGGAGACGTGAAATTTCTCTCAAAATAGTTTTTCTTGCATGCAGAATCTGTGGAACTATATTTAAAAGGCAACTGCAGCACCATTCTAGGAAAGGAGCGGGCGCTATCCCAATTTTCCAATTATTATTTGATAGTAACAAGCTTTCCTACACAGAGGATTACTTGTATGTGGCCACTATTCATGACTTGATGACCTGGTCTCACTGGTAAATAAAGGTATTTTGTAAGTTATTATTGTGAAGTCCAAACTGACTAAATACAATAATCCAAATGACGGATGTATTTCGTTGGCTCTGGCCTTCGGCCTTCATTTCTAGTATTCAGTCAATACGGGAAAGAGTATTAAAAAAAAAAAAATTTCTACCCACAGAGTGGTTACCTAGGCTTTTAACATATGCCCGTCATTTCTTAGTTTCCGTTCTCTCTCTCTCTCTCTCTCTCTCTCTCTCTCTCTCTCTCTCTCTCTTCTCTCTTCTCTCTCTATCTCTCTTCTCTCTCTCTCTCTCTCTCTCTCTCTCTCTCTCTCTCTCCAAAATACTATTCAGAGCATCTGAAAAGCACGGAAAATGTAGGTTTCATTTATGGTCTTAATGTTTTATCGAGCACACATCGGATTCGTGCCCTTGCATCGACAGTACACTAAACAGTTGGTAATTCAGTTGTTGCCATCCTGTGCATTAAAACCATTGTTATATTTAGACATTGGTGTGATTTATATAGCATTTTTATTATTATAGTTAGACATCAGTGTTGGAAGGGGACTGTTTTATTACAATGATGTAAAACTGAAGGCTCGAAAATGGTTTTGGATAATTGTCGTAGATACTAATGCAATTTATTTTATTATAGTAGTGCGGTATGAACAGCATGTGAATATTATAATAATCATAATAAATAAGTCCATATTGAAGTAGTTCTTGGATAGGATTTGCTCGTCTTGTATTGCCCGTGGTTTTGTGTGTCAAAGTAAAATAGTCGTCACCTACTCGGAATGATTGCAAGTGCTAGTAAGATAGTTCCGTGCTCTGGGAAAACTGTTTAATTGAATTTCCATGAAAATGACACGAAGAGTGAATTGCTCGCTGCACTTTATTACTGATAATCTTGATGCCTGTCTAGATACGGATATCAATCGACATGGCTCGCCGCGCCTTTAGTTTTTTGAGACATGAAAAGAACTTTATCATAATCCGTATTTGACATTTTCATATCGAATCTGACAGCTCCCTCTTTATGCTTGAAGTCGTCCTCTTGCCATGTCATCTCTTCCCTGATACGATTTTCATCATCAATCATCTCCCTCTTCCCCCTGCTCCTCCTCCTTTTCCTCCTCTTCCTCCTCCTCCTCTTCCTCCACCTCATTTTCGTATTTTATTGGCCGAATCGAAGGATGTGGTAGGAACGCCAGAGAAGGGAGAGAGGGAACTCTTGGGCAGATCATCTTTAAGTGGAAACACCCAGGTTGCCCTCAAATAACGTGTCCAGCCAGCTTTTGCTACAGGAATTTGTTGGATTGGTTTCGGGTACAGTAGTCATTGTCCGCTATATATATATATATATATATATATATATATATATATATATATATAATATATATATATATATATATACATATACACATATATGTATATATATATATATTATGTATATATCATATTATATATATATAATATATATAATAAGTACAAATACTATATATATATTATTATATATATATATATATATATATAATATATATATAATAACAATACAGCATAATATGCTATATACTATATATATGTATATGATATATATATGTATTGATTATAATAATATATATAGTATTATTTTATATATATATATAATATTTATACTATATATTAATATTGTATAATTATTTATAAAATATATATATATTTATTATATTATAATATATTATTTATAATTTATATATGCATGTCTTAAACGAGATTTTAAGGCCAAATGACACTCGTTTAAACTAAATGAAACAAACGGCTATTGGCAACTACACCTACCCTCTCTCTGTTGCAGATCATTCTGGGGAGTTGGCCGAAAGGGAACCAAGGCAAATAAGCTCCTGTAGTTACAAAAAATATACTTTTTATTTCCCAAATTAGCTAACATTATAATGGAATGAAATCAATTAATAAAATGGAATAAAATAAATTAACACTGACCCTCCAAAAAACGTTAAACTATCGTTTCCTCTCAAAATCATATTTAAGTAAGTACCCCCTCTTATCTCATAACCGACTAATTGTAACATTTTCATAAGTCAACAGAAGTCTTAGAGAATGCATTTTACTATATGGTGAACCCATCTGAAATAAAGAGACCACAATTATAACACCACTTTAACCATGAAAGTTAGTTAAAAGGATTGTGTACCACACCACACTGCTTTCTCCAGACCCAATAATTATCACTTCAAAGGTTAACTTTTTCAAAGTTCTTTCTTACGTTACATTATTCGATGGGCCTGCAACACCTCTTCCAGGCGTGTTCCACACTCCGTCACAAACAATCAGTGAGTCCTCCCTCTTAGCACTTATCCCCCCATAATAAAAGTCATATACCTTTCGTTACGAACACACACAGACACACCCTATGTTGCACCCAGCAAACACGGGTGCTCCATGCCTGAAGTCCATGATCTTTGAGGCGTCATTGACCACAAAATGCATTGGTAATCTATCCTGCCTGTTTTTCATTTCAGCATCTTAGAGGAATCCTGCGTTTGTCTCTAACCGACTTGTCTCTCTAACCGGAAAGAGCTGAGATTAACAGTTCACTACCGTGCCTGTAAGATATGTATCTTCTTTCCCATAGTTATCCCTACATTAAGGGATCGGTTGCCTGATGCGCGTTCTCCACTGCCTTCTATCAATGACATCACCAGGCATGGTTTATGCCCTTGCTGTCATCACCCACAGTTATTGGCAGTGGATCTAGACATGCAGGACCTACGGTGGTAGATTTCCTACAGGATCGATATATATGTATATATGTATGTATGTATATATAATTATGTGTTTATACTATATACATATATTCATATATTTAGATAATATATATATATATATATATATATATATATATAATATATATATATATTGTTACAAAGTGCCAAGTATCTGGTTACCATTCATCAATTGTTACCTCACAAAAGCCAGACACCTGGTATTAAACGACTGAATACTCTAAAGGCAACAGTGATCCCCTAACAACTTACCAGTATTGCAGAAAATCAGACTAAGTCTATCAAAACAGGTGTGAGGTAATCTTGTAAGTAATTAAATTAATCAAAGGGCATCACTCCATCAACAACTTTAAAATTCTAAGTATTTCCCTGATTTCAGAAGTCTAAGTACTTCCCTGGTTCTAAGTCACTTCAAGTAAATTGAAGGAAAGCCAATCAATTACCACTCTATGTTTCTACCTATCATCAATATAATCAAATGCAAATATACTGGTTAGAAATTAAAACACTTAAAAAAATTTTAAATACAAAAATTTATTATTTATTATAAAAGAAATTCACAATATCAGGGAAAATTACTGTTACTGAAAACAAAGTAAAGTTTAATTAATTCTTGAATCAAATTAAGTAAAATTAAATCAAAATTAATTTATCACAAAATTCAAGAAAATTAATTCAATTGAAATTCAAAAGTGTTAGGCAATAATTGAAAATTTGAAATTAATTCACAAGTGCTAAACAATAATAAAACTTGAAAAGAATTCTAAGTAAATGCAAATTAATTCACAAGTGTTAAATTTGATTAAATGTGCAATGATTAAGCAATGAAAATAATTAAGTCAATTAAATTGTGAATGCAAATGAAAATATAAAATGAAAAGGCACACTTCAATAAGAAAATGAACAAGTGCACAAAAAATGAGACAAACACAAAACACAAAAATTTGCAACTTGTAAAAGTGTAATCTTTTCACTCAAAACATTGTAACCAGTTTTTACCAAACCACTGTTCCTATCAGTTATTAGTTAACCACAGTTCGTATCTGTTATTAGTTATTAGTTGCAACTAATAAAAATACAAAATGTGTAATCTGCACGTGGCATTGATCAAAGACATACGCGTACAAGACCAGTCTGTTAAAAAAAAAAAGATATGTACTCGACTCGGTCGACCGAAGCAGAAGCCCCTTATCTTACTTGATGACAGATTCTCAAAACACAAATGAAGTCTGGATCTTGCTTATCAAATGTGTTGACAGATTAGGAAAGCAAACGGATCTCGCAGTTCCTCTAATCTCACAGTGCTGACATAATAGGGAAACAATCATAGTTTCGAATGGACAAAGAAAATCTCTCTTTCTACATTCTATGTTATATATATATTCATTTACATTATGTTATGTGAAAT
>NC_087212.1:49328332-49333332 GCF_015104395.2 Macrobrachium nipponense
AGGTCTCTTATTCGTTCTTTCACATGTCATGTTCATTTGGGGGTCGCCGCTTTGAAAAACGGCCCGTGCCACGTGAGAGTCTGAAGTCTGTTCGGTCTAAAGCGACGACATAACGATCCCAGATCAGGAGCTTTGGATGGTTTGATCAAACTTTCGTGCCGTTCACCTACAGACTATGGAATATTCTGATAGTTATACAAATTTTGGTTTATGATTCATGATATTGACAACGATTAGAGTAGATAATTGTTGTTAGGGTGCTTTTAATGAGGATAAAACCCGTGCTTTCATTTATTCCATCGCATATTTACTGCAGTAGCTGACGGGAATTGATTTTTTTAAAAATGAGAATTGCCAATGATTTGGCAAAATAAGGAAAATTTGTACTCTCACGCCAGTCTCAGACGAAATATGGACGCTAAAGAGACTTGCAACCAACTGTGGCAGTCATGTGCAGTCGGCAATAGGTCATAGCAGAGAGGGAAATCTTTCGTAAAGGAATGTCCTCTCTTGAGTTGCTTTCCTCTTGTGGCCCTGTCGGCGTGTCAATTTGTGAATTGTACGTCCTTATTGTATGTACTCGTTGGACGAGTCGATTACGTGGTCGACTACCGATTTCGGGGTCTGGGTTCGATTTCCCGTTCTGCCAACGCGAAATCAGAGGAATTTGCTTCCGGTGGTAGAAATTCATTTCTCGGTGTGGTTCGGATCCCACAATAATCTGTAGGTCCCGTTGCTGACTAACCAATTGGTTTGTAGCCACGTGGAAATATCTAATCCTTCGGGCCGGCCGTAGAAGAGCTGTTAGTCAGCTAAGTGGTCTGGTTAAACTAAGATATATGTAACTTTTGCCTATTTTATGGAATGCCCTTGAGAAAAAAAAAAAACTCCTTGATAACGGAAGGCTAGTTTACTTTGTCAAGAGGTCTACCCCTTTTTGGGGGCATAAAGTTTTAATTGAATGTAATATATATCTTATGTTACCGCACCACACAAATGTATGATAATTACACGAATCTGTAAGTATTATAGCAGTACTTATAGTAGTCTTTACGTTGTCTCTAGGATTTGTTCACAGTACTTAAACTTAGGAGTTAGCGATACGCAAATTAAAGACGCACTATTATTATAAAATATAAAATCAGTCCCAAAAATTTTTCTAACCTGCTTTCAAGGCATAGTAGCTGATGACGTTATATGCGCATTTTATTGCCATCTAATTTCCGAGCTGTGCAGATTGTTTTTGCCTGGTTAGCTTTTTCATTTTTGTTCACTTTTCCTTATATAATTTTTTGTCAGTTCATTCCCATGTTTTTCGAGCAGAAGCATCTCTGCTTCGAGTACCACCGGTTTATATAGCCCTGGTACCCGTGACCTTTACCAGCTTCGACCTTGAGTGTTTGTGAGTTACATCATGGAAAGGATGAGACTGTCTGGTTGTGGATTGTGAAGTCGCGTTCTCATTGGATGTAGAAGAGTAAACAGTCAGATTGGTACAGTTGATGTTGATGGATATTACTGTAGTACCAGCTGCAGTCGTCGATTTGTCAGGTAATAAATCCAGCCGTTAAGGAGTCCAGAAGATGAAGAGGTGGGATTCAGTTAATGGATTGATATAGACAATGTTAGCGACGCACTTGAGTCTGTCTGTCTGTCTCTCTCTCTCTAAACAGGTATGAAGCAACGCAGAGGTGAAACGTGAATAGAAAATCCTTCCCTTGGCATACCGACGAGATGACTCATATCTTCTTTTAGGTACTGAATGAAGTTCTTGGGCATGCGTCGGGGAAGATGGATCTCTAAAGGCTGCGCTTTGTCCATTGGTTACTAGTCCTTATAAGCAAGCGATAATCCGTGGTAGTTCAGATGCAAAGCCACCTCAGTCTAACAGAACGGTAACATGATGTCATGACGTGCTACTTAGTAATGATCATAAACCTGACTTTTTTTTTTATTATTTTATTACGGTTGCTGGAGATTGTGTTCATTACGGATAATTTTTATTTTCATTGAAGGCTTGAAACATTATCATATATTTGAGAACACAGTCGTTGTAGACATGTAAAAATGCTCATTAACTCGATTGTTCTTCCAAAGATTTGGATAAGAGAGGGAGAGAGAGATAGAAGGAAGAATTACGGTATACACACACATATCTATATATAACGCATTTATATATTGTGTATGTATTAATAAACATATTTATGCTATTATATAATATATATATATATATATATATATATATATATATATATATATATATTGTGTACTCTCTCTCTCTCTCTCTCTCTCTCTCTCTCTCTCTCTCTCTCTCTCTGGAAGTATAATTGAGTTAATGGCATTTTTAACATCGCTATAATGACTGTGTTCATGAATAATAAAAAAGTTTATCATAAAATGGAGCGACTCCCAAGAAAGATAGGCTGAATCGTGGATAAACATCCTTTGAAGTTAAATTAGGTACTTCATTCACCTACACTGAAGACTCGTGAGCAGTTCGTCGAACTCCGCACAAACACTGCGCTGCTGTTCACCTCTACAGCACTTTGTACGGTCTTCCTTTCCTGTAGACGCTTCCGAATTATCCACTTTTTACCGACTTCTCGTCTTTTTACGATCCTTTCACATAGCCTACATTATTATAACAATCTTATCGATCTCAGTTTATGCATACAATGTAAAATGCAATACAGTTCATTATATAACGCTTCTCATACCAAACTCGATAACGGTATAAATGGAAACCTCTCTCTCTCTCTCTCTCTCTCTCTCTCTCTCTCTCTCTCTCTCTCTCTCTCTCTCTCTCTCTGAGCGTAGGAATGTCCGGTAATAAAAAAAAGTCTGGTCATGTATCCTTCAGCAAAGTCCCGTCCGCTAGCTCCTTTACTAACGTGGAAGGAAGCCGCTAACATTGCGAAATCCAAGGCCATCATCATCTTCCAGCTACACAACAGTGTAGTATCTTCTCCGCCAGGGACTTTGGGTATAACCTCTTACAGGTGGTGGTATTTTAATTGTTTGCAAACTGCTAGGAAGAGGCTTGGTACTGTTTTTATCGCCAGCCGTATGTAATCCTGTAATTATCGTAGAATTACTACATTACTCAGTGATCGAGTGCAGTACTTATCCATTGAAAAGCCAGATTCGGTGAACAATCTTTATACCCTTCGTAGTTTTGGGTAGTATAATTTGGTGAACACGTTTGATTGGGATTTTCCTGTTTAATGGTTCGCATGCTTTTATTCTTAAGAGCTTTTGCTCATCCATATTGTCTTTTGCATGGAATAACACCAGAATCAGGTTTGTCAAAAACTCGTTGTTAGGACTATTGTCTCATTAAAGCAGACTAGTATCTCGCAGACTTCTCCATCCTTTAGATGGATACCAACTAACCTCGAGAGTTTGTCCGTAGAACAGAAAAGTGGTCGATATGGAGGCTAGGGAAGGGCTAGAGCATCTATCTATTCACGAAGAATAACATGACATGGGCGAGGAACAGGATCAGGGGTGAATGTAGGCGGAAATCACACAGGATAAGAGGGATGTCACGTCATCAGAAATTCCACCATGCTTGGGGGAAACTGATGTAAGCTTTTACGCTTTTAGAGCAGTCCATCTTGAATCACCTGTTACAGCACTGTCTTCTTTCGTGGCCCGATTTGTTTCTTCTCTTTTTAGATTGGATCATATTTTGTCAGGATCCAGGGACGTATTTCTTAAAGTGAGCTGTCATTGTTAATTCAGTTCCTCGCAATGAACAAACGTAGGATTATCAGTGCTTCTCCGATCATGACGACGAAGTGTATCCTAAGCTTTGTTCTTGGTTTCAATGTTGAATACAAGCGACTACGTGATCGCTTCAAGTTCAGGGCTTTCGATGCGTACGAGATATATACATAATGAAACGAATTATAGCATAAAACACAACTTTACTGGTTCGTATGCATGAAGGTGTTTGAATGAATCCAAAATCACCTAGTAGAAGGTTTTTTATTCCCTCAAACAAGATACCGATGTCAGTAAGCCGACATTTGTGACTTCAGATAATTAAAAAGAAGTCTGTCAGGCACCGAGACATTCACCTGATTATACTGTCCTGTAGCCCATAGGACAGTATAATCAGGTGAATGTTTCAGTGCCTGAATGTGAATTTTTTAAATTTAATTAATTAATTTATTTATTTTTTGACTGTGAAATGTGATTGTGAATATTAGACTTACAGTTAAATTTCTTTGCAGCGTCCGTTCGGCCCCTAGCTGCAGCCCCTTTCATTCCTTTTACTATACCTCCATTCATATTCTTTCTTCCATCTAATTTTCCACCCTTTTTTAGAAAATTTTTAAAAGTGCATCTGTGAGGTTATCCTCCTGTTATACCTTTTAAAGACTCTTACTCTCAATTTTCCTTTCAGCGCGGAATGACCTCATAATGATGATGTATTCCAACGCCGCGTGACGCGAAGGCCTGTGTGAAACGCCGCCCGTCGTCTTTGTTTGCGTTCCGCCTTCTCGAAACGCTCATCCAAGTAGGTCTGGGTCTTGCAACTCTCCTGGAGCCCAGATGTCACTTGTCACAAAAAGCTTCCTCTGACGGGCTTGTCGGATAATTACATGTCCAAGCTACGTCCATCTCTCTCTCTCTCTCTCTCTCTCTCTCTCTCTCTCTCTCTCTCTCTCTCTCTCACCTACATATAGCGCTCCCGTGATTTCACTTAACAGTGTTTACTGTGCATTATTTTATAGAATATAAAATCGTAATCATACTATGCATATGTATAAATATATACATATACATATATATACATATACATATATATTTATTTATTTATTTATTTATTTATTTATTGCCCTTGCTGTGTTCGTGTGTGTGTGCGCACGCGCGCTCGTGTTTGCGCACGCAACCTGGTTGTCTCTGAAAGATCGAATGGTTAATATTGTCCGTCTTTTAAACCAAAAATCATCTCCCTGAAGCGTTAGGCACAGTTTCCTCAACTATATGTA
>NC_087212.1:49335832-49395832 GCF_015104395.2 Macrobrachium nipponense
GAGCGTCTTGTGGAGCTGTTTGGCTTTTTGTAAGTAGTACCTAATTTGATTTGGGTAATTTGTATGGCGGATTATTTTGGGACGCGAGTTGCTGTTTCGTAGAGTCTTCGTCTAACCTCAAAAAATGACTCTCCTGTCTTTGTTAGACATACTCTATCTAGCTCTCTTGACTACGATTATCTCGGGCAAAGATTGATGCAGTAATAGGACTTTATTTCTTGGGTTATTTTTACTAATGATCTATGAAACTTGAGGTAGATTACCCTTCAGTGTGCTGCAAAACTTCTTTTCTTTGCTGAGAAGTTGCCCGTTTAAATGTGGCCTCACTTTCTTTTGCGAAGTCCGGTTTGCAAGTGAAAGAACTCGTGAGGATCTTCACCCAAGCTTTGTAGTTAGAATGGAATTGTGGTGCAACTTTATCACTTCCTTCTTGGTACAAAAAATCTGTCTCTGATTAGACATTCCAGTCATCTATCTTTGTGCAAAGGAAGTGGCTGTGATAAATATTCGATATCCTGATAGCATCTTTATAAGCTTACAGGAATATGGTCACTGAACATACTCAAGGTATTAAGACAATATGGGCTCTTTACGTACCCAGATACGTAACGTAGATGCTCACACTGGGATCTTAATGATACATTCTCGCCTGCGTGTGTAGCGACATGTATCCTTAGTTTCAGTGCTTTTTATGTTCCTACCTGGGATTCTGTTGTTTTTTTGATTATTGATCAAAGTGTTTTAAAACTCAACCTTTAACACTGCAGCAGCGACAAGACTTAAAAACATCACCTGGATGAGGAGGACACAAGGAGCGGATTCCAGTTGATTACTCTGGTGCTCGGCTAAGCGAAACTCAAATCTCAGATTTGAACATTCTGGACAGTTGACTTCATGATCTTCTATACACATTACTGCAAGTTAAGGGCACATCTGGCAACTACATAACATTGTTTCCTAATGAATGTGACGTTGTTATTTGGTACAAGTGCTTTTTATTACGAGATTCCGTGTTTAGCGACGGGCGTATTCTCTAGACCAAGGTATACAGAATAAAGGAGTTCTAGACCTTGCTTGTCAGGACTCAGGAACGTCTCGTCTCGTTTGCTATCTTTCTTGCTTCAGTCTGGAGCTGCCAGATATTTCCTTATTTTGCAACGCGGTGCACCGAAATTCCTAGAAGCAGACTGTGCCGCTTATGGTGGGGGATTGAATTTAATGTCTTGCAATTCAAGTAAATTTGCTTCTTGAATTCAAAAATTTCACGTTGTTTTAGAAGAAACACTGTATGGAAGTGGTACCACCTTTTATTGAGATGCTGGTGATTGGTCTGTATTTAATGATGAACGGTTTGTCACGTTTCATTATTACTTTATTACCCATTATATATATTAGTTATGCATTTGCCTTTGAGGTTCGGTCTCTGTGACGTAATCAAATCAGTTAAATTGGATTGTAAACAAGAGAAAATGAACGACTGATTGTTGGGACGATGGACTAAGGATGCTTACTAACACCACCGAAATCTGTGACCCCTATACTGCTGCACCGTGGTTTTAAGATGAACTTCAACAGGACTTCTGCAGGAAATGCGGCGATGTATCTGACTGGGAATGTCCTTAGAAACTCACACCTAGTGAAAGGGAAGTCGGAAAGAATCAACACCAAACACGGAAATATGATCTTCAGTAAGCTTTGTCCTTTCCTCCTTTGGGGTCGTCCTCTCCAGTCTCCACATTCGCCACACTCAGTCATCAGAATTAACAATGATAATAGGAAAAAAAAAAAAAAAAAAAAAAAAACAAAAAAAAAAAAAAAAAAAAACAATCGGTACCTTGATATCCAGTTTATATGACCCAGACTCAGTGGAAAGCATAAGGTCTCTAATAATTTGGTATATATAAAGTGTATTCTTCAAGTAAAGTACCAGTACAAATTCATATGTTACAAATCAAAGTTTCATAAACACCAACAGCGTCGAGCGCCACTCACCGCTGCAGTTTCGGAAAACAGTGGATGTTTTTAAACAAAATCAAAATACTTCTGCTGTTACACCGGCATCTTAAATTTTTCAGTGTTTTTAAGGGTTCTCTCAGAAGAAATAAAATTAATTTCCTCACTTCCGGGACTTTCCACCTGCATTACGTTGTAAATATAAATAGTTCACACGCCGGGAAGGATTTTTTTGTACCCCAGCCTGAAGAGATAACAGTATCTAAGGAGTAGTATCTTAACTCGACATATCAACCACTTTTGTCGGTGTCACCACGGTCTAGGTATATACCTATAGACCGTGGGCGGCACAGGCGAGCTTGGGTCCATCGGTGGTAGGTTGGTACGACTGTAAAAAGTGTCATTCTGATGCCGGAGTTCATGTCAGTAACAGGAGGCTCGTAATGTAAAGAGATTCTCGGAGGACTTCCTTGAACGTCAATTTTTTGTCGTGTTTGTCACGATGTTTAAGGGCCCAAGGGGAAATCAAGCGTCTCGGAAAAGGTGAATGGATTTTCGATTCCATGCCTTCCTTGAGATCAACAGAATAACTAATTCCCTTTCAAGTATATTAATATATATATATATATATAATATATATATATATATATAGTATATATATATATACTATACACACATATATATATACATAATATATGTGTGTATATATATATATTATATATATATATATATATATATATATACACATATACACACTATATATACATATATATATATATACATATATATATATATATATATATATATAAATGTATATATAAAGCATAAACAGGAGAAAGCGCTTGATACTGCCCTGCCTGTCATTTTCTTGTGTTCGCTTATATAATGGAGTCACGTGCATTTGCTGCTATTTTTTAAACGCACGTGCGCACACATACACGCATATATATATATATATATATATATATATATATATATACACATATATATATACATATATATATATATATATATATATATATATATATATATATGTATATATATATATATATATATATATATATATATATATATATATATATATATATATATATAATAGGGTTTATTACCTCGTGACAATGTACCCTTTAACATTGGCACTAGGCAAGTGGAACCACTATATATAGTGGGGTGTAAGGCCTTATACCTGAACTCAGATGCATTCATTCCCAAGCAAACTACATACAATAATAAAAGAAAAGATTACAAAGAAGATCCACTTTTATTGAAACAAACGAGATTTAAGGACTACATAGCCATTTAATGCTTACAAAGATCATTATAAATAAGAGGTTGATTTCGTAATGAAAAACAGGTTTCTTGGATTAACATAGGATTACCGCTATGTTAAATCTCCTTCTTACATCTTGTGACAGAATGAGGTTAAAAAGAGTGTACAGACCTGCAATGTTCACGCAATACATTGGTGAATTGCCTAACACATACAGCAACTGTCGGGCCACTTTCTATAGAACAGCCTGAAGCGTTAAATCAGCACTAGCAGAATAGGATGATTACTTGTTTGCATGATGTTTTTACGTTGCATAGAACCAGTAGTTAGTCAGCAACGGGACCAACGAGTTTACGTGACTTCCTAACTAGTCGGGAGCGTAAAGGGTGAACTTCTGTCACCAGAAATACACATCTATAACTCATCAATGGAATGCGTAGAATCGAACTCGCGGCCACCGAGGTGGCAGGCCAAGACCATACCGATCACGCCACTGAGGCGCTACTTGTTTTTATGGGTATAGAAATGAATGGTGGCTTATATACAATTCTCTAATATGCCACCCTCTTGATCCTTCCCCTAAAAATACTGTTGATTATGGGAGATATATGAATTATCGTCAGTGTGAGGCGGGTTTTATCTCTGAGAGATGGATAAGATTACTTCGTGATTGTTATTTAGCGTCCCCAACTTTCGATCTTGTCTTTTTTGGTCTGGTTAGCCTTAAAATGATACTTACTGGGTTTTTTCAGAGACACTACAATCAGCTTTAGAGGCAGTTGGTACATTGCAGAGTGAAATTTTATTATGGTTTGACCGTCACCGAATATAGCTGACAGACTTGACTGTGTTGTAATAGTCTTACCAGTTATGGTATATATGCTTATGGCTATTCATAGCCACAACCATTCAGCGTTCACCATGAACAGTAATCGTCGAGAAACCTTTCGAAACTGATGTCGATGCATACCGAGTATCTCCCAGTACCGTTATTGAGGATGGCGCTTTTCTTATATCTGCGATTCCTAGGGAATAGATTGTGAAAATCCTTCATCACAGGATATTAGAAAGCAGCAAATGAACATATAAAAAATCCTATCTCAGCTTTGAGAGAGCAATATAAAAACTTCGCGTAAAAAGCCGTTATTGTAAAAATATTCTAGTGATAATATTGTGTTAGAGAGCATTTGCAAACCCATTGTGAAATGTTTCTAGCATGATAATATTAAGTAACAGGCGCCATGAATTCTAGAGTTGTGTCGTGTTTTTACTCAACAGTAAAAGTTGACTTTGGTTCCTATGACGTCTTTAGAAAGATTTGTTGATCATTCGCAGTCGGTTTGACCACAGGCAAAAGAACTGGTAATACTTTGTTCAGTGTGCATACACAAAGAGACTTGTCTTTTGTTTAGTATTGTGAGGAAAGGTGCGTTTATAGTGTTTGTTTGTGACCATCTCAGGATTTGAGAAAGCTATTTGTGTAGCTACCCAGCGCTAGTCATCGCAACGAGAGGAAACCCTTCACATTTTCTTGAGCATCGTGAACAAGTTCAGCAAATTATATGATTGGAAAAAAAAATTCCTTAGCTTTTAGCTTCACGATAAAGTTCATGTCACTTTTTTTATTTCAGTCTCGGTAAAAATAACCAAGGCAATTCTTCCTATAGGAAAAAAGCATTTGTGACTCGGCAAGGGAAACTTCGATTTGTTGTCGACCGAAAAACGAGTCAAGTGGGTAAATGTTAGTTATTTGTAATTGGGAGCGAATAAATCAGGCACTTAAGGTCATATGCATATGACAACAAGCAAATTGGTTTAACTTCAGTTTCTTTGTGACTTTTAAAACGCGCAAATAATCAGACTTATAGCAAAGGAAATGAATTTCAGTTTACTTGCGACTTGGAAAACAAGCGAAGTAGGTTAATAAACAAACGCAAAATCCTATTATGTTACACAATGCAGCGAAAGTCTCGTATTTTGTTTGAGGTGAGTACGCTAACAATGGTGAAAGCTGAATTGTTTTGTGGGTGTACAAAGTCCTCTTTTGACAACTATGCTGGGCGGGAAGAGGACTTGATTTTATCTCTCATCCGTAGTTCAGCACCAACCAAAAGAGAAAGTAGTTGATTGTCGAAGTGATATTCTCGAGCCCAGATCTTCAAATTGTGGAATAATGTTTGAAAGAAATGTATACATATCATCCACCTTTCAATCACTCGTGGGTCCCTGGACGAGCTTTCCATACCGGAAGGGTGGTAACTGATTCGCCCCTCCATTAACAGAAGGTTGCTCAGTCTGGAAGCTAATGGTCATTAATAGTGTTACTCTGTAGGATTTTTCTTCTTATGCTTGTCCATGAATAATGTCAGTTTTGGCTCACCATTTTTCACTTTGGTTTTTCGACAGTGTAGCACTTTGATATTTTATTTTAGATGATAGCGCTTTGGATATGTTGTCCGTTGATTTGATTCCTAAGCTAAAATAATAAAAATGGTGCTTAAATATCAGGTTAATCTGTTTTCATCCCATGACGTGTGTGATATGCGAGGAAATAGATTAGGCGATTGCGTGTTTTTCCCTGGTGAAATGTTAATAGTTCTTACACTGGTACCACAGTTTTTATTTTCCTCTGTACAATTTCCATCCAGATTTTATTTTTTATTATCCAGTTCTTAACAGCGATTGTTGGTTGTATTTGTATAAGACTAATTTATCTTAGCAGTAAAGGTAGCTATATATACAGAATAATCCTCTGTCTATAAGAAAACATAATCCTAGGACTAGTGAAGTTCCTCGCTCTGACAGTGGACTCAAGTCTCAACGGTGTTTCCGAATTTTGAATGACAAACTGATTCGAGACCACCTTTACCGAGTATTCTTTCGTTGCTTTAAACCATTTTATCCTCCACCAATACTTCTGTAGTGTGCGTACAGTGTTTTCCGTGCAGCGCGCTCCCTCCCGTTGTTCACCCTTTACCTCTCTTCACCAACGCCACCATCACGCAAGTTTTGAACCCGTTACCCTCTGTCTCCGCTGTGGATCAGATCCATTAGAAATGAGTCCTTAGTCATCTTGAATTCCTCCCCCCCCCCCCCCCCCCCCCCCCCACCCCCCCCCCCCCCCCCCCCCACCAAATGATGCACTGAGTCCTTACACTCCTAAATAATGAATTGAGGCCTTACACTTGTGAGTGAGGAAATGAGTTCTTACACTGGTTATGTGCTTGTCTGGAATGAATAAGGAAATGAGTCCTTACGCATTATGTAGCTGTCTGGAATGAATGGAGAAATGAGTCCTTACGCATTATGCAGGTGTCTGGAATGAATGTGGAAATGAGTTCAAAGCTCATTATGTGCTTGTCTGTAAACTCTCGTTTTAACTTTCCGACGAAATTTGTTACGTAACCATTTCCTGGCATGTTGATAGACATCCACTTTTTTGTTCTCTTGTCAAGTAGTGATAAGTCACCCTTTGTATCTCGTTCATTACTGATTTGGTCGACTGAAGTGAGTCCGTTAGCAGCAGTGGTCATGAATCCTAAAGGCAATTTTCTACGAGATGGAGTCTCTTGTGTTCTCTGCGTGTTTGAAAATCCGACAGTGAAAGTCCAAGGTTAAGTGTTTTGGAAATTCGAGTTCTTCACGCACTTTTCAAACGATTTCTGTGACCATGAACAGCTGATGATGCTTTATCTATTATGTTAGTTTGACTCTGATCTGATCTGTCTTTCATGCTTTCTTTTATTTGATAAGTCTTTTTAAATTTTCTAATTGGGATCGCGTTCTGGTAATGATGGCGATGAAATTGGTCCTCGGAACAAAGGAAAGTGCGTCGGTTGAACACAAGTGTGGTCGTAATTGAGGTATGACTTGTGTGAGTGTGTGTTTCTGGGTTTGGGAGTGAAAGAGAATGAGGCTTGCACCCTTATGCCCAGTAAGTGAAGTACATACTGGTAGAAATTCTTTTCGCAAAGAAAAAAAGTAAATGACGATGAAGAGGGTAATGATATTGAAAGTGAGAACGTAGTTTATTTTTATTGTTACTGATAATATAACATTCCTTGGGCGATATCTATTGAAATGGACCCTGTCCTCCTGGAGAACAGTTATTATCTATTTTTGTTGCTTTGTCTTCTTCCGTAACAGTAAAGTGAAATTGTGCAAAGTCGAAAACTCTTAGCGGTCTCAAACGTTTACGTTATCAGTTACAAGCGCCTCAGTGGCGTGGTCGGTATGGTGTTGGCGTGCCATCTCGGTGACCGCGAGTTCGATTCTCGGGTATTCCATTGAGGAGTGAGAGATGTGTATTTCTGGTGATAGAAGTTCACTATCGACGTGGTTCGGAAGTCACGTAAAGCCGTTGGTCCCGTTGCTGAATAACCACTGGTTCCATGCAACGTAAAAACACCATACAAACAAACAAAACAAACTAATGTTATCAGTTACTTTCAACTGAGTCGTTCGGTCATCTTAAACTTTATCTCGCATGCGTATTTACTAAATTGGTGTCTCGGGTATCATTGTAACCCATCACCGTTGATATAAGTCGGGTTATTTATTTAGCTTCGGTCTGAGCGTCGGAAAGTCGTATACGTATTGTAGACTGACACTTTTCATTATCTGTGTTACTAGTAAAACATCTCATCAGATAAGGGGCGTTTCTAACCGGAAATCCTTTTGCGGTTTTCTGAAGAGAAAACTATTGTGCCGCTTTGTCAGTCCGTCGGTATTTTTTCTGTCTGTCCTCAGATCTAAAAAACTACCGAGGCTTGAGGGCTGCAGATTGGTATGTTGATCTTCCACCCTCCTAATCATAAAACACAACAAATTGCAGCCCCCTAGCCACAGTATTTTTTTTTTCTTTTATTGAAGGTTAAAGTTAGCCGGTAATCATGCGGTTGGCAACGATATAGCCCAGGCCACCACCGGGCCGTGGTTAAAGTTTCATGGCCGCGGCTCTCGCAGCAATATACCGAGGCCACCGAAAGATAGATCTATTTTCCGTGGTTTTATTATACGCTGGACAGAAAACGTGGTCGCATTTTTTTTTTTTACCTTGTGTATTATTTTCGGGTTGTCAAATGATAATCCCACGCCTGGTTTCCTTACGTGTAGCAAGTGTTCTCCTGTGATCCACCGGGAGAGAAGGAGTTGGGTATTGTATAGGATTGTTTTTCTTGACCAACTCTGCTTCCAAGGTCACCTCCGTGCCCGAGACGATCCACGCTCTGCCTAGTGGAGGGTAAACATAGTGCCTTCATTGAATTTACTAGATGTGGAGGGATCAAAGGCTTTCTATAAATTTCTGCCTATGCGTTTGAAGGCATTCTGTGCACTGCAAAACTTCGAAAACTGTCACCTGGTCAGCATTGCTAATGAAGATACTTTAACGTTTCAAGAGGGATTGTAATATTGCACTTCTTAGCACCTTGATGCACAATTAATTACCATGTTTATTTCTCATATTCATTTCTATATTTGTAGGCCCGTTCTGTTATTTTTCTCATTTTTATTTGTCTCTGGTTTATTTTTCCCTGTTTTCTCTCTTATTCTTTTGGGGATTCTGTTTTATGGAAGTCTTATAATTTTGAATAATAATAATAATAATAATAATAATAATAATAATAATAATAATAATAATAATAATAATAGTATACTTAGGAAGCAGACCCTCTCTCAAGCATACTTTATTAAAAGTAATGGCTACTTCAGCAGCGTTACTCTTGTAGAGATTTTTCTCTATTTTGCGAATAGCGGCTTTTTCGGTGCTACTTAAACAGGCTAGTAGAGCGCCTATAGAGGTCATGGTAAAATACAGGATCAAAATAGGTGTATATATTTGAATTTTACAGATAAACTATGATACCATAGTCATCAAAGTCATTAACGATTTTCTCTCTCTCTCTCTCTCTCTCTCTCTCTCTCTGTCTCTCTGTCTCTCTCTTTCTTAAAGCGAGCTTTCGTCTGGAGCTGCCAGACATCCTCGGGCTGGGAAGCTGAGGGTGGACTGATCTTGGTGCGTTGTTGTTGTTGTTTTTGATTTAGCTGACCTTGTGTCAGCACGGGCTCTTGCTCACAGAGCAGCCCGTAACTCAGGATGGTGAGAAGGTGGTAATGGTAGGATATGTTTCTTTATTTGGTGATAATGCGTGAGTTGATGAGTGTGATATTGGAAAGAAACTTTTGATGGGTAAGGTTGTCCAACCTTTTTAAACCCTAAGGTGCCCTTCAGTGGTAGGAAAAGTGCAATAGTAGTGAGTGTTGGCAAGTCAGAGAGGCCAACAGATGGGAAGAAGGAAGGGTATGAGTCTGAGAAAAAGATTGCTAGTCAGTTAGCTTGTGAGGTCCACAAAACATTTCCTTATTCCGTTCCAATTCCGAGTGGGAAATAGTGTTTGTTGTTGATGCATGAGGCTGAAAGAATGCACGGTGCCCAGACATTTCAAATTATTGTTTACAGCAATAGTTATGGGTAAATATTAACATTTGTGTACAACTAGCCCCCTTCCCCCTACCTGCTAAAACAAAGTCATTGTAAGTTAACTTTCAAACAATAAGCAACAACTTTATTTTATTAGATCCTTGTAGGGAATTATGTAAGCTTTGTAACGAGCCATCAGACAAGAAAATCCGTGCAATATTAAGCGAATAGTGGCGAAAAAACGTCATAACTGCAGCCTGCTGCATTGTTTGAATTACCGCGCCAAGATGGCGGGCCTGATGACGTACGCCAGCCTATTCAGCTAGCGGCCGATGCGGCATCTAGGCTTTTATATCTGTGGTCATACCTACGTAGGCGCCGCTGCATTCGCGGATAATATTAATAGTAATAATAATAATAATAATAGCTTAAAAAGAAAAGAGTAAAAGTAAACGTTTTATATTGAGTTCTAACGTTATTTCACTCCAGAATTTATCAGGAGGAATGAAACTTGGCTCTGTCAGCTTTATGATATCTGAACAAAAGATTATAGGATTTTCACGTACACGTAAGACTAAAAAAAAATTGTTATCAATATTAATAAAAACGTCCTCTTATTCAGATGGAACATTTAAAAAATAATATGAAATTGCCAAACGGATTTACGTACAATAAAATGTTCTCTAAGAAATAAAACAGGAAAATGAAGGGGAAGAAAGATAAAATCAACTTGTGATGAACACGAACAAATTGAAGGCGATTCAATAAGTGAGTCAATATGTGTCCCAAGGTAAATAAATACGACACCTGTGGCCTGTAATTACTCTTACCCAAAAACAAATTGGCAGATCTTTGAAAAGTATGAATCGGTGACGTGGCTCAACTGTTGTTAGTCCGAGATGATGGGGTCTCCCAAGAAGCATCCTTGTGTCTACCCATAGGACAGGGGGTGGCTGCCGAATTACGATAAACCCTTAGTAAAGCACAATGCTAAGGGCTAGGTCCGTTAAATCCCTTTGCGTTAATGTTGACCATAGCAGTGAATTAGTACCTGTAAATTCGTTGAGCGTGTAGGGTTGCAATGTGAATTCAGAAAGGTGTGGGGCTAGCAGCCTCGTACATCTCTCTCACACACACAACACACACACACACACACACACACACACACACACACATATATATATATATATATGTGTGTGTGTGTGTGTGTGTGTGTGTGTGTGAGAGATGTACGAGGCTGCTAGCCCCACACCTTTCTGAATTCACATTGCAACCCTACACGCTCAACGAATTTACAGGTACTAATTCACTGCTATGGTCAACATTAACGCAAAGGGATTTAACGGACCTAGCCCTTAGCATTGTGCTTTACTAAGGGTTTATCGTAATTCGGCAGCCACCCCCTGTCCTATGGGTAGACACAAGGATGCTTCTTGGGAGACCCCATCATCTCGGACTAACAACAGTTGAGCCACGTCACCGATTCATACTTTTCAAAGATCTGCCAATTTGTTTTTGGGTAAGAGTAATTAAAGGCCACAGGTGTCGTATTTATTTACCTTGGGACACATATTGACTCACTTATTGAATCGCCCTCAATTTGTTCGTATTCATCACAAGTTGATTTTATCTTTCTTCCCCTTCATTTATATATATATATATATATATATATATATATATATATATATATATATATATATATATCTAAGGTAATTAGTTCACAGCCTTATCAATTTTCTTATCATTGTAATTGTAAATCCATATACACAATATGCCTTGTTGTGTTGTTCACATTTTACTATGCCTGTAAACATATCAATAATTCTCTCTCTCTCTCTCTCTCTCTCTCTCTCTCTCTCTCTCTCTCTCTCTCTCTCTCCCTCTCCCCTTATTCCCGGATAAAGTTCACGTTATTTTCTGGACAACCTCGACCTTTGAAAACATTCGTCCAATACATGACGGTTCATTTTGTGCTGCTGTCAGGTCCCAAACTTCGGAATATGAATGAAGAGTAAAACTTAATCATAGTGCGCAGCTTTCCCAAAAAATCCGCATCGGTATTTCACCACTGTGTATTTTATATAAGAAAAATGTGGATTGGTTTTCTTTTTACTTTTGCATTCTTGCGACCATAAGTCTCTAAGCTCTTCTTGTCTGGGCGTTTTGAGCCTTAGCCCCCTGTGTGCCTACGCCTGAGCATTAATCATGAATGACGGAATCACTTATTCACACTCGCATGAGCACGAAAATAGCGCCAACATGAACATGACACTAACAAACGAGGGCATACTCAGACGTCGCATTCCAAATTGATTAAAAGTCACGCACGAGATACTAGAAAAAAAATGATCTTGGTGGCCTGACTGTGACAATTGGAATGATTGCGTTCATACCTAACAATACCCTTAAATATATTAAGCTTCAGTGACTGTCTAAAAGAAGCGTTGCAGGCACTTGTGTCTTTCAGAGAGGACTCTTCCCTAAGTGCTGCCATTTATAGAATTCTTTCTATATTTTCTCGTTCGGCTTCGATGTTTGTCGATTGCAAAAGATAGCTTGATCTATACAAGTTCTCTGTGAAAGTTTCTATTGGATTGCCGTGTCCAGGGGTCCACACCAGGCCTCTTATCTTCAAATAACTCTGGGCAAGGACTTCTGCTGGCATAAGCCATCTTATCCTAAACTCGGTGGCCATGGTGTGGGGCTGTTGATTTCATCTTGAGCTCTCCTGGGTGAAAGACTTTCTTAAATATTTTGTCACTTTATCTTTGCTTGAGTGCAAGGGCACCTTGTGCTCAGCAGTGTAATTAATTACAAATTAATTAGTTGATTAATTTTTATCATTTTAATCCCCAGAGGAAATATTTGTTGAAATATGGTGTATCCATTAAAATATGAGTCGAGTTCTCCGAATTATTATAGAAAATCAAATACTCAATAGTTATTTTTATGCTACCAGAGTAT
The DNA here is from genome assembly GCF_015104395.2 of Macrobrachium nipponense. Taxonomy (NCBI): domain Eukaryota; kingdom Metazoa; phylum Arthropoda; class Malacostraca; order Decapoda; family Palaemonidae; genus Macrobrachium; species Macrobrachium nipponense. Next base: position 49,348,441 of record NC_087212.1, read on the forward strand.
TCTGATGAAACTGGATTACGTTGAAAGCACTACCGTGAAAACCTCTGTTAAGATTTAGGACGTGCTTGGAAAATTCTGTAGAAGTGTTTTCTGAGTGAAAAGGGATAAGTCTAAAACACTCCTTCTGGTTTTGAAATACTTGAACATTTGGTATTGGGAAATTGCAATTTGATTGCAAGTAATAATGAAACACACGATACTGGTACATAGCTAATACGTTATTAATAGACGTTGACATGGTAAGGCATGACCTAGTTTTCAGAATCAAGTTGAAAATGCTGTTGCTTTGGGTTTCTATCCTCGTTCTTGACAACTAACTGCGCTTTCAAGACGTGAACAAAGATACTGCAACTTTATTGTCGGACCAAAGTTAACATGTGTGTCATTGAAAAGGTGGTTTCGTTGATGACGTCATTTGTCTGGTATTCACGTGAAGTGGAGGTATTAGTTACTCAGTGTTCCGTGAGCGAGTTATTTGACATGTGAGTTTTCGTGTCTTGAACTTGACCCGTTTGAAGTCACGGCTTTGCTGACCGTCGTCTTTGTCTGGGCAACATGTCAGCCTGAATTGATTGTAATACGCGACCTTATTGTGACATTACTTGATTGCGATCTGTAACCTGACTTTGATTTTAATTGGTTGTGACATGCCACCTGGTTATGATATGTGATTTGATCGTGATATGTGACCTGGTTGCGGCAAGGGACTTGATTGTGATGTGACCTGGTTGTGATATGTAACCTGGTTGTGATCTGTGACTTGATTGTGATATGTAACCTGGTTGTGATCTGTGACTTGATTGTGATATGTAACCTGGTGATATGTGACCTGATTGTGCTTTTTTACTCGATTGTGGCATGTGACCTAATTGTGATATGCACCCTGGTTGTGATAAACAGCCTGATATATATGTATAACCTGCTTGTGATTTATAACTCGATTGTAAAATGCGACCTGGTTGTGATATGTGACATGATTGGGATATGTGACCTGGTTGTGATATGTGGCCAGGTTGTGATAAGTGACCTGGTTGTGATAAGTGACAAGACTGTGATAAGTGACCTGGTTGTGATAAGTGACCTGGTTGTGGTACGTGACAAGATTGTAATAAGTGACCAGATTGTGATATGTGACTTGGTTGTGATACGTGACGTGATTGTGATATGTGACAAGATTGTAATAAGTGACCTGGTTGTGATATGTGACCTGGTTGTGTACGTGACAAGATTGTGATATGTGACCCAGTTGTGATATGTGACCTGGTTGTGGTATGTGACAAGATTGTAACAAGTGACCTGGTTGTGATATGCGACTTGGTTGTGGTACGTGACGTGATGGTGAAATGTGACTTGGTTGTGATATGTGACTTGTGATGGTACTTGATTGCCATATGTGACGGCGCGTCATTAACTTGAAATTTTGACGTAGGCATATGGACCATCTTCCCTAATGAGTGTGGTTGAAACATGTCGTCCGTACTCCCGAAGTAGATATGAATACGCATGCGCGGAATAGTTTGGTCAGAGCGGATTGGTGCTTAGTCCACTGGATTTACTGAAGGCATTGGGGTTATTCGTGGTGTTATTGGTGGTAACCACAGCTGTATGAACGGACAGTAAATATATAAAATTTTATCACTGAAGGCATTAATTAAGTAGTATTTAAAGGGTGGCGGTGGTCATTAGGCGCCTATTTGTAACGCCATCCCGAAAGTAAAAATTTATGAAAAGCCCTTATTTAGTCTAGAGCTATCACCTTGTCATATGTTTGTGAAACTTTGGAATAGTAAGCAAGGCCACGTAAACTAGTCTTTCAGAATGTGAAGTGATTCTGAAATTCATTTTAACCACGCGAGGAAGATAAGGAGATTTGCCATTGGATGTCGTTGTGCGTTTTATTAATGAAAATGAATGGCCACATTTACTGAACACTGCCATCACTGGATTGTTATGAATTAGATTTTGTTTGTCTGTCTGTTGGCAGGGCGCCTAAAAAAACTAATAAAGGAATTAAAAAGTGTAATTAATTTTTTTAAGCAATGTACTTTGCTCATGCAATCAAATATGTTTTTTAAAGCAATACACTTTGTCCCTGAAAACAATTGATTAGAATAGGGGGAAATTCGGAATCCGGAGCTAGATCCTCCATTTTTTTCCTTTTTATTCTTCTGTTGTCTATCTCATGTGCAACTGAATAAACCACCAGTGTCCTGGTGCATGTGGAAGAAAATGCCAATTCCATGAAGTATTTGGGTAACTGTTCTAATGTTATTATTCGCGTGTCATACTAAATGTCTTGAATGTATTGTAATTTTTATTGAATGGTTGTGTATGCAAAGTTGTCACCTCTTATTCCCAGTGGATGGATAGTAAACCAAAATATTCTAGTATAATATGAAATTTATATGCTTATATATATATATATATATATATATATATATATATATATATATGTATGTATATGAATATGTATATATATGTATATATATATATATATATATATATATATATATAATATAGTGTGTTAATATTATATACATACATATATGTGTGTGTTTATGTACAAATCTATATATATAAATATATAATATATATAATATATATATATATATATATATATATATATATATATATATATAGTATATATATATTTGTATTGTACTAAAAAAATTTTTATTTATTATTCACCCACTGAGGATAAGTAATATCTTTGCATGAACAATCACCCATTAATGATAAACATTCATTACATTATATCAACGTATAAGGCAGGAAGATCAATACATGACCGAAAACCTTTGCCAATCAAGTTAGAACTGTTTCCCAAAAACTTTTTACAGAATTCGTATCTTCTTCCACAGACACCCGGAAACTGCTGTGGTGTCGCCGGCGATACTTCGTTGCCTAGTTTCGTTAAAAACAAGTTCTCCATTCTTGTATTTAGCCGATTGCGAGAAGGTGTATCGTTAATTATACTGTGCATTATGAAAACTATCAACAAAGAAGAGAATGAATAATTAATAATTATCTGGCGTCGTGACTACCAGGACAAAGAAGAGAAGTGGTGCTAACTGAACCAGTATGGGAAATTTATGGTATAACTTGAATGCATAACAAGAGACGCACAGAGAGTACTTTAACTATGAATTTAATTTTTCTACTCAGTGATATAAAATATTTTGATGATTTCAAGGAAAAAATTACCGGGGTGATAAAGAATTGCCAGACCTAATTCACATTGAACATCCGTGCACCTGCCGTCACGCAACACCCTTGATTAATTTGTATCACGTATGTTTGTGTGTGTGTGTGTGTGTTTTTTTTTTACCAGGGTTGACTGCCCCGTTCAACGGTTAGACGTGATAAGATAAGAATATGGCGTAGATATAACGCTCACTTTATCGTTCTTTTGTCCAACATGCTCGCTCGCTGCTTCTATTTTCATTGGAGTGAGGTCGTGGGGGTTAGTTTGGGTGGGCGGTTACTGTAGCTTTACTCGACTCATGAGTGGTATTCTAGATTTTTCATTACTCGTGAATGTTACTTTAGCCTCATGTTAATCATGAATGTAATCTAGTATAATTCTACTAATAAATGTTACTTAAGGATCATTCTACTCATGAATGTTATTCTAAGGTAATTTTTTTCTCATGAATTTTACTCGTAAGTTGATGTTACTCAAGAATGTTAGGCGCAGTCTACTCATGAATGTTCTCTAGGTTCGCTTTCCTCAGTATTTTTTTTTTTGAGTATTCAATAAGTTCTGGTAGAATCGCATTCCACACTGTTCCGTAGATAAGCCTCGTGAAGGCGAGCTGTGCAACCTTTATACTGAGAGAGAGAGAGAGAGAGAGAGAGAGAGAGAGAGAGAGAGAGAGAGAGAGAGAGAGAGAGAGAGAGAGAGAACTAATTGTATATAAAACAGAATCATGCAAGTTGATTCCTTTTACACATGACACAGTAATTACACTTTGGCCACTGCGTGATGTGTGTTTAGAACCCCACGAGACCGACTTGCAATTTGGTTCCCTTTAGCCACATCTCTCTTGGATTCCTTCATTATGGAAAAAACGTTTAATTAATTAGATGGGTCTCGTGGATCGAGACCTTGATGTCGGGTGTGTGGTATCCAGGGTCGATCCAGGACCATTTGAATAATTTTTATATGATAGAGCTGTAATTGCCTTTTGTCGGTTGTTAAATACTGACTTAATTTTTCATTAATTTTACGCAGGTTATTGTAATAATAAATTATTTCTCCCTATTTTTAGAATTTTAATTTGATTGCAGTAATGCGTTTATCACTTTTTTTTTTTAAAGATATATTCCTCCGTAGTAGCGTTTTTTTATTTTAGGATGAAGACATTACGGGCACCAACTCTTAAAAGCAACCCATGACTCATCATTCTGACCGATTAGAAGAATAAGGTATGAGAGAGAATTAGTCTTTTGTTTCCTTTGGAAGACGTTGACGATATGTATAGAATCGCTTGTACTTTGACCCGGCGACCTTCGTGTAGAGAGAAAGAGCTACGCCCGCAGGACAACCGCCACCGTGAATGTTTAGCCTAGTGCAGACTCGTGTATCAGGTGACGCAGACCTCTAAGTCGAAGCCCTGACGGCGATTACGCCGAAGATAGGGCCGTGGATGATGATGCCACGACTCAAGGATCCCAGCTGAATGAAATGGAAAGAGATTGACCGGGCGACAGTGCCAACGAATAGCGAAGACGAAAGAGGTTTTGTCCTGGAAGCTGTCTCGTTCAGCAGTCATCGCTTGCGGGAAATTTTACCTGGTAGAAAGGGGGTAGGGGGGGGGGGGGGCGTGGGTTAGGCAAGAAAGTGCCACATTTCTCCAGACAGACGATGAAACTGGATGCAGGGTAAAATTCATGAGCGTCCGCAGTATCGAGGTTGAGATCAGAGGCACTCTGGTATTGATTTTCATTCCCCTCCCTCGCCTCTGCTTTTCTCCTTCCCTGCCCTTCCCCCCACTCCCCCATCCCCACTCTTCCCCTCTCCTATCACACACACACATAAATACACCGTTCCTATTCATTTTATCCCCCTACCCCTTTTTAACCCTTACCTAAGCTCTTTTCCCTGGGCTCCGTTTAATTTTTTTCTTTATCAGATTTGATAGCAGTGTTGCTTTGTTTCGTTTTCAGTTTCGTGTTACAATTAGTCTGTTTATTTTTACATCCACACAGACACCTCTCTCTCTCTCTCTCTCTCTCTCTCTCTCTCTCTCTCTCTCTCTCTATCTAATCTATATATATATATATATATATATATTATATACACATACACACATACATACATACTACATACCATTACATACATACATACGTACGTACGTACGTACGACACACAGAGAGACATATCTATGTATGTAAATATGGATAGGTAGGTTGTAACATGAAACATGTATATATATATATATATATATATATATATATATATAATATATATATATATACACACATGTCTGTGTGCGTGTCTGTTTCATGTTACACTCAGTCTGTCTATATTTACACATCCACACAGATACCTATCTCTCTCTCTCCCTCTCTCACACACACACACACATATATATATATATATATATATATATATATATATATATATATAATATATATATATACGTGTTTATCAATTCAAGCTACAATGTCCTTTAATATCTAAATGCACTTTACCTCCCAAATGATATATTTTCATATATGTACCGAAGGGGAATTTTTTAATTGATAATAATTTCGTCCCCCCATGGGATCGAACCACCGTCCAAGTGGACGGGGACGAAATCAGGACAGTCAGTGACGCTATCCAATCAGCCAACAGAGAATTTAGATATTAAAGGACATTGTAGCTTGAATTGATATATAAATGGATCACGGTTCGATGTGATAATTATTCATATACGTGTTTGTGTATGAGAGTAATGTTTGTGCCCTTATAGTTAGTTTTGTTGATCACGTTGTATATACGTAACTTGGATATGCTTCTACTACTACTACTACTACACTACAACTACTACTGCTACTACTACTAGTACTACACACACCACGCTGTGTTATTCAACCAGGGAACACATAGAGAAAGGAAATAGTTTTGTTGAAAAGAAATACGGAATGTATTAGCGTTGCTCTCTAGACGGACGTATTTAGAAGAACTGAAATATATATCTTGAGTATTCATAGTTTTCGTAGCAAAAAAGCATTTTATGGGGTTGATATATATTCTACCTAATTGTTGCTGAAATCGATTGCGCCCAGTGTCTGAAGAACCGAAGTATATTTACTTTGAGACCGTATTTTATCATCTAAAATTATGGTCTCGATATTGTGCGTTCAGTTTTTTTATTTTATTTTTTTAAATAACTAATACGTGAACGTTCAGGAGGACATAAGCAAAAGTGCTGCTTAAGTCTTGACTGATCGCGGAACCTTTTGAATATTTTATTGCTAAAATTGTTCGTCGGTTTAATAGAATTATTTTTAATAATTATTATTAATAATTCCATTAAACCGACATCGAAAGGAATTTGTCATAATTTTTTTTTTTGGTACGGGTCTTTTGTTGACCGCTTGCTATGGGAACCTTGGTATGAGGTTGTGTTTCTATTAGAGAATCGGTCATTAATTCAAAATAAAGTAAAATATATATACTGCATATAAATCTACACATATATATGATATACTTACACATATGTTCATATAATTATAAATATAAACATACACATACATATATATGTATGTATACACTATATCAACTTCCGAATCGTGGATGTAACCCATATGTACGATACTAGCAGCCTCTACATCTCCACAGAAGGCTCATCATCAGCTCAACGAAACCCCTAGTACGCACTGCGCCAGTTTTCTTTTGCTTCCAGTACGTTGATGCTCGTGTTTTTGAAAACTCCTTTGCGCTGTTAGATCTTTCTAGGTCGTCCTCTCTCCCTTTCCCCTAAACCTTCGAAATTGAGCATACTCTGTTCACCAGAACATCGTTTTCCATTCATTCTTTCCACGTGACCAAATCGTCTGAAAAGAACTACTACATAAAGCATTTCCATATAGTTCTGAAGTAGCAGTGAAAACAGTGGTCCGCTGGCATAGTGGTGAGTGTCGCGCCATGCCATTCAGATGTCGCGGGTTCACGTCTCCCCCAAGGCGATGAAAAATCACTGGCTGTGTATCATGATCAGTTACTGCTGCAGTGTGGGGTCTGCGGTGGGAGGATAAAACTTGCATTCTTTGGAAGCTTGAATTTCAAGTCAATGGCCTCGTGGGATTGTTCCATGTGATTAGGTTTCATCTATCAAAATAATAATACATAATAAAATTAATGGTCGAGGTTATTTAATGCCTTGTGAATTAGTCTTTGATGACATATTATGGCTGCTCTATCGTCATTCAATCAATTCGCTTTAATTGAAGATGACATGAAATTTGCAAAGAAGCTTCACTCGCACGACCTAATTGTCCCATTAGATCAAAGGTCAGACAGTGTTCTGTTTATTTGGTATTGCGAACTGACTATGAGTTTGAGGCGTCTGCTTATGTTGCCATGTCGTTTGGAATTAATTCCATACAGTTGCTTGTACACTTGTTACCACAATACGTCGATTCTTATTGATTTATATTCGAAGGCTGTTATTGTATAAAATATTAATGAACGCGTTGCTGAATGTGTGGCCACGACTGTGTTATCACTTGTTGCATTTTTTTATGGCAATAAGTCGCGTCATCTGATTATGCTTTCGGGCTGTATTGATGCGAATCGATTCAGTGTTGTTTTATGTTACGTAAACACACGTATATAGATTCGTTTAAACATCTTTGGTGTGGTTAGGTGAACGTGTATCAGTCTAGAATTGCTTTCCTAGGTAACGCGTTATTTTCACTGCTCGCAGGTGTACCTGCGTTGTTACAGCTAAAAAGAGGAAAATAATTTTTTTCTTCGCTTGTTCCTCCAACAGCTGTTACTTAACACGACCAGAATTGTTTTGTTGGTGTTGGCGAGGCAGGTAAACTTGAGTTGGCCTCACGTTAAATGTTGGTGCGAGGAAGAGTGCAGGTTGATGTTGGAGTAGACGAATGTTTTGGCTTCGACATTCCAACACCAGGCTGGATTGAGATGATGCAAAGCGAATTGTTTTCAAACGGCGGCCTTTACTGGCCAGTGAGCGAGCGAATGTTACTGCAGCATGTTTGTAAAGACAGGCTCAAGTCCCATAAACAGTACGCAAACAAGGCCATAATATTTCAGTGATCTTGGAAATAATACTGGGTTTTGCTCATGTTCTTTCCTTGCTTTATCATAAAGCCGATTATAGTCGCCTCTTTTGTAGCACACATAGGTGACATGTACAAGAAAAAATAAAGTACAAGCTACAAATCTTGCCCGGTTTCGCCCTAAATTCAGACATCTTGGGGAGAACTAATAGTGGTATAAATTAGCATTGCATAACGTAGGTTGACATTGGATTTCATTTGTATTTTGAATTCTGTGTACGCACATTTATTTTATATTAAATCTGCAAATGAACTTGCAGACTATTAGCACATATCTTAATAGTAGTATATATATATATATATATGTTATATATATATGTATATATATATATATATATGTTATATATATATGTATATATATAATATGTACATATATTCTAACGTAATACATACATACATAGGTTTATGTTTGAGCATGTGCTGAATTATCCCAATATATTTTTGGATTTCACCTTTATCTGTCTTTTCGCTTCTTGTCTCGTAGCATTTTATCCATATGTTTTATTTGTTAAGATGACGTTGATTTATTCATGTGACAGTGCTCGGTGTTCTTACAACGTAAGTGGGGCAATGCGTTTTCTCTCACTATAAAGCTCCACTAAATTTATACATTTATACACTTCCATAGATGAAAGCTTCTGTAAGAATATGACTATTAGCACGGGGATGTGTCAACTTGATCCATTTATTTGAAAATGTGTAAAATGTAGGATAGAAATGGATGGACGATATCGAGTGCGTCCACAGCTGCAGCGGTCGGTGGTGCCTGCGGGGCTGAAATAATTCACCGAGGCTCAGCTGCCTGTCATTAGATTCTTGATAATGGATAATTGCATCGACTAAAATTTTAAGCAGAGTTGTCTCCTCTTGTTTTTCATCACCAAAAGAATAAGTCATGATTATCTTACGAACAGAAAGCTTTAAAAAAAAAATAGAGCGGGCGAGGAGCGAAACGATATAAGTCAAATGAAAATCAGAAGTTTATCAAGATAATTCAACGCACGCTCGCTCACATAATATTCGCTGTATGTGTATAATTATATATATAATATATATGTATAAATATGCGTTATATATATAATATGTATTTTTATACACATATATAGCCTTATGTAAACACACAATACATACGTACATACATATTATGTATATATACACACATAAATACTATTATATATATATATATATATATATATATATATATATTACATACCTACATACATTAATTCACGAAAGTCAGGCAAATTAATAAATAGATTAATTTAGACCCTCATAAATTCACTATCCAGACCTAAGACTTGAAAATATTGTCATCAGCAGGTAATTCATTTATTGTGCTATGTGTGCTTACACACTTAGTTGATTTGTCATGGGGCTTAAAAACGTGTAATTGTGCAATGGTGTTACTGAGCATCTTGGAGGAAAGCGAGAATTGGGGCTTGAATTCAAAATATAAAAAAAGTAAAAAATGCGCCATGTTTCATTGGCACTTTGGCGCAATCGAGTTTTCTGTACAGCGTATAATGCTGTAAGAAACACTCAGCTACGGCCTATGAAACCTTCAGCCACAGTCTATGAAACTTTCAGCTTCGGCCTGGTGGTGGCCTGTGTTGTTGACACAGCGGTGCCAGACGCATGATCATGGCCAGCTTTAACCTTAAATGAAATAACAACTACTGAGGCCAGAGGGCTGCGATTTGGATGTGTTGGATAATTGGAGGATGGATGATCAACATACCAATTTTAAGCCCTGTAGCCTAAATAGTTTTTAAGATTTCTGAAGGCGGACAGAAAAAGTGCGGACGGACACACAAAGAGCTATCTCCATAATTGTCTCATACAGAAAACTAATCATTAAATAGCGTTGATGAACGGAGTACTACACAGCATTTTGTTTTATCGTATTTTTGATAACCGTCCTCTCAACATTCACATCACGTGATAACAGTCGATTGCCAGTCACTCATCTTTCGTCTGAAATTGGATATTTTTGTCAAAAGAATAACCGACCTGAAAGCTGTTATGCTAGACTAAGATAATAAACGTTTTAATCCTCCTTTTTATTATTTTAGAGACATGGGATGATAGAAAGTATTTCATCAATTAAATTGCAGCAGTTCCACATTTATTTCTAGGTACTAAACCTCAGGACTGCAGCGGACTTTAATTGAATCCCCTTTGATGTTCAAGTAAATAGAATTTCGTTCATTCCTTTTACTGTACCTCCATTCAAATTCTTTCTTGCAATTTACTTTCCACCCTCTCTTCACAATTGTTTCATAGTGCAACTGCGAAGTTTTCCCTCCTGTTACATCTTTGAAATCTTTTTACTTTCAGTTTACCTTTCATCGTTGAATGACTTCCTGGGTCCCAGTGCTTGGCCTTTGCATTAAATTTTATATTCCATTCCATTGGCGTGGCGGGTCCAACTTCCTGAAGAAAAATGCTGCTCTGTACGATCACGGCAATCGTGTGGTAGTGAGGAGAGATTGTGTTATCTTTCAGTTAACCGAAAACCGAAGAATGAGGAAAGAGGAAATATCCAGGCAGTGACGTGTGAGACGGTGTGGCATTGCATGTCATTCCGTCATACTGGAAATGACGATTGTCGCTGTCATGCCGCCTCTCAGTGAATGCTTTCGATACACATCGTCGTACCTCATGACTTGAAGGGAAAAGAAACCTGAGAAGTCATCGTGTTTTAGGGTTGTTTCAGTTGGTTTGTAAAATAAGTCAAACGTGATTCTGAACTGTTTGTTCATGCAGGAAGTTCAACGGAATGTGCGGACAATGATAGTCACAAATTGTCTAAACAACTCGAAAAAAAGGGCATCATTGCTAGTAATTTGTTCAAATTCCAACTAGTGTAAAAGTGTATATTACAGAATATAGGTGTAATAAGCATACGCATACACACACACACACACATATATATTCAGACATAAATGCGACAAATAGAAACATCGTATCGTGCCTATCACTTATGTACAGAGAGATCCACAATAATACTCTTATTTAGAAAGAAATGTATTTGTCAAAATATTTGCAGAGCTTACAGCTTTCGACCATCCTTCTATATAATAGACTTGATCACTAAACTTTACTGGTTTACTGGTCAAGTCCACAGAGGGATGGACGAATGTTTTAAGCTCCGTATAAAATTTTACAAATATATATCGTCTTTCTAAACAAGAGTATTACTGAGAATCCTACATACATACGCATACGTACATTCCTATACAGTATTACTGCACAAAAGTAGGCCTGATCATGGGAAACGCGATTTAGACCATAACAGAAAACCAGGAAAGAATGTACCCTTTCTCTCTCTCTCTGTAAACATACCGTAAATGCCACAGCAGGACCCTCAAAGGTAAGAGCGTAGTTCATAACTACGGAACTTCCTCCAACTGCATCCAGTCAATAAACGATTCATAATTAATTTGTAACACGGACCCCCCTCCTGCGTCACTCATCGATTTGCGGTATGGTTTGCTGCGTAAATTATTCTTTGCGCACGAAATTTTACCCCTGGTAAAGGGGGGCGGGGTGGTAAAATAGAAGACTTCTAAAAGAGAAAACGGTGTCATTGCCGAGTTAACTCTCCTTACCTGTTGTCATTTTTAACCACTTGTCCTCTTAAAAATGTTGTCATTGTTGACTTTCTTGTTCCGTTAAAAACGTGTCTGTGTTGGCTTTATTCACTCAGAAAAAATATTTTTGTTAGCGTACTTACCATCTTCAGAATAGTGTCATCTTTGGTCTGCTAACTCTCGAAGAAGGCACCCTTGTTATTTTGCTTACCCTTTTAAAATGAAGTCATTGTTGGATTAGTTTGTTAAAACTGGTTTCATTGTGGATTAACTTTTCCTCTTAAAAGATCATGGAGATTGTGTCGCTATTTGCTTTTTACAGTTGAGGTAGTTTAGCTACCTTTTATTTACCTTCTCATAGCACAATGTGACTGTATGCCTATCTGTCCTCTTTTAAATGGAGGGTTGCTTTGAAAGGTAAAGGATTGCCAGCCCCTTTCCTTAGAGAGTGAGCAGTAGATTTAGTGACTTGGGATTGTTGCCCATTACACAGTGGCTAGAAGGATAGTCTTTGGGTTTGAACCTACCCCAGGTTAAAGACAAGTCACATGACAGTGGAACTTGAGCAAGGGGCATAAAGTAAGTTTTTTGGAAATGTTTCGAAAACAATGTAGAAACTGCTTTCAGTGTTGTATGGAGGGCATTTTACAACACTTTTTCCTTGCTCTGAGAGTAAGCCTACAAACTACTTTGTTGTTGTTTGGTGGGTAGGAAAGGTCTGAAAGAGCCATTTCGCGTTGAGGTAAATATACAGGAATTTTAGGATAGGAAATTAATGCTATTTTTTTATTAGAATGTAAGAAAATTAATAATGTTTATATTAAGCAGTACAGGAAAACTATTTTTATTAGAATATATCGTACTTTTTCATTTTCGTTGGTGAAACAACAGGCTATCTGTCCGCAGATTTTAGCATGTTTTAATTTTTTTGATGTACTGAATTTAGAGGCTATATTTCTGTTCAGTTATTTTGTGTTTCTACTTATAACTGAGAATATTTGAACGTGTTTTATTTGTGTCCTTTTGTGATGGTTAGAGAGAGAAAGAGAGAATAAGAGAAAGGAGCAAGAGGGAGAGGAAGAGAGAGAGATTAGAGGGGGTGTTAGGTAGGATAAAGAGAGAGAGAGAGAGAGAGAGAGAGAGAGAGAGAGAGAGAGAGTAGGGGGTTTGTTAGGTAGGAGAAAGAGAGGGAGAGAGAGAGAGAGAGAGAGAGAGAGAGAGAGAGAGAGAGAGAGAGAGAGAGAGAGAGAGAGAGCAAGTTTATCAGTTGTCATTGAGTTATCCCAAGCAGAGCTGGGTCGGTCAGCTAGTATTATTTATGGACATGCAAGAAGGGGGGGAAAGTCACCTAACAAATTTGATATTTCTGAATTATTTATTATTTATTTTAATACCTTTCGAAGATTGTCGTATTGCCAGAAATAAAATTCAAGTTCAAACATTTATATTTTGTTTACTTTCATTGAAAATATTATTGTTGTGGTTGCTGTTAGTTTTTATGATCATAAATATTATTGTATTGTGTGACCACACCAGTAGTATAAGCAGTGGTAATAAGTAGGCTTCCTATTTTTGTCGGACATAATTCTAAGAAAAGGTTGAGTTTAGGTATGATGACTTCGCCCCAATATAGAATATAAAATCAGATGTTCAAATGAAATGAATGAAGGAAATGTGTCAGTCTCACATTTGTCGTATAGAACACGAGAGTACGCTTAGTGTGTGCCAAGTTTTTCATTATCGTATCTTATAATGGCTAAGGTCTTCCGAGGTCTTTGGTACAGATGTCATTGATTTTCTTGATCACAGAATTAAGGATTTGTAGTCATGAAAGACTTTCTAGGCACACGCACCACGTACAGCGTGTGCATTTGTGTCTTCGTTCGACTGGTGGACCGGTGCATAGTGTGTAATATAATATTAATAGTGATGTGCGTGTTTCAGTGTATTCGTTTCACTAGTAAAAACCACAGACGTTTCATCCACTTAAACAACGAGACAATTTTTCGTGAGTTTTGTTTTACCTGTGATCCAAGTCCCTTGTTAGTTATATATTCTATTTGTATACTTTCTTGTGATGTCTGATCCATTTAAACATCGGCAGAATTGAGTTTTTTTCTTCTGTGCGTTTTGTCGTCAACTGAGGATACAAGTCTTGTTAGTACTATACTCTATTTCATAGGCCCTTTTTTTCTACAGCTAACAGCCGGATGTGTGTGTGTGTGTGTGTGTGTGTGTTTTTTTTTTTTTTTTTACCGTCCCAGACATCCAGATAAAAAACCATAAGTAGCTACTCCCTCAAAAACAAAAATGAAGTGCAAGCTTCGGGAATAATCGTGTATACATCATCGCCCTTGAAATTCTGAAGGAAGTGATTAATATGAATGCGTTCGTGACTCACTCACTTCAAGTGTCCATGAAAAGTCTCATTAGCTTTGCCTCTAGTACATTAATTGCCATGATAATTGGATATTTGTCCTCGTGTTTTCTTCATTTTATTCGGACTGAGTGTATATAAGTACAACCCTCTGTGTCATTTTCAAAGAGTTGCAACTGCCACCTTTTTTAGGATAATTCTGGGATAATGACGACTTCAAATTATGACCAATTTGAATCTAATTATGGAATGTCTTTCAGGACGGGGGTCATCAGTGGAAGGCTGGCCACTCAGATGGTCTTGGCCACTGTCGTGGTTGTGTTTTTAGGAACATACGCACTACTGAAAGTTGACGTGGCACCACAAGGTGAGTTTCTGCCCAACGTACTCCCATCATAGCGATATCAGTGTTAGTAGAAATGAAGACTGGAAAAAAACCATGATATTAGTATAGGCCTAGTGTTGCTTAAACGTCAGAGATTATGTTGGTTGAGTTTATGAGGTTCTTGACCTATTTAATATGGGTATATGTATATGACGTATAAAACAGCACCGTAATAACTTTTATTTAAAAGTTTAAGCATCTTTAACGTAAGACTGTTGCTACAGTATATAGTACAGACTGGAATGACATGCTTAAGTATACAAAGCACGCCTGCAATTTGTAGTATTTAGTTAATCCGTGGATGTAATTAAAAAAAAATAAAAGTATGTTCCGTAAATGAATACTTCTCACTTTTAATTCCTAAGCTTTTTCTTACTTGCCGTCCGCATTTCCCGTCCACTGTGGCGCGGATTTCATGCATCCCACAGGACAGGACGGGATTGCACAGCACAATAAAACCACACTTTTGCTTTATCCGTGCCTTGGCTTTGGGAGTCTAGTCAACTTTGAATCCAGTTTGCATTTGCTCAGGTATCAATGAAGACTTTGTATATCTGAGATGTTTATCTCTCCGCCTCGGGGTATCTTGTCATATTATTTTGCTTTTATGGGTACAAAGTCCTTAGAGCAACGATCATAATATTAGGTTCGTGCATCTTGGGGGCAATGGCTCCAAGATACGTGTGGGTGTTTTGCCCGGTCCGGTTAGTTCTTCTCTGCTCTGTATCATTTTAAGTCGATTTTAGAGGTAAGTCCACTGACGTTTTCACAATTCAATTGTTGTGCTGACTCGTCGTTGATACAGCATTGGAATACCCTAGTTTTTCCATGCTTTTAAAATATAAATTACAGAAAAAATAGAATGCGTCTAGTCGGTGATAAAAGTACTGTACTCAGCATGGCATAGTAGTTATCTGAATCCTACTGAGAGGATTTACTATGAGAGAGAGAGAGAGAGAGAGAGAGAGAGAGAGAGAGAGAGAGAGAGAGAGAGAGAGAGAGAGAGAGAGAGAGAGAGAGAGAGAGATGCTTCAAACGGTTTTGCCGTGACCTCTAACATTTCGAGATCATAGTTTCAATTTAAATTGTAAAGACTAGTTTACAGAGAGACTGCCCTGAAATCATGCTTTAAAAGCGTTTCGGAACTTACTTGTTATGTGTACACATAGATTTTTAGAGTTAACAATGCGATGTGATTTTTTTTTCTTAAATACAGACGATTTTGCATTTTGATCATAAGTGTCGTGCTAATTTGTAATCCAGATTTCATGAGCGCTAATTAGAATAAGTTTCTTTAGCTCTTCTCTGGAAATAATCTACCCTAGACCACGAATAAATTTCCCATTTTGATCAAGTTCCTCATCTGTCACTGGGTTCTGGTTCGCCCTTCTCTTGCCTGTTTCATCTGAGCAATACGAAAAGATGCACTTGCTGCGGAGTGTAAGAGGGACGTGGCGTCCTTAGGTGGTACCTTTCCTCGCTAAACCCTCTTGAATAATTTGTCGAATGGCGAGCACTGTCAACTGTATTATTGTCGTTAAGATCCTTCAGGATCCTTTCAAATTCATGTCGGGATTTGGATAAATCTAGCACGGAAATAGGATGCCAGCTAATTAAAATATCTCGGGGGAACGGAAGCATCGTGACATCAACCCAGCTCATTTTGGACAGGAAGTCTCTCTGTATCATTGACAGATTAGGTTCTTGTTTCAGTCTTGACTGCTTTGTTAGAACTTTTGTCAGTCAGAATCTCATCTCAATATAACGATGAATATGGATACATTGACCACGATGACTCCGCACCTACTCATTTTCTGCTTCGTTGTCTATCGGGGTTTGCTGACAAGGTCGCTTCCTCATCTCTTGGGGCAGAGAAGTTTTATTCTCTTGTATTCGTTAAATCATTCATTATCCGCAATTACATGGCTTATTTGATTATGATTGTTGTTGAGGTTGGTTATACTATGATGTGAAGCCTCTCATAGATGAGTCATGTCATGTTCAAGAGGGTTTTTGTCATGTTCTTCAAAATTAGTGCCCATATTCACCCAGTAGAAGAAAATGATATATGTTTATATATATATATATATATATATATATATATATATGTGTGTGTGTGTGTGTGTGTATATACATATGTATATATACATTTATATATATGTGTATGTATGTATATAATATATATATATATATATATATATATATTTATATGTATGATGTATATATGTGATATATATATATATATATATATAGATATGTATGTATGATGTATATATATATATATATATATATATATGATATATATATATATATATATATAATATATATAATATATATATTATGCTGCCCAAAAATTTTAGAATGATAGTTTTAAACAGCGGTTTTTGCGGTTATCGTTCCTAGTTGCGGTTTGACCAAGTACCGTGATGGTAGATTGCGTTCTTACCTAGAGTAAAATCAGATACCTAAAATATCTCTTAAGTGATTTGTGCTCTGTAGTCTGTAGTATCCTAATGAAAGATATTATTATAAAATTAAATTTCAGATAATCATTTTTTGCATATTCAGACTCGAAAATCGAGAACTATTTTAATTAATAATTGATTTAAATGGATTCAATATTATTTTTATTATTATGCATTTTATGTAAGTCATCATCAAAGACGAACAAGCTCAGTCAGAAATTCTCTTTGTCGTTTGTCAATAACAAAGAAATATATTGAAGCTTGTCTTTGTCAGTCATTGCCTGTCACGCTACGCTCTGTGTAACTTTGTGTTATTCATTTGATTGTACTGTGCTATTGATGTGATTATTCATTCATTGTCTTTACTGAACAACTACTACACCTGCTCCGTCAAAACTGACTCAAATATTTTAGCAATTTTGTAGTAACATCGCAAGTGTAGAGAGGACTTTATGTTGCTCTATATTTTCTTGTTGAAGATTGGATTTTGTTGTAGTTGAACGCCGGAGTCTGGTTCCTGAAGGCTCCCTGTGGTGCACACAGAAATGAATAAATATATGAATACACATTACATTTTAGGACGTAGGATACTACCCATTGTTGATTGCATTACGGTGCTCAGTGTAGCCTTTTGGTGCTCGGTGTTGCCTTATGGTGCTCGGTGCTGGCCGTGTTGCCTTATGGTGTTCGGTGTAGCCCGTGTTGCCTTATGGTGCTCGGTGTAGCCTTAAAACGCTAAACAGACGATCAATATTACTGACAGTATTTCCTGTACTGTCATTATTACTGTCGGTGTGTCCATCATACGGACTTAGTGTCAGTACCTGAAAATGGTGGTCCTTGAAATCCAGTTTCAGCTATCAGTATGTGGGTGGGGTTAAATTAATGATGGTTTGTTCACTTGACTGTCAGTATTGTCAGTATTATCAGAAATCGGAAGAGGTACAATGTCTGACCAGCAAGGGAAACTACTCCTTCGGGAATTTATTTCAGCTCTCCAAGGATCACCAGAATTATGGGATGTTCGAAGCGAAAATTATATGAAGAACAAGAAAATGGCTGCATATGAGAAGTTATTGGAGGTATATAAATCAATCAAAGCTGACGCAACTGTCTTTCATTTGCAGAGATGCTCTCTTTCATAAGTGTCTTTTTTAGTTATGCATGGCCTTACCAGCTCCAAAAGTTTATTGTTAGTCTTTTCAACCATCCGGAAATAACTCTGAAAATCACTCATATTGGTTGTCTTCATTTCATTCAAAAGGTTTAAATGCGTAAAAATATTACGCTTACCAATCCAGTCTTTGACCCACTTTCTACGTTTGCGTCTTTTCTGTAGCCAAAGAGCCTTAATAATTGCAATGCATGCTTTTCCCTTATTTCTCATGTTACTTGAAAGCCAAGGGCACAACCATTCGATGCTGGTACATTGAATTACTGACGGCTCAATCAGTATTCAATAATGGACGTGTGTTCGGTGTACTGACAGTAGTTCACACCAATAGAATATTGTCAGTATTTTTACTGACAGTAATAATGATCGTCTGTAACCACCTTTATGGTGCTCGGTGTAGCCTTTTGGTGCTTAGCGTAGCCCGTGTTGCCTTATGGTGCTTGGTGTAGGCCGTGTAGCCTTATGGTGCTCGGTGTAGCCTTTTGGTGCTTAGCGTAGCCCGTGTTGCCTTATGGTGCTTGGTGTAGGCCGTGTAGCCTTATGGTGCTCGGTGTAGCCTGATTGTGCTCACTGAAACATCTTTGCAACGTCCCTCTCTAGTCACCAGGTGCATTTTTCTGCCTTGTACTCTTCGTCCGTCCCATCCCTCACCTAGTAGGTGTTTCAACTTCTCCAGTTTTGCCTTGTTCCTTTAAACAAGGTCTGTGACAGATATACCGAGGTTGGCGAGAATGGTATCGAATAATAGTAAGCAATAGAAATAGTTGTATCTGATGACAGGGAAATTATGTTGAATGCGTTAGTCCTATTTACTACTGGCTGCACTAAGCAAAGGATATTCAAGCATGACATCTCATTCTAGACAAAACTTATCCAGAGCTTCGACGACATTACCAAGCTGCTCGTATCGTTGAATTCTCGACAGACTCTGACCAGTCAGGTAAGGCTCTCCCTGCAGGGCATAACAAGGTGTGGACATTGGCAGAAGGCAGCCTTTTGTGTTCATGGGAACGGGAATCTTGATTGACACTTTGCAGACACCTGTGGAGTGTGTCCACATTGCACTCTTGCGCAGGAGCATGCACACTGTTTCATTGAGACACCTTCTTCCTCTTATGTGTATCTTTGAAGTTGGACGATATACGCTGTCCCGACAGTAAGGAATGGTATCCCGTTAGAGAAGAAATTATTGGTAGGGAAGGATTGATTTCGGTAGAGAGAGAGAGAGAGAGAGAGAGAGAGAGAGAGAGAGAGAGAGAGAGAGAGAGAGAGAGAGAGTGTTTGGGATCTAAGAGTAAACTTAGGCGTACTGTATACAAATATCGTTTGTTAAGTTTGGTTTATCGGGCTATAAATATCAGATCTCCACTTCACGCCTTCAAGAGACGTATCTTAATGATTAGTGATCCTTTGCTATTTCTTTGGTCAACATAAATAGAGTTAGGGTGGTTCATATGTTGATGGCTTGAACTGCAGAAATTTTACGTATTGTATTCTTATCCCGACATACTAGAAGGCCGACGAGAATACGGAGAAAACCATTTATTATATGAAATCTTGCTTTCTTGAAATCAGTTGTGAGTTAAGTGGTGACTGCTTTCTCTCTCTCTCTCTCTCCCCCAAAGTACAGCTTGGCAGTGCTTCCATTTATCTGAGGTTATATATATATATATATATATATATATATATATATATATAATATATATATATGTATAGATATATATATATATGTATATAGATATATATATATATATATATATATATATATATATATATATATATATTATATACACACACACACGTTTATACACCCACACACACACACGCGTTTATACACCCTGTTTCCAGAACGTGAAGTCTGGTTACTTTCCCGATTGATTTACAGTCCACGAACGTCGCCTCATTTGACGACTACACACAAGATTGATGACAACGGAAAATTAGTCGAAAAGCGCTCGGCCGTAAAAAAAAAAAAGAAAAAAAATCACAATTCGTACAAGTTTTCAATTGTATTTGAAGTTGAATTGAATATAGAATTAGGTCAAAGGCCAAGCTCTGGACCTATGAGGTCATTCAGTGCTGAAACGGGAACTGACAGTAGAAGGTCTAAAAGGTGTAACAGAAGGAAAACCTCGCAGTTGTACTATAAATCGATTGTTAGGAGAGGTTGGAAAGTAAAAAGGGAACAGAATATGAAAGGATTTACAGTAAACGGAACGAAATGGGTTGCAGATAAGGGCCGAAGGAACGCTGCAAAGAACCTTAAGTAATGCCTACAGTGCACCGTATGAGGTGCACTGACAGCAGTATCCCCCTGTGGAGGACATCGTCTAATATACACATTAGAAATATCGATCACTGAACGAAAGTAGATGACTTCTCTCTCTCTGATGGATTTTAATACTTTTATTGTTTATGGTACCTGTCAGAACTGGAGGCCGTCCTTCTGTAGTGTGTGTAATTAAGCGTCGGGTGTGTGTAGGATGTGTACCTGGGTAATTTGTCCTCTTGTGTGTTATTATTTCTTGCATGCAGGTGGTGGTGGTGTTTAAATAAGGTTTTAAGCTAAAAGTTTTTGCCCTGTTGTTTTGGTGTTAAAAGTAAACTTTGATTTTTCTCTCTTAACCATTTTTTACCACGGTGTTGACTTTTAAGACCATCTTTAGAGTGCTGCACTTAAAGCAACGTCATTTCTATTTACCTCTAATACACCAAGTCACTAAGCACATTTATTAATACTTTTTAGAAAGTTGGTTTTTTGTGTGACACGTGAACGCTTTCAGGCTATTCTTAGCATGATGAATTATCCTTTAAGAAGAAAAAGTTTCGTGCCAAATCGAGGTCTTTCTTTCAGTCAATTTGCATAATATACAGAACCTTGCAATTATCAACCATGAAAGTAAAAAGTATTGGTATATTTATGACATACAGGACCATATTTACAGCAATTTTGCCTCGTGATATTTCAGTAACTTACTTTAATCGTCATATCTTCTCAAAAAATCTACTAACCACATTACTTTGCCTAAAGACACCTTGGCCTCTTTCTGAGAAATCGTGGTAGTGTCCCTCTTTTTCTAAGGAATGTGAGAAAAAGAAAAGCCAAAATTCATTTTGTGTGAAAATGGTACACATAGTTGCCGTGTTACTTTCCCTCCAACAACCTGTCGTTTTGTTGTGGCTGAGTACGTACACAACCAATGTGGTTGAATTCACGAACTCTTGTGTATGTGGGTGCTTGAGTACGAATGGGCTGTTGGGGGAGGGTTCCATTAATGGTTTGTATTCCAATGTACCTCCCTAAATGTTATTTCTTCAACGGCAAACAGGCTCTTGAAAGCGCCTCGTTGTTATGGTCACAGTTTAAAGACTGTTATTTTACGATTTCGTTCAAGAGTTCTAAGACGGTGCAATAGTTGTTCAAGATGTAGAAGAACTAGGGTGACCTCGAACATAGACGAACTATTGATTTTACCCGACCTCTTGCACTTGTAACCGATTTCCTATTCGACCGCTGACTTCGTACAATCTTTTAAAAGCTCAGCGGATCAAAATAATTTTCTTCTGATCATTAAAGTAAAGGGAATTAACCTTTGCCGTGAAGTTACATGTTTGTAATAATATAGCATTTTGAAAAAGCTTCTCACTTGCACGCGTTCCCGTTCTTTATAAGAAAAGTGACACGGCTCTATCCGAATGCACAGCATTCCTGCAGAAGCAAGCACAAGCTTGCGTACATAAATTATCGATAACTTCAGGCAATAATTCAGTATAAGTATCATGACAACCGTCCGCTGATGGCGTATCAAAGTAAATCAATTTAATAACGTTAAAATGATGAACTTTTTCAGTAATTTCAACTCTATTAATCATACATAAAGATAAACTCGGTAAAAGAAAATTACGATGCCAGTGGAACGTACAAAGTTACTAAAGAGTTTTTTTTTTTTAGTTTATTACTTTACACGACGGTCGTCTGTTGTATTTTATTATTAAAAAAATTGTCGAGCAAATTCTCGTTTAAAAAATAATGCTCCGTGGTATTCCTAAACGTGCAAATATAGTTACTTTGGGAGGGGAATTGTGAAAGCGCACTGATGTTTCTAAAAGATGAGAATGTAAATAACTGTATGAAGCAATGAAAATGAATAGTCTCGAGACTGAAGCCACTTTTGAACTATTTCACTTGGCAGAATTATGAAGAAATCATTGTGGTTTTGTCTGGGGATTCCAGGAGTTGGTCCAAGGACAGTGCGCGACCACCGTTGTTCTCAAGCATGTCACGATTGCATTCATTAACGATATGATTTGTTTCTCGTATTTTTTTCGATATAGTGTTTCCTGGCGATATTTTGAATGCCGATATTCACCTCATTATTCCTTATGTTGCCTGATTGCCCCCTGTGCCTAGTTTTTCTCTTATATCTTATTATTCTTCCTTCATTATTTTCACGTTCCTGCATGAAAGGCCGTATATACTTTGCGCAGTCTTGGAACAATTTTAACGCTGTGAAACTGCCACATATCCTTGGCTGCGGTTACCTTAATGCTGAATCGTGGTTGAATTCCCACTTGCAGGAAACCTTAACAAGATTAGATGAGATGTCTCCTCTCTCCTTCTCTTCTCTCTTTACGCTAATGAAAATACACATTCTTGTCACCAACCTATGGCCATCCCTTGTTCCCACATGACTACACCTTTTCTAACATTCTTACTACTATAATATGCATCTTCGCACTTCTCAGTTTTTATTACTTTTTGCCACACACTCTACACAAACAGTTCATCTCAACAGCATCAACAATCGCTATGTCACTTCCATAACGTCGGAAAGATGACTTTGCTTTCTACATTACACATCTCTTCCCAGTCTTTTGCACCTACTCTGCTACAGTCTTTGCTTGGCCTATTGAGTGACTTGCCTTTTCTCTCTTTCTACTATCATCTACAAACATCATCCATTTCACACTCCATTCGTGCCTATTATTCGTATGTTGTACCTTTGCACATTATATCTACTGGCCTCTCTGACTTTTTGCAAAGTTCCATTTATGTATTAAAATGTAAAACAGCCATGAAGAATTTACACACCTCGGTCTCAGGCCTGTTTGTTCGCTACTTACATATACACATGTTCACATGCCTCACTTTCATCATAAAGAACTTTAATTTCTTCAAACAACCTATCCTCTGTTACTGAGGTTCCCCAAGTAGGGCATATGTAATCAAGGGCACATGAAGCGTTTTACAGAGATACGCAACTTAACCATAAGAAGCAGACTATGTTACTCGGTGAGTAAGCCTACAAACTACTATATTGTAGTTCTTTTTTGGGGGTAGGAAAGGTCTATAGGAGCCAAAAATGTCTGAAAAAGGTTGGTTGGTTTTATAAAGTTTAGGTGTAACACCAAGCACGGGGGCAGAAAAGGCCATTCAGCGCTTATGTCTGAAAAAGGGGTTTCTTGTCGAGTTAAGATACAGGAATTTTAGGATAGGATGTATGATTTATTTACTAGAATAAGTGTAAAAAATAAATAATGTGCATATTAAACAGTACAGAAAAACTGTTTCTAATAAAACAGCATGTTTTGACATTTTCATTGGTGAAACAAGGCTCTATTTAACTGTAGATTGCAGCATGTTTTAGTTAATTTGGTGTACTGAATATAGGCTATGTTTCTGTTATTTATTTTGTGTTTCCACTCATAACCGAGAATATATGGACGAGTTTCATTTGCCATTTTTAATTTATCTTTGTTGTTAGTATAAGTAGTCCTAGGTATGAATATTAATTACGAAGATCACTTTACGTTAAGTTAGGAATACGTATAATGTTTACAACTTATCTTGCACGCGTCCCTAGTAATTTGTAGGTCACATCACGCGTTTTATGGATATCTAGTTACCCATACTATTTATCATCTTACTTTAGGATCGTGTCTATGCAGCAGCATTTAGTCAAATCGTTCATTTTACCGGTTCACATCACTGAATATATACTTTTAGTTTGAAATCAAAGGTATAACTTTTAAAGTTTGATGTCAAAGGTAGAAATTGTATGTGAAACCTAGCACCCTCGTTGCTTATAGCTATAGGATTAGTTAGTGTTCGTATGAATAATTTGTTTTTTATTTGTGGCTAAGTTTATCTATGCTGTATACAGCATAAAAATCACGATGAGTAGCCTACGAGGTTGGCAATGAACAGCTTCAAGGGCACGCGTTTAAAAGATGGAAAAACCCTGTGCTGACCATCCATCCTCAACCCCCACCCCCTCCACATTCCTTCTCTGTCGTTTATGTCGAAAGATACGTCCATTCCATGATAGGACAAAAACGCAAAATCTTTTTTCTCTTCAATTTTCTTTTCCACTTTTGGACATTTAATTTTGAGGGAATTTGCTATCAAGTTCATGACATTTCTACTTGAACCATAAAGATGTATGCTCATCATTTAATAATAATAATAAAAGAGAATGTGACGAAAATTATATCCTTTAACTCGGATCTCGTGTTTGTATTTGTTTCTCAGTTTTTGTTGACTGCACTTTACCACAACTATGCGGCGACTCATTCCGTTACCAGAGGTCTTCTGTCCTCTTCTCGCTTTTCAACATGGTTAAATGTTAAACTTTCATACACAGTGTTCTAACGCTAGCAAACAAACACCCTTTGTTTAGCATCATCTGCCATGTCATTTCTCTGCAATATTCTATAATGAATTAATATTTCTGATGATTTTTCAGTTGTTTCGCTCGCATATCATGTCATCGTTTCGACGAGTTAGACGTCTACTCCATACTTTTAGCTGTATGCTGTTTCCGTTATTTCATTTTAATTTTCTTTAAGTTTAATTCGTAAACTGAATATTGTGCGTACCATGGTTCAGTCTGGGGCAGTTAAGACTACATAATCATATTGAAATTTGACGTTTATTATGCAAGTTTCTTTCTTTAACCAATTTAGTTGGTATATCTCTTGGCTGCTTCAATAATTTTCCCTAATTACTTTTATTTCCTACGTAAGTTAGGTTACGAAACTAAGTTTGAGTTATTCGTGCTTCTGTGTATACGTATATGGTCATGAAGGTTCTCTTCGTGTCGCTTTGCTGTCTGAACGGTTTCAATCTTGTTGCTTTGTTGAATTCATTTCGTCACATGTTCCTGATGAACGAATAACTTTATTCGGTGTCTATATAGCAAGTAATTCCACTGCTGATATAGAATAAGCATAGTTGAGGGAGAATAATTTTTTTTTCTAAACACAGGTCCATCGCACGATGCAGATGTAGTGGTTGTACCTGTCGACGAACTCATGAAATCTCCAGTTTCATTGCAGCAAGATGACCCACGATTAATAGAGGTAAGTGAGCGTATGTCTTTTTTCTTGTGTTTGAGATTTATTCTACCTTAACCTTACATGGGATGCATCGTCTCACCTGACCATGGGCCTCTCTGCTTCTTTGGACGCACTTTTGGAGTGTTGGTAGCTCATCATTTTGACTCCTCTAAATTGATTTCCTATAAGAAAAACGACTTGTGAGGTATTAAATGGGCTGCTGGACTGATTGTATCCCCAGTTAAGAGTGAACTTGGGTAACCCTAATTTTTTTGTCCAATTTCTTGATGTCTGCAGTTTTTAAATGCTTTGTAGGGTGTATATAAAGTTTGTTTTATTTGCAGAAATTTTATGGTAACAAAATCTCAACTAAACATCCATTAACTAGGGTGCATTTTGAATCCAAAGAAAACAAAAAAGTAAAAGCTATAACTGGGTTTTGATTTTTTGTCACAAACCAATATTGATAATTCACAAAAGCACGAAAATAATCCTAAATTTTGTTTAACAGATCTTTGTAGAACTACCGATAACCGTATTTATTCGTTCATATTTATCCTTAGTCGAGTTTGCATGTTTTTATTTTACTGAATGCTTTTTCTCTGACACCAATCTTATTGATGATTTGTTTTCATGCATGACATGTATACCTGAGAAGTTTTCGTTACTAACATTTATTATTATTTCTACAGCGTATAAGGTCGAAGTTCATGCTCCCACCATCAAATGAACCCTATAATTTGGCAGGCAAGACTGATGATCCATCCATGGGCCAGTCCAAAAAAATTCGAGAAATATTAGGCGACCAGGTGAGCTTATTTTCTTGGTATTTACAGTTGCATTCTAATTCCACATTTACCCAGGCCAGTTATTCCTTATGAAAAATGACACCAGAAAATTGTAAAGTAATTCAGGGCTTTATAATATAAGGGACATAATAAATCAACTTTGACTTTTGCAAAGGCCTTTTCATCTTTAATCGTAGAATTTCCCCGTGGCTAAAATAAATACAGCCGATTTGTAAATTTACATTGGAAGTGCAAAAGAGGACAAAATATGTAACAACACAGAGAAAAGCTTAAATAAGGAATCATTTATATGCCATGCAAATGGCAATAGCCATTGTATGCTCATTTTAACTGACTAGGTCTGTGTATTACTATTTGAAATATGGCTTACATAATCGGTTGTTGGAGTCAAATAGGTAGTTAATATTTATTCATGAAATTATACTTTAATAATAGTATCCTTTTATCTACCGGTAATTTTAAGCTAGCAAAATATGTATTTCAGTATGTATGATGGAGCATTGTTATTGACCAGGAAACTATTGGGGATGTTTGTCAAATCTTGACTTTTCAAGATTGTGATTCTTATTGACATTTCTTGCGCAGCTGTCAAGAAGTACTTTTGTAGACTTTCCACAACAAAATAAAGATATGCATAGCTGCAGATGCTGTTTGTGAGATTGCTTTGTCCATCATTATTAAAGGATTTTTGTTGTAGAAGTATATCAAGGACAGAGTAGTTAAAACCAGAGAAATTTCTCTTTAAAGTTCTTTCCATATGTTTTGTATGGCTTGATAACTAAGAAATTAGAAAACTTATTTCCTAGTAGAAGGATAAGATTATTCAGCACATTTCGGGAAGAGAGTTTACAACATGATTCCTACAGAGATTGCTTCTGTGCTTTACTGAAAGCCAAACTATGTCTTCCGGAAATGAAACGGTCAGCAATCACAGGTATGAAAGGCATTTACTCAAAATATAAAGTTCGTAAATCCCCAGTACCCATATGTCTTTCATAGCAGCCACTGCATCTACTTTTAGCCTTTTACTTTACTTATATTCTGCTTCCTTTCTTCAGTCTTGCTGCCCGACTACTCCAATTCCTTCTCACTCTGAAGTACAGAATGGCTTAAAAGTGCCCCAGTGCTTGAAAAGTGCCCCAGTGCTTGGCTGCATAGCAGAATTTTCATAAATAGTATACTCTACGTATATTTAAATGGATTTAAAACGTTGATATGAATCATTCTTTTTAATGTTTGGACATCAATAAATTTATTTTATCTTGTTCCTGTACGACAGAAGTGCAAAGATATTCTTACAACATCTCAAGGACATGTACTGTACAGTACTTTATTTCATACTGATGTATTATTCAAGCAGTCATTTTCTTACCATTTCCAAGATATTACGGAAAAATTATTGCAAATTCTTATTTTTTCGCTTTATCTTGGAGATGGTATGCCATGAAAAATATTTGGTGTGGGAGAAGAACCTTTTACTGAAAAAAAAGAATTGTATCAGAGCCAAAAGAGGAGACTTTTGTCATAAACATGAGCACGCATCAAAGGAGGTTATGTTTACTTTGGCCATTGCATTTCTCCATGTTTTGGCATTGGTAAGGTATTAAAAGTGAAATAAAGCAGTAATTGTCATTATAATTGGATGAATGTAATTCATATACTGCTAGGTATATATATAAATTGTATTAGACAAGCATTTTCGTAAAGAATAAAGCTAGCGCCACCCTCATGTGCAGAGTGTACTTGTGATATTATGTATTATTGGTTTTGCATAATGAATTTAGATCAAATGTTTGCTGTATCACTTAGGTAAGTACTGTATATATGAGTTGCAGAATTTTTTAATAATAAACAGATCA
This sequence comes from Macrobrachium nipponense, assembly GCF_015104395.2. Taxonomy (NCBI): domain Eukaryota; kingdom Metazoa; phylum Arthropoda; class Malacostraca; order Decapoda; family Palaemonidae; genus Macrobrachium; species Macrobrachium nipponense. Next base: position 49,376,742 of record NC_087212.1, read on the forward strand.
GTATAGTTTTTGACATGTTTATTAAAAATTAGTACAGAATAATTGATATTCTCTCAGAACTGAAATATCCTCTTCACTTCAGGAGAAAGGATTCTTCATAGAATGTGGAGCTCTGGATGGCGAAACCCGCTCAAATACCCTTGTATTTGAAAAGAGGCTTGGATGGTCGGGTGTTCTTATTGAAGGGGACCCCAAGAACTTCGAGCTGGTGACAAAGAAAAATCGTAAAGCTTGGACTGTTAATGCTTGTCTTAGCACATTCTCTTATCCCAGTACAGTAAGTCTTTAGTTTCAAATATTGATATTTCGGTGGGATTTGAAGGAAATAGTATCCATTTCAATAACCTCTGTGGAACTATAGCCTGTATAGGAACTTTGGGTGTTATCCATTTATGGATATGCAAGTATGTGACTTGGCTATATAAAAATTAACTCGGTTACTATCTAGAACTTAAAATTTCTTAATATTTTACACTGTAGAAGTGTAAGTACTTATAAAACTTTTGTTGAACCTGGGGCATTGTTAGTGCAAATTTCACTTCTGATATGATACTGGTATTAGTTTTTGCAAATTCATATTACCTACAGGAAACACATGAAAAAATGTGCAAGAATTCTCTTATAAATTATGTCTGTTCAGGTGAACTGTATCCTATTAGATTTAATTCTATGGTCCACTGAGGGTTTGGTAAATCCGATACCTAGATAGATTTGGAAACAAAGAAATTTTCTTTAAAATTCGTCGTGGATAACTCTTTAGCCACATGGTAATACGTATTTGTGTTGTGTGGAAACCCCACTGTTTGCTAGGGACATACCTGCTACGAAAGAAAAGTTAGGTACAGTACTATATTTCATTATGATATGATGCTTGGTTACATTTGCATTCTTGTCAGTAAAGTATACTAAAATTTCATTTTGAAATTCAAAACTGCTCTTATTCCACGGTTTGGTTTTTGAATTTTCTATTCCTGTGACGAATTTTTAACACTAATTAGTTTTAATATGTTTTTTAGGTGACTAATATTACATCCAATGTTACATCCATTTTTTAACGGTATCAATAAGAGCAAAGTGATGAGATTAAAGAAAAGACTTGGTAAACATTATCTTCCCCCCCCCCTTTTTTTTTTTTTTGATGAGACTAGCTGGGATTTCAGACTGATGATAACTTTTCAAACAATATCAACTTAGTATACTAAAAATGCTCATGAGAGATTAAACTTCCTTTTAGTATGTACATAAAAATTATTTTCAAAATATTTTACTTTCTTCAAAAATAAATAAAAAATAATTTTCACAAAAAAGTTTGATCAAAACTTTTTTTTTTTTTTTACTGTTCTTAGTCTCATCTTTTCTGTAGAGTAAATGATGAAATAAATTTGGGCATTCAGGTAATGTATTATGTAGCCTATTTTGAAGATTGCATCATCTTGTTCTAGGTGAATGCAATGTAAATAAAACAATTTCACTACATTGTATGTTATATTTCAAGCTGGAAATGTGCCATTTCATCAGTCTGCCTAATTTTTTATTGCAGTAAATTTTTCTAGACTTCTAAATTATGTTTTAGTTTCCAATGTTAACAATTGGTCTATATGTAGTGAGTAAAATTCATATCTTACTATAATGGGCGTTGTGCCTGTGGCCGTCCGTCTATCATTCAATCACGGCCATATGACTGGTCCAATGGGCATGAAACTTGGCAAGGTTAAAGTGGGGACCCCTAAGATGGTTTATGATGGGGTTTCATCCTACCTTCCTCCCCTCCAAAGGGTGTGGGAGTGAGAAGGGATTCCCTGAAATGGAGCTGGTTCTGCCACATGAAACGGGTCTGGTTCTGCTTGTAGACTTAGTTAGTTTTCGAATTTATCATACATAATTTCTGTATACATATGACTTATCAATTGGAAAAGAATACTATAGGGTAAACATCAATGACATCAAAGAGGGTGGAGTTTGAGAAGGGGGTTGACAGAGAGAGAAGAGAGGGAGAGGAAGTGAGAGAGAGTAGATGGGGTGTTAGGGAGAAGAAAGAGGAAAAAAGACAGGGAGGGTTAGAGACAGAGACAGAAAGACACACAAGAGCAGGTGTTTAGGAGAGAGAGAGAGAGAGAGAGAGAGAAAAAAAAAAGTTGGTATTAGTGAGAAGAAAGAGAGAAGAGACAGATATGGTTGGAGAGAGAAAGAGAAAGTGAGAGAAAGGAGCAAGAGAGAGAGTAGAGGGGGTGTTAGGTAGGAAAATGATGAGAGAGAGAGAGAGAGAGAGAGAGAGAGAGAGAGAGAGAGAGAGAGAGAGAGAGAGAGAGAGAGAGAGCAAGGTTATCAGTTGTTGTTCAGAGTTATCCCAAGCAGAGCTGGGTTGGTCAACTAGTTTAAAGTAAATTTCACTATTCTATTTTATTTATTTTACTTTTTCAGGTGATGTTTAAGCAACAGTTCAATGTTGGAAAAATAAGCTCAATGGAAAAAGGACAACAACAAGCAGGGTATGCAGAAGTTCAGTGCTTACCTGTGTACTCCATCTTATTAGCTCTCAACAGAACCACAGTAGACTATTTCAGTCTCGACGTAGAGGGAGCTGAGCTACCCATTCTAAGAACTATTCCTTGGGATAAAGTCAATATCAGGGTAAGTTGTAGTGAACTGTCATTCTTTCCTTTCACCTTTTAACATAATAAGTTTACATGTTTAATTGAGCATTAAAAGTCAAGCAGTTTCTCATTTATGGGGTTGGACATTATCAAATACCTAACCTCCAGTAACAAAACACTGACATGAAAAAATGTGAAGATGATTATGTTGAAGATGAGTATGTACTGTATCTTGAATGAAGTGAGGTACTGTATACATTTGAAAAGATTAACTATTGAACTTTTATCTAGTGATGATTCTGACAAATACTGGTGCTTTCTACCAGCTTTGTAACTTGAACTTTACGGGAGCTTAGAACACCAGCTTACTAAAGGAGGTCTAGAATGTACTAAAGATTTCTAAAAATTGAGTTATCTGCACTAAGAGACTGTATTACCTCAAACATCTGAGACAGAACCTCCACTAGGAAATATAACTGAATTCATAGGTTTCTCCCTTGGAGCCTACAGATATGGGAATGTCACGTTGATCTGCTAAAACAATTATTTTCCTTCATGAAAATCTAGGTGAAAAGTCAGTTAGCACAGAGGCTTCAATTAGTCTGGAAAGTAATACATACAATGACAAAAGCAAACAGGCTATGGGGTCATTGCTGCTGGCAGGGCAGGTTAAAGCAATATACACTGCAACTGTTTATGGTAGCATAGATTATGTGGGGAGATTAGACCTGAAATTCCTAGGGAAAGTGGTATGATTGCTAAAGGAACTCAGTGTTCCTTTACTAGCAAATTTACAAATGTCTTCAATAGACAGTAGTCTCCTATCTTTTGGCCGTACTGTTAAACTTCCAAGGAAATAAACACCTGTGACTTCCTCATCATCTTATTTTGATGGCACTAGTTCCAATACTGTAGCTAAATATCACAAAAAAGATCTGTTGATACTTTCCTTACCATTAACCCTCTTACGCCGACTGGACGTATTTTACGTCGACATTTTTTGTCTCCCGTGTGCTGATTGGACGTATTTTACGTCTACTTACAAAAGTTTTTTTAAAATTCGCGGAAAAATACGTATAGGCCTACCAGCCTAAAACTTTTGAATCACGCGCCTTGGGGGATGCTGGGAGTTCACGGATCAAGGTGTTGTTTTGTTCACAATCGTTACGCAGGCGCGCAAGCGCGAATTTCTTTCTTGCCGCACTAAAAAGTATCTGTGACACATCTCGGAAATTATTTCGTCACTTTGACATAATTTTTGTACCATTGTAAATTAGCCGTTACATGAAGTATTATATATGAAAATGTGCGCATTTGTATGTAGAATACAACAATAAAATACTCATGATTGTAGCTTTTATCAGTTTTGAGATATTTTCATATGAATAACGATAATTGCCAAAATTTCAACCTTCGGTCAACTTTGACTCTACCGAAATGGTCGAAAAACGCAATTGTAAGCTAAAACGCTTATATTATAGTAATACTCAATCATTTACCTTAATTTTGCAACTAATTGGAAGTCTCTAGCACAATATTTCGATTTATGGTGAATTTATGAAAAAACTTTTTCCTTACGTCGCGCGGTAACTCTTCCGAAAAAAATCATACATGCGATTGTGGTAATGTTTGCACCATTTTAAAATTACCCGTTATATAAAGTTTTATATATGGAAATGTGCGCAATTTCATGCACAATACAACTAAAAACAACCCATGATTGTAGCTTTTATCAGTTTTGAGATATTTTCATATAAATAACGATAATTGCCAAAATTTCAACCTTCGGTCAACTTTGACTCTACCGAAATGGTCGAAAAACGCAATTGTAAGCTAAAACGCTTATATACTAGTAATATTCAAGCATTTACCTTAATTTTGCAACAAATTGGAAGTCTCTAGCACAATATTTCGATTTATGGTGAATTTATGAAAAAAATAACATTTTCTTTACGTCCGCTCGGTAACTCTTCCGAAAAAATCATACGTGCGATTGTGGTAATGTTTGCACCATTTTAAATTAGCCTTTACATAAAGTTTTATATATGAAAATGTGCGCAATTTCATGTAGAATACAACAAAAAGTAATTGAAGGTTGTAGCTTTTCTAATTTTTGAAATATTTGCATATAAATCACGATAAATAGAAAAAAACCACGTTCGGTCAACTTTGACTCTACCGAAATGGTCGAAAAACGCAATTGTAAGCTAAAACTCTTACAGTCTAGTAATATTCAGTCATTTATCTTCATCTTGAAACAAATTCGAAGTCTCTAGCAAAATATTTAGATTTATGGTGAATTTAAAAAAAAATCTTTCCTTCCCTCCGCGCGCGGATTCTCCGCCACAAATCTCCGAAATACGTACGTCCCATTCTCGGAATATTTGCTCCATTTCATATTAGGCATTTCATAGAGTTTTATATATGAAAATGTGCGCAATTTCATGTAGAATAAAACGAAAAATATTTGAAGGTTGTAGCTTTTCTTATTTCCGAAATAATTGCATATAAAAAATATATATATAAAAAAATTCGACATTCGGTCAACTTTAACTCGTCAGATATGGTCGAAAACTGCAATTGTAAGCTAATACTCTTACAGTATAGTAATATTCAATCATTTGTCTTCATTTTGAAAAAAATTGGAAGTCTCTAGGACAATATTTAGATTTATGGTGCATTTTTGAAAAAAATATTTGTTTACGTCCGCGCGTTACGAATTCATGCATTATTTTGTGATAATATTTTCTCTGTGTTGCTTTTATCGTTTTACAATGTGTTATATACCAAAATGATCGCAATTTAGTGTAAATTACAACGAAAAAAAGTAACTTGTTACCTTTAACCGTTTTGCGCACAGCGCGATTTGAATACAATTATATATGAAATTTCGTTTTTGCGCTATCATATATCGCATTATTTATATATGATAATGATAATTTTTTTCATTTCTGATGGTTGCATACTAAACTTCAGGCAATGACAAAAAAAGGAGCCAAAAATGAACTCTTAATCTTGAAAACTAAGCGCGCTGTGATTTTTTGAAAAAAAATATTTTTTCCGCTTCCGCGCTCACTCCGAAACCCCTCCGGCACACGGGAGACAATTTTTTATTTACCGATCCGGCGTAAGAGGGTTAATCGGACAGTAGCTTCTTTTTGGAGGGGGTGGGGTGGGGGTTTTCTGATCAAACAGACATGTTGAAATCCTGCAAAACTGAACATTCATACCTCTAATTGATTATGTAAAAACACTCAGCAACATTAAAAGTTATGAATTTTTCAATAGCAGTCAAAGTGCTTTTCAGTTCTGCTGTCAAGATAGACTGTACATAAGAAGGATAATAAAGCATCCTGCAACATTAAAAATGGTTAATTTTTCAATAATAATCCAAATGACATTCAGTTCTGTTGTGAACACAGACTATCCAAAGGGTTGATGTGACAGCACTCAGCAAAATTAATAATGGTAAATTCTTCAATAGCATCCAAAGCGACATTCAGTGGTGCTGTAAAGATACACTACACAAAAGAAAGTAGTACAGTACACCCATTATAATCATTCCAGGGGTTTCCAACTCCAACATTGGATTTGGAGCCGGTGGCAATGTTTCTGGTTGACCACTGTTGAATGTGCTACTATCCACTCGTGGCACTGTCAATTTGAGGAGAAGGAAGAACAATACCCCCTTTCTTGTTGGCTATGGATCTACTGTGGTACCATTGCTTATCAATACGTACCTTGGAGCACCTATCTTTCGATCCTGATGCTTGAAAAGCTCAGAAGTTCCAGAATGCTGAAGTGCAGGTTAGGCTAGATTACTTAACCCAACCTAAGTTATTAGGTTGGTTATTACCAGACCACTGAGCTGATTAACAGCTCTCCTAGGCTCGAAGGATTAGATATTTTTACGTGGCTAGGAACCATTTGGTTACTTAGCAACGAGACCTACAGCTTATTGTGGGATCCAAACCACATCATGAAATGAATTTTTATCACCAGAAATAAATTCTTTTGATTTCACGTTGGCAGAGTGGGGAACTGAACCAGATGCCTAAGCTAACCTATAGACTTTCAGGTGACTGCCATTCTGACTTGAAAAGAAGATTGGTCCTGGCACTGCCTAACACACACTTGTTTCCCAGTGTACAGTGGACCCCCAAGAATCGCAGGGGATGCGTACTAAACCCCCTCATGAATAGCTAAAATCCAATACTAAAAATCCCTCTAAAAATGCTTTGAACTGCCTACTTTGATAGTTCAATCACAAAAAAACTCAAAAAAATGCTTATACATAACTGAGTATTTCAATAGTTTTATCACAAAAAGTGCATTTAGTCATGATGATAAGAAAATACAGTACATAATTAGTGAGTATTTCACAGGGAAAAATCCCTTAAATATGAGAATTTTTCATGAACAACGCATAAAGTGGACCCCCGTATTCGTGGGTTTCTCTGGAATATTTCCCCCATTATTAGCCAAAAATTCCAGTTTTTATACATTCAACTTCCCTGGCAGATATATACTTAGCTATAGACTCTGTCGTCCCCGACAGAAATTCGAATTTCGCGGCACACGCTACAGGTAGGTCAGGTGATCTACCGCCACTGCTGCTGGGTGGCAGAACTAGGAACCATCCCATTTTCTAAAACAGATTTGCTCTGTCGAGGGTAGCCATAACATCGTTGTTGTTACCTCCTGACTTGGATTTCGTTTTTCATCGCCGTTGATCTTCTGGACTGTCTTTTTGGTGACGTATTTGGATCTGTGGTTTGGCATACGCTTTTGTGGAACGTTTTTTGGATTTTGGCTTTGGATTTTGCTCAAAAATGTCTGATTCTAGCTGCGAAGTTAGAAGATGTATGAATGAGGGTTGTTTGGTGAGGCTACCGAAAGTGTCGTTAGATCCTCACAAGGTATGCAAGAAGTGTAGGGCATATGAATGCACGAGAAATAACACATGTGATGAATGTGTGAATATGGATGAGGAAGGATGGAAGAAACTAGATTCCTACTTAAGGAAACTAGAGAGAGATAGGGTTAGAAAGGCTGTCTCTAGAAGTATGAGTAGATCACGCTCTAACGAGCCAGTTAGTATAACTAACCCCCAAGTAATTGCTTCCTCACATGCAGTATCAACCTCTCCTGTAGCAGATGTTGCAAGTTCTGCTACGGAGATTGCAAATCTGAAGACCGCATTAAGAAGGATGGAGCTTGAAATGCAAGCTCTTAAAGGTAAGAATGTGGAAAGTGACATAAGTGTCCCCAGTGTAGTGGAGGGTGCGTCTGATCGGCTCTGTCTCGCTCCCAGACCTAGACCTCTTCCAAGCTCCCAGGCCCAGAGGAGAAGGAATGTCGACAGTCGTACGGAGGTTACGGAGAATCCACCGTCAGGCGTCCCCTCGGCAGAATCTGTAGCGTCCCAGACTGCCAAGGATCGCCATTGGAAAGGCATCCTGAAAGAGTGCTTTTCGTCATCCGATTCGTCTCCTCGAAGAAGTGGATGGACTTCCGACGAATTGTAGCGTCCGATCAAGAGGAGTTGGAAAGCTCCGACGTTGGACTCGAGCCCGGAACGTTTTCCGGACGATTCTCCCCTATGAGGGAAAAGAGCCAAAAGGACAATATCTCGATCTCCTACACCTTCCAGAGCACATTCTCCTATTCATGACAAAGACAAGGAAGAAACAGCGACGGACATCCTACGTAAAATGCAGGAGCAGATTTCCTCTTTAGTAGGAGTATTGAGAAAAGACCTCCCGAGGAAAAAGGACGATTTTCTTCGGTTAAGAGATCTCGTCCGAAGGGCGTTACCGGACTCCAGACTTATCTCCTCTACTCCTCGTACGAGTACAGAGAGGAATAAAGAAAGAAGGATGAAAAACTCATTAGAATTGAGACGCAACATACGGACAATGACGAAGAGTGTCCGAGTCGGACAGAACCACCCAGGCGCTCGGCGCCAGAATTGGACTACTCGGACGGGAAAAAGTGTCCTACGCGGACGGCGCCAACCAGACACCATTCGCCAGAAGCGGACAGCCCGGACAGGCAGATATGTCCTATGCGGACAACTATGTTCAAGCGATGCCTGCCTACCGCGGACAGCCGTGGCAAGGCGGACAGCCTGGATAGAAAATAACGTCGTGTGCAGGCAACTCCGTCCGGGCGCCAGGAGCCAGAAGCGGACAAGACGGACAGGCAGAAGTGTCGTACTGGAATGACACCAGCCAAGCGCCAAGTTCCATATGTGGACAGCTCGGACAGACGACACAGTCCGAGACGGACAGATACGTCCAAGCGCATTGAAAGATTTTCTTCAAAAGAACAATACGGAGAAATCAACCAGGAAGCGTCTCTTTATGATTTGGACCAGGAACGGATTTCTCTGACAGAGACGAAAGACGTCGGACAGCGGCGGCCGTTCGTCCTGTTCACGATATGTCCGTTTCTGGTGAAAATCTGCTGCAAGCACAGCTGTCTCCTGAGAAGAATGCAAAATGTCGCACAGGCGGCCGTCATTCTTGTCAGGAGGGCTTAGATGATTATCGGGTTTTTTCTCAGGATCGGCATTCTCCCGACAGGGACACAAGATGTCGCACAGGCGGCCCTCGACCTTGTCGGGAAGCAGTTGATCCTGCGAAGAGTCTTCACCTTGCGAGAAGAGACGTTCTCCCTCGGCTAATAATGATTCTCCGGTGGAACTTGCATTAGAAGATGTCTCTGACACCGAAGATCAAAAAGCGCCGGGACTATCAGACTACAAAGCGTTGGCTGCGCTTTTACTCCAAGAATTTGGAGATTCATTGAGTCCTGCCGCTCCTCCTTCTCCTCGGTCGCTGTTCACGAGCGCGAAAACCGCAAAGTCGTCCACCTTCTTGAAGATGCGGCCAACAATTTCCATGAAGAAGGCTTTGCAGTCTTTTGGAAATTGGCTTAACTCCAAGAAGGAGGCGGGAAAGACTGTCTTTACCTGCCCTCCCTCCAGACTTTCTGGGAGGAGGGGTATCTGGTATGAGACAGGCGAAGCAATGGGACTCGCCCTCCCAGCGCCTGCAGAGGCCAGATTTTCTTCAACGCTGGGTGGAACGCGTCCAAAGGAGACGCGCCTCTCTTTCTTCAGGCCAAGAACAACTTGGGGAATGTCTGAAATGGACCATCTCCTCAAGGGATTGTTCCATGTCTTGGAAGTTTTCAACTTTCTAGACTGGTCCCTTGGGGTGATGGCCAAGAGGACACAAGACAATGAACAACTGAGCCCCGATATCCTTAATAGTATTTTGACTTGTATGGATAAAGCAGTGCAAGACGGATCGGGAGAAGTGGCCTCCCTTTTCGGGCGGGAATACTTAAGAAGAGAACTGTATTCAGTTCTTTTCTTACGAAAAGCTGTCTCTCCGGCACAGAGGTCGTCCCTTCTGTACGCTCCTCTGTCTAACCAGCTTTTCCCTTCTCAGTTAGTGAAAGATATTTCTACTCACTTACCGAGAAGGCGACACAGGACCTTCTGGTTCAATCGACCAAAAGGCCGAAGACAGCTGTTCTGCCACGAAGGGGGAGACACAGGGTCCGAAGCCGCCCTTTCGAGGGAGTTCATCTTCGAGATCCTCCTTTAAGAAGAGAGGAGCAGAAAGAAGAGGTAGGCTTCTGCCTTTAGACCTACCAAGAAAAGCAAATGAACCTCAAGTCCTCCAAACACCAGTAGGCGCCAGACTACTGAATTTTGCAGAAGAATGGACGTCGAGAGGGCGGACAACTGGTCCCTCTCAATTGTGAGGAGAGGATATCTCATCCCCTTCAGGGACAGACCTCCCTTGACGTCTATTCCGAGAGAAACTGTCGGCGAAGTACGCGGACCCTGTCAAGAGGAAGATCCTTCTGCAATTAGTAGAACAAATGTTGGACAAGGAGGCCATAGAATTAGTACCAGATCCACACTCTCCAGGGCTTTTACAATCGACTGTTCCTAGTTCCGAAAGCCTCGGGAGGGTGGAGACCTGTCCTGGATGTGAGCGCACTGAACCGATTCGTAGAGAAACAGAAGTTCTCTATGGAAACATCCAAATCGGTGCTAGCGGCTCTGCGTCCAGGAGATTGGATGGCCTCCTTGGATCTACAAGACGCAATATTTTCACGTCCCTCTTCATCCGTCATCGAGGAAATATCTACGATTCATGATGCAGGGAAGGGTCTTTCAATTCAGGGCCATGTGCTTCGGCCTGTCTACGGCTCCTCAAGTGTTCACCAACCTTATGAGGAACATAGCACGGTGGGGCTTCATCTGGAGGGGGTGAACATATCCCTCTATCTGGACGACTGGCTAATAAGGGCCAAGTCAAAACAACAATGTTTGGAGGACTTAGAAACGACGTTGAATCTCGTTTCGCTCACTCAGACTGCTTGTGAACCTCGAGAAGTCTCAGATGGTCCCCAGCAAGACATTGTCTATCTGGGGATTCAGATGGATTCTCGGGGTTTTCGAGCATTTCCATCGCAAGACAGAATTGCTCGAGGCTTGGAGAAAATATCAAACTTCTTAGGGAAAGAACGAAGCTCAGCGAGGGAATGGTTAAGTCTTCTGGGCACCCTTTCGTCGCTGGAGCAGTTCGTTTCCCTAGGGAGGCTCAATCTGAGACCTCTGCAATTTTACCTGCAAAGAATGTGGGACAGAAAGAAAGGGGATCTTTCGGACGCAGTTTCCCATTCTTCAAGAAATAAAATTAGACCTGAGGTGGTGGTTAACCCCGCTTCAGAAGAACGAAGGCGTATCCCTTGCGATTCGGAACCCTCTCCTAGTGTTGTTTTCCGACGCCTCGGAAACGGGATGGGGAGCAACTCTAGGAAAGAAGGAAGTGTCAGGAACCTGGGACAGGAGAACAGGTGTCCTGGCATATAAATGTAAAAGAACTTATGGCAGTTCATCTAGCCTTGAAATATTTCGAGTCGGAGGTCAGAGGCGTGGTAGTCCAGGTAAATTCGGACAATACCACGGCTCTGGCTTACATCCGAAAACAGGGGGGGACTCACTCGCTTACACTATACAAGATAGCGAGAGACCTCTTGATATGGGCAGAGGAACGAGGCACTGTATTGCTGACGAGGTTTATACAAGGGACAAAAAATGTCAGAGCAGACAGACTCAGCAGGAAGAACCAGGTCCTTCCAACAGAGTGGACCCTACACTCCGAAGTCTGCCGAAAGCTCTGGTCTCTCTGGGGGAAGCCTCAGATAGACCTGTTCGCCACGTTTCTCTCCAGAAGGATAGAAAACTTTTGCTCCATTTTAGAAGATCCAAGAGCAATAGCGATAGATGCTTTTCTCATGGACTGGTCGGGCATAGATGCCTACGCTTTTCCCCCGTTCAAGATTCTGGGGGAAGTGTTAAGAAAGTTCCGTTCCTCGGAGGCGACGAAACTGACTCTAATCGCCCCATATTGGCCCGCTCGAGATTGGTTCACAGAGGTACTGGAATGGACGGTGGACTTCCCCAGATCTCTTCCCATGAGGACAGATCTGCTCAAACAACCCCACTTCGAGAGATATCACGGAAACATCCACGCTCTCTCCCTGACTGCCTTTCGACTATCGAAAGACTTGTCAGAGCGAGAGGCTTTCGCGAAAAAGCTGCAAGCGCAATTGCCAGAGCCCGCAGGTCCTCTACTCTGCGGGTCTATCAATCGAAGTGGGAAGTCTTCCGTAGATGGTGTAGGTCGAAGAAGCTGTCCTCTTCCGATACCTCTGTGACCGAAATTGCTGATTTCCTTATCTTCCTTAGAGAGGAATCACGTTTAGCTGTTTCTACCATAAAAGGTTATAGAAGTATGCTCTCGGCTGTATTTAGAAACAGGGGCCCTTAACATAGAAGACAATAAGGATCTCCATGATTTGATAAGATCCTTTGGTACTACAAAGTCTAAATCCTTTATCACTCCAAGTTGGAACCTAGATGTGGTCCTCCAGTTTCTCTCTTCGAATACTTTCGAACCACCTGATAAGGCATCCTTTAGGGACCTCTCGAGGAAGTGCATTTTTCTCTTGACCCTCGCGACGGCCAAGAGGGTCAGTGAGATACATGCATTAGACTCTTGGGTAGGTTTTAGAGGAGATTCTGCTGTTGTCTCTTTCCAACCTTTGTTTTTGGCCAAGAATGAGAATCCTTCTAAGCCTTGGCCCAGAAGTTTTGAAATCAAGGGCCTCTCTCCCCTTGTGGGTAGCGAAACAGAACGGTCTCTCTGTCCGTTCCCGGTCAGAGCACTGAAGTTTTATCTGAAGAGAAAGAGTCAACTTCAAGGTTGTAATCAGAGCCTATGGTGCGCGGTAAGGAACCCGAAGAGGCAAATGTCGAAGAACGCATTAGCATTCTTCGTAAGAAATGTGATAACGGAGGCTCACATGAAATGCCAAGAGGAAACATTTAAGCTGCTTAGGGTTAGAGCACACGAAGTCCGTGCAATTGCAACTTCCCTAGCCTTTAATAGAAATATGTCAATGAAAGACATATTAGCAGCAACATATTGGAGATGCAACTCGGTATTTGCCTCCCACTACTTAAAAGACGTCAGAGTGACTTATGAAAAGTGTTTTTTCTCTTGGACCTTATGTATCAGCGGATACCGTGCTGGGACAGGGAGCTGGTACTGATCCTTAAATAATATTGTTTTTAACTAAAAGATTGTTTGGTTTTGAGTTTTTTATGGTCGTTTGAAAGGATGTTGGGGGGATAACTCCTTTCAATCGTAGTACTACCCCGGTATTTGGATCAGATGATCGAAATGTTATGCTCCTTAATGATGCCATATGGCAAGGTGTTTTGTCATGTAATGGATAGGACCCCATTGACAAAGATCCTTTGGTTCTGTCGAGTAAGTGGATAAGACCCCATCGACAGACCATCAAGAATTCTTAGCATGAGGTCACTACCTCGCTGAGGCTCTTGAGGCGATGTAAGCTCCTAGGCAGTAGCCATGAAGTCTTTCGCCGACACAGGTAGGAACCAAGGTTTCTTAATATTTTTTTGCTTACCTACAAACGTATGTTATATTCCCGCGTCTATTCAGTAATTAGATGTCTCTTACCCTCCGCCAAAGGTGCCAATCAGCTAAGTATATATCTGCCAGGGAAGTTGAATGTATAAAAATGATATTGTCATGATACAATAAAGTTTTATACATACTTACCTGGCAGATATATACTATTAAATGGCCCACCCAGCCTCCCCTCAGGAGACAGGTGGAAGAGCAAATCTGTTTTAGAAAATGGGATGGTTCCTAGTTCTGCCACCCAGCAGCAGTGGCGGTAGATCACCTGACCTACCTGTAGCGTGTGCCGCGAAATTCGAATTTCTGTCGGGGACGACGGAGTCTATAGCTAAGTATATATCTGCCAGGTAAGTATGTATAACACTTTATTGTATCATGACAATATCATTTTTTTCATCAATTTCATCATAAAATGCACTTTTTGTGATAAAGCTATTAAAAAAACAGGTATAAAAATGGTACGTGGGTTTTCCTTGATTTTTAACTAAGAAAATAAGAGGTTTTAAGCATTTTTATAGGGGTTCCAACTACAGGCAGTCCCCGGCTTACGACAGGGGTTCCGTTCTTGAGTTGTGCCGAAAGCCAAAAATCACTGTAAGCCAGAAAATCATTAAAAATCCTAAGAATACAGTGGTACCTCGACATATGAAAGGCTCAACTTACGAAAAACTTGAGATACGAAAGGAAATACGAAGATTTTTTTGCTCTACATACGAAAATTGTTCAAGATACGAAAGGTTGTTGCTGTAAAGTCCCGAGATTTGCCCGGACCACAGATAAAATTTTAAAACTCTCGCGCCACCAACTTAGACTCGCCACCATCCTCCCGCTCTCCCATTGGTTCCTGATGTTAGTCACCACCATAAGATCCTGCTCTCCTGTTGGTCAGCATCTCTCCCATGATCCCATCATGCATCTACGTAGCGGCATGCTTTTTCGGCCACTCAGCAGCATCATTGGTATCGTAAGCACGTGAAATTCGTTCGTTCTATACGATTTCGTTTATTAACGTAAATTCGTTACTGATTTCGTTGTAGTGCTACTTTATCATGTTGTGTGAGAACTTTACTACATACGTATACGTACTACATAACTTAATTACGTACAGTATATACATAGTCATGGGTCCCAAGAAAGTTGAAGTAGGAAAGAAGAGGATGCTTTCTTTGGAGACAAAAATGGAGATAATAAAAAAGTATGAAGCTGGCATGCGATTGAGTGTGATCGCCAAGGAATGTGGCCGAAATCCATTGACAATAGGCACCATCCTTAAGCAGAAGGATGCCATCAAAGCAGCTACACCTTCCAAGGGCGTGACTATTTTGTCTAGCAAGAGGAGCCACGTGCACGACGAGATGGAACAGCTGCTTCTTGTCTGGATAAAAGACAAAGAAATCGCTGGCGATACGATAACCGAGATGGCAATCTGCCACAAGGCCTGCGCTATTTTCGGCGATTTGATTGCCCAGGCCGAAGACGACGGAGGAGAAGGGACATCGACGCCAACCCCAGAGTTCAAGGCTTCTTATGGGTGGTTCGAAAAATTCTGTAAACGGACTGGCATCCATTTGGTGGTGCGGCTGGGGAGGCGGCCAGCTTGGACACAAAAGCGGCCAAAGCCTTTATTAAGACGTTCGACGAGATGACAATCAAGGAAGGCTACAGTTCTCAGCAAGTCTTCAACTGTCATGAGACTGGCCTTTTTTTGGAAAAAAATGCCTCGTCGGACGTACATCATGGAGGAAGAGAAGAAGCTACCCGGGCATAAGCCTATGAAAGACAGGCTTACGCTCGCACTTTGTTTGAACGCCAGTGGGGATTGCAAGGTGAAGCCCCTACTTGTCTATCATTCGGAGACTCCTCGAGCCTTCAAGTCCCACAAAGTGCTAAAGGAGAAGCTTCCGGTGATGTGGAGGGCTAATGCGAAAGCCTTGGTAACGAGACTTTTGTTCACGGAGTGGGTAAATCTGTGTTTCGGCCCAACAGTGAAGAAATTCTTGGAAGAGAAGCGCCTCCCTCTGAAATGTCTGCTGTTGTTGGACAATGCCCCTGCTCACCCTCGTGGCCTCGAGGAAGATATCCTAGCGGAGTATTCGTTTATCAAGGTTCTTTATCTTCCGCCTAACACCACCCCTCTCCTCCAGCCCATGGACCAGCAAGTGATATCGAACTTCAAGAAGCTGTATACGAAACATCTTTTCAAGTCGACATCACCGATACCACAAACCTCACCTTGCGTGAATTTTGGAAGGAGCATTTCGATGTTGTCATGTGCATCCGACTCATCGATCAAGCTTGGCAGGAGGTTTTGAGGCTAACCTTGAATTCTTCGTGGAGGAAACTCTGGCCTGATGCTGTATCCGCCCGAGATTTCGAGGGATTTGATGTGGGCAAAGCTGGTGTTGCAGATTCAGGAACAGTTGACAATCCTGAAACTGTTTTGCAACCAGATCTTGTCGAGATCGTTGCACTCAGCAAGTCCATGGGGTTGGTCGTCGACGAGGACAACATCAATGACCTTCTCGAGGAGCACCAAGAGGAGCTTACGACGGATGACCTGAAGGAGTTGGAGGCCATGCAACATAATGTCGTTCAAGAAGAGTTCTCTAGCAGCGGCGAGGAGGAGGAGGACGACCCTATGACAATGGCAGAAATTAAGGATGCTCTTAGCTGCTTTTCATAAGGTGCAATCATTTGTGGAAAAGAGACACCCCGAAAAGGCTTACACAGGTCGTTTGCTTGCGCAGTTCGATGACGTTTGCCTGAGTCGTTTCAGGAGCATTTTGAAAAGCAGGCAGAAGCAATCTTCCTTGGATAGTTATTTTTTAAAGAGGCCTTTACTAACAGGAATAAGCAAAAAGGAAGATCCAATTGATACTACGAAAAAACAGAAAGTTGAAAGTGGTGAAGAAATTTAAATTTTGTAAAAAAAAACTTAAAGTATAAAAAAGTAAAAAAAAAAATGTAAATATCAAAAGTTAAGTGTTACAGTTTTGTTAATGTGTTTCGTAAAGTTTAATTTATGTTTCCTGACATTTTTTAATGTGTTTCGTGAAGTTAAGTGTACGTATTATAAGAAGTTTTCTGCTGTTTGTCCTCCTCCTCTGTCGCCACTTTCAGAGATAGCCTCACTCGAAAGGTAAGGTTCCATATTTTGCTACATACGTACGTATGTACGTACAGTATTTCTTGTATACCATGTACACTAAAACACTTTATTTACAGGTACGTACATATTAGTACTAGTACGTATTAAGTTAGGTATTGAATGGTCCAAATTGTTGTAGTATTTCATTGTTTATTGATCAATTTAGCTTTATTATAAAATTTACTGGGGTGTTTTTGTAGGGCTTGGAACGGATTAGCCATTTTACATGTAAAATGCGGTTCAAGATACGAAAAGCTCATAATACGAAAGCCGCCTCAGAACGGATTAATTTCATATCTCGAGGTACCACTGTACCTTACTTTTAATGCTTCAGGTGTATAAAAAACTATGTAAACTTAGTTTTTATTGCATTTTTCATAAAAAAAGCTTAAAATATTGATTATTTTGCATTTTTGGAGTTGTATCTCTCCCGTCAGATTGGCGCTGTAAGCGCCATAACCCTGGAACATGTGTCGTAAACCTGGAGATAACTTCTGATGAATATATTTGAAAAGCGTCGTAACCTTGGAATGTCGCAAGCCGGGGACTGCCTGCCTTCATGGGTTCTAACTATTCGCATGTGCGCGCGGGTGGGGCGGTCTGGTATGCATCCCCCGCAAATACAGGCTGACCACTTTATACATATATGTTCCATACATAAATCTGTGAATTGGTGAGTCTGCAAACTGCGAGCCCATGAATCCAGGGTCTTTACTGTACACCTCATAAATCCATTGATACTGGCAAGTCTTGAGCGCTTAACACACAAACTACGAACAACTGAGTCATAAAGAGAGGATGGAACCAGAGAGGGAGGCCTAATAAACTCTCGAGTCAATCCAAAGACTCAAGACTCAACAGTAGATGAAGGACGCTGACAATCCTGTACAGGTCCCACAGAACAATCTTATGCACCCAGTCAAAAAAAGTGTTGCTATGAGGGAAGCAGTTCAACTCGTGTTTCAGATGCGATGTCATCTCCTCCAAGGCCACCAGACCTTGTTCTTCATGACCGTGGCCTCAATTTTCATCCTAAAAAAAGCTCATGCAGAAAAAGATATCGTAACTGCACGCTCTCAATGAAAACGTTATGATTGTGGAAAAAATACCTGAAGACACATGACCAAGTTGCCTGTCAGAGGCACAACATCCATAAGTGTATAGAAACTTGAAACTGCAGTCAGAAACATACAGGGATCCAAAGAAACCTGTGCTGTTACAACTGGAACTATCCCTGCTCTGGAAGAGATAGAGTGCCAAAGCTGAGGGTTTGTATATATGTAGAAACAACTAACCTATATCCCAATCCTACCTGTAACAGACACCCCCGAATTACATGAACACGGGAGGGAGCTGTGCCCCAGACGTCCACGGAAGTGTCATCAATGCCCCTTGCCCAACCGTGGAAGAAGAAGTATTCTTGGAAGAGCAATCCAGTAGGGAAGTTGAGAGATTCCATTCTGCAGGGAACTCCATGAGAACATTGAGCGGAAGTGCAGCCCCACAGTGCCATGGAGATGTTGACAATCTTGTTCACAATGAAACCAGTAAACTCTAAGGGTCTGCAACATCAACTTCTGCTTTCTCATTGTGTGAAGAGAAAGGGGATTCCATGCTTGAAGGCAGTAGAGCTTTCATACCATGCGTTATGACACCACCGCACTGTAGCAAAAGAACTATCTTTAACCTCAAGCTTCTCGATCTCAACAACATTTGAAAGACTAAAATATTACAACATTCCATGTAATAGTGTAGTCATAATAAAAAAAACTCTGTTTCAAAGAGAAAACATTCCAGAACAAACAAGAGGGAAGATGTAGAAGAAGGTTGTCCAATAAAACAAGGTTGGAAAGGCATCTGTAGATAGAAAAACTGGAGGGACGAGGCTCCCTCTCTCTCTCCTTGGAAATCTGAGACAAAAGATATATCAGAATAAAAAAACTAACACCAAGGCTAAGACAAGAGTTGGGTATGTGTTATATCAGAAGGGAAAACAAGTTAAAGAGATTATCAAAGAGAGATGCTCATAAGGCTAAAATGAGATAACATTCTGTACCCCCCGTAGCATATCTTTTCAGAAATATGGTTGCAATAGTGGATCAGTAATTACGTACTGAATAAATGAATTTCTAATGTACTGTACTATAATTGATCTAAATTTGATATTTTTTTAAGCACATGTCTGTTTCTAGCCTTAAACTTTTTTCCATTTATATCAGTAGCTCAAATGGTTGCACCCTTCAAGTCTTCAAACATGATTTTTAATTTCTTATGTAATAACTAGCAAAATGAAATTTAAGACAAAAA